>NW_022995376.1:8714779-9020672 GCF_004354385.1 Drosophila innubila
TTGAGCTAGTTGGTTTTTGGGCTGGGCACAAAACGCAGCACGTTATCCCCTACTCTTCCACATCCTCGTTGTCTTCGTCCTGTGTGCTGACTGCTAGAATTATGCAAATCAAATGGCACATATCGATGTCAGTTGCAATATTATTGCTGCAATTCAGCATTTTGGCATTCGAAGCAATTCAATTGGCAAGGGCTTCGGCATGTAACAGGACTTGGGCGTTGCCTGCTCCAGGATAATCCCTCAAAGGACACACACAAAGCTAAATTGATTCCGAGAACTGCACAGCAGGCGAAGCCTTAGAAATGGCGCAATTTCAGGTATTTAAAATACACTTAAATACAAATTTAGAAGGGTAGAAAATGTTGATTAAATAAATAAAGATCAATTTTATAATATAGCTTCATAAATTTTGCTGTGATTATTCAATTGTTTTAAGACTGTAATTTGACTCCATTTGTCTTGAAATAATATATTTAAAATATGGATTTCTCTTAGGCTTTCCTTGATCGTTTCAAGACCGTTACATTCACTTTCAAAGACCTTAAGAATTGTTGAAAATTATTAATTGAAATCCGAGCTAGAAGGCAGCTGCGTCTTGCCCTTTCGATACGGCCACACCCTTTTTTCAGTCGACTCGCCTTCTTTTCGGCCTTCATCTCAAGCATATATTTACATATGACTGCGCCTGTCAGAAACTTTTAAGAAAACACCAAAAAAATAAAAAGAAAAAAGCGATATAAAAAAGGTATTGCTTTTAATAGAGAAACCTAAGCAAACACGAGAGAGAATGAAAGAGTTGTTGGCTGCGATTTCCTTTAGAAATCGATGCACAGAAAACTGGGAAAAAAGAAATGAAAATAAAATGTTGAAATTAATTCAGCAGTAAATACAATTTACAGGGCATAAGCGAGTGATGCTGCCACAGCAACTTTTGCTCCTGCCGCGACATCGCGTCGTCATCGTCTGCTATTTAAAATTCAAATTACAAATCCTTTTTCCCTTCTTTTTTGTTGTTGTTGTTGGTTTGCTTTTAATTTGGAACCCCTTCTAAGCCTTGCTCGTTGACTTCATTCGCTCGAACTGAACCCCGACATGACGTTGATGTCATTGTCCTGGACTCGCTCGGATGCGGCTGATGCGACTGGCGTATCTGATAGATACACAAGTTGGTGCGTGAGAAAATTGTCAGCATATTGATTCGATGATTATCAACAGTTATGCGCATATTTAATTGCTGTCTCTCTGTCTCGCATTTATCTCTAAGTTGTCTCTGTTGCATTTCCATTTCCATTTGCATTTGCATTTGCATTTGCATTTGCATTTGCATTTTCATTCGCATTAAGTTGAAGTGCAAATATGAACTTGACAAATATTTGCACAGCACCCGAAAACTGATTGACAATCGAATTGAAGGCATCGATATATTGAGTATTTAGTCGTCAGTTTACCTCACTTCCCGCACAGCTGCTCGCAGCTTATACTTCATTTACATGCCTAGCAGCTGACCCTTGTCCCCTAGGTCGTAGTCGGGGTCACTGCTGATTAGCCCGAAATAGAGGCGTAATTAGGCGACTGCCACAGCGCCATAAAAGGTCGACAACAGGCGGTGCCGTCGCACAAAGGATCAAATGGTTTTTATACTTGCTCTACTATCTAATTTTACCTAGCCGCCTTTTATATGCTTTCCATTTTCCATTTGCCTGGCCCAAAACAAAACCCATTCCCCGACTCCCTACTCTTCCCGTTCAATGGCTGACTGGACTGACTGACAGTCTTGGCTACCCGCTGTGCATTTGGCAGCGTCGCGTCGCGTTCGGAGTCTTGTTTTGCATGTGGAGGGCAACGTTGATGAATGCCACGCCACTGCATGCCACGACCAGAGAGTGTAACTACAACGCACTTGCTCCCAAAAGTCAAATCCAAATCCGAAAAAGGCAAAAGCTAAAACCAGAACCATAGCCAGAGTTAGAGCCAGAGAACCAAAAGCCGAAACCAAACAAAAACCCGAGCTAAAATTCCTCTAACTAAAAGTTGTTGTGTTGTAGTTTGGGTGGTGTTGAATGTGGCATGTTTGCTTGTTGGCTCTTTGGCTGCGGCATTAATCAGTTGTCGGACCTGGGACTGGGACTGGGACTGGGACTGGGACTGGTCCCTGCCTTGTCTGGCTGCCAAACTATGCGCCATGCACATGAGCAGCTCTAGCACTACCATCTATCTCTCAGCCTTATTATTCCACTGTAATTAATAAAGATTAAGCGTTGTGACACAGCCAGCAGCAGCAGCAGCAGCAGCAGACGAGTGCCACAAGGCAAGTGGCAAGGGAACAACAGCAAAGTCTATGCAGAAACAGACAAGGAGCAGCCAAGTTTTCCCTGCAGTTCGGGTTAAATGTTTCAAACATTTTTAGTTGCCCTGTAATTTCTGGCATTGCTAATGTTGTTGTTGTAGTTGTTGCTGTTGTTGTTGTGTGCGGCAGATGATTATGCACTTGACAGTTTCAATATTTAAAGCATAACAAGAAACAAGAGAAAAGCCAAAAGATTAATGAAGCAATGTTCCTAGAAGACAGCAGACAACAATAGCTACAAATATATCTGTTCAGGAATATATATAGCATATTTAAGAGTCTGTATATATCTTTAGCACTGGCACATTTTCAAGTTTAAAATTGTAAATTCTTCGCGTCAAGTGTTGAAGTTCTCTCTTAACTATTTCCAAATGATTTATGTGTTCCCAAAAGATACAAAAGTATCTTCCTCTTGTATTTAAACTTTCTAGCTGTACTATCTATCTATCTGATCGTTAATAAAATCTTAAATCAAATCAAAAAAACTTAAACTTAATATCATCTCGTAAAACAACTATAAAATGCTATATGACTGGCATAAATCGTAAGTGCTGGAAGTATCTTAATGCATAGATCTTGTTTTAATAAGCGATCGTATTGCACATTTTGCATAAAACTCGATACCCAAACACACACACACACATATATACACGCCCATAACATATGGTAATAAACATAAACTAAGATTAATGCATTCATATATCACTCAATGAGAGACAAAATGAACCATTAAAAAAACAGGCGAAAACTCTTCGAGAACTTTAACGACTGAAAAATCTAAAAACAAAACAAAATTCGCCTTAATAACTGCGTGAAACTTATGAAAAATTCAAATTGGGTCACAAAGTGCAGCAAATGACGCGACTGTGTGTGTGTGTGTGTGTGTGTGAGTATCTATGAGATGCCTTGTATGTTTAGCTACATGGAAATTAAATTGAGGCGTCGTCTTTTGCTTTGTCGCCTTTGGGGCGCCTCTCTGTCCCTCGGCTGAGTGTGTTGGTGTACTTATAGTTAATTGCACTGGTAATTAATAATGTTATTTATTAGACACACACATAGATAGAGAGGGGGACACAGAGAGAGAGAGAGAGAGAGGGAGAGAGAAAGAGATAAATGCTTTTATAGAACCACGATGACCTCACCCAAATGTGCGCGCCTCGTGCCCATCTTTGAGATACATTTTGTTGCTGTTGTTGCTGTTGTTGTTGTTGCTCTGTTATGTGTGTCATTAAGTAAATTAAGTAAATAAACATATGCCAGCCAGTGGCCCAGCACTGAGCTGAAGCTATGACCATAATTAATTGCCAGTCAGCCGGTGCCTCGTCTTAGTTGCCACAATGCCACAGCGAGTTACCCCCAGCAAAGCTGCCCCTGCCCCTGCCCCTCACGACAGACGGCAGCTGCCCCTTCTGCATCGGCTCATCTGCAACTGAAGCGCGTTAGTTTTTGCGCCCTTTAAATGGTACGAAGAGGACCAGGACAAGGAACAGGACCAAGCGCATTTCAACGCCTTCATTTGCATGCGTTTTATGGCTTAATAGCAGCAGCAGCAACAGACGAAGCAAAACAAGAGAAAGGCCGCTGCTTATCTGGACAACATTTTGGGCCAATAGATTTTTGATAAGCAGCAACAACAAGGCTAAGCATTTGCATTTCATTGACAGCCCCAGCCAAAAGGGTCTGCATTTTGTTCATTTCATTTTTTTTTTTGGTAGCCCTTGAGGCTGCCAAAACCGACAAGAAGTAGAAAGTTTTTTTTATAAAATAAGTTTTTTTTTTTTTTTTGGTTCATTTGTATTTTTTTGGTGTTCAGCTTCCATGTAATTGTGTGAAGAGAGCTCAAGTTGTTGTTGTTGTTGTTGCCTCCTTGGGCCACGTTTGCGCACTTAACTCACGCATATTGCGGCACCTCATCAGATCTGGCCACTGGCAATGGACGTGGAAGTGGATATGGATGTGGCTGTGGCTGTGAATGTGGCAACTGGAACTGACCGGTCCGGCAAATTGAGACACAACTCGACAGAAGCGGCAATAGCGGCAACCAAAGCGTTTAATTTACTTTTATTGTACTAGCACGATTTATTGAAATTGTTTATTGATTGCTGTTACCTTTGTTGTTGTTGTTCTTATATTTTGAAGTGCGAGTCATGCACTTGATAATATTTAAATACCCTAGGTAAAGTAATAGAGTCTGTTCTGATCGAGTTTTAAAACTACAGGGTGTCCCAATGGAAGATTAATTCCTTATCAAACAGAAAACTCACTAAAATGTATGTAAAACTAGCACTCAATAACTTAATCCCATTTGAATTGATTACAGAGTATTCTAAAATCTAACCTTATCAACATAACACGTTTGTTTTCGATAATTCGATATCAAACTGACCAAATTCGCTTGAAGAATGAGCTGAAATAAAAACACTGACAGTAATGACAGAATGAAGATCAGTGAGCTTCATGATTTTTTTGGTTAAAAAACCTGCATTGGTTATATCGATAATAATACTTATTTATGGTTGTATATTGTGGCAATTTATTGTCATATTTATAGTTCGCAACGCTGTAAAAATTAATGATTTTTGAATACGATTTTTATGTGATCGTTGTATCGATATTGCATTGTTGTGTGATTTGTTAACCTGATTTTCGATGAACCTGATTTTCGATTATCGGCTTTCGAATTACGAATTCAGATGGTATCCTCATACTTTATTATACAGTTTATGCAGTTTTTGACAGTGTGAGTTAATCTGCCATTCAGATAACTGCATTTGATTTCGATGATATTAATCGATTCCATTATCATTGTGAATATGCTAACCTTTAGTTTGTGATCTTTATGACTTCAGTGGCATTTCAAAAACTCATTTTCAATTATGCTAATGCATGCCAATTGATGATTCTGTTTTCGAATTGAATTAGCCAGATTATCTGTACATATATATATATACTTTTATGGTATGTCTGTCTGGCGCCCTCTGGCAAGTGTCGGTCTATTGCCATTTTGCCATTTAGTCAAACACGTCAGCACATTTGTCAGCCAAATGTCGACGCTCGTGCCGTGCCGTGATATTGCCACATAAAACTCAATATCAATAACAGAAATATTACCAATAGATACAAAATGTATCTATGATCTGGCCAAGACAAGCGATTGCGATTGCATTCTCAATCTCAATCTCGATTCTCTAGCCAGTTTGTAATCTGAACTATTTAGCCAGGCTTATTTGCATATTTATAACTATCGACTATATCTCTCTGTCTAACAGTCTGTCTATCGGACTGTCCGTTTGTCCAGTTTATGTTAATTGCATAGAGCTATGAAATTAATACTTTTTATCGCTTGCTCAATCGCCGCGAACTTGTAGCTCACATGTTAGCTGTAAATTAAGTTGACAACTTGGCGCTGCCGCTGACACAGCTCTCAATTGGCCCAAAGCGGTTCGAGTTGGCCCAAAGTCGTTCAGTCGTTCGGTCGTTCAGCTGTTCAGTCACACAATTGAAATTAGATTGTTGCACTGATAAATCAGTTAGTCCGCCAAGCCATTAGCATAACAGTTAATATCGCTGGCAAAACTCCAATTATTATATGTACAATCTAAACTTGGCCCTAATGAAACGCTCAAAAACTGTGCGGCATAAAATGACCAGCCAAGTGCTTCAGACTATACAAAATCTATAGTGTCTGTGTCTGTCTTTTGACGGACAGTCCGTCAATCCGTCTATCCGTCAATCCGTCAGTTGGGTACACTTTACTACGCAAATAGTAGCCGCTATTTAAACGGCAAAAGCCACTGCCATTAGCCATCAACCATAAGGCCATGGGCTGTGGGTCTGGGCCTGTTCTTTGGGCCTGGTCTTTGGGCCAATGTTTGCCTACGCTTGACTCAGCCTGGCCAAGCCTCTTGCCACTGGTTCGACTCCGATTGCTGTCTTCTCTATTATTTAGCAAATATTTAGAATATTTGAGCAACAGCAACGACTCCGGCCAACTTGCCAACTTTACCAACTGCCAACTTTACCAACTACCAACAAGCAACTATCAACTACCAACTACCAACTTACCCACTTGGGTACCACTTGGCTACCGCGTGCGGTTGGACAAACAAATCATGTGAATGTGGAGGATCGAACTGAAGAACTACTCGTCATTCCCCTTTTTTTTTGTTGTTTTCTTTAAATTATTGTTTAAATATTTAAGAGCGCAAGCTTTTGTTTAATTTGACTGTCAACTGCAGGTGTGCGTGTGTGTGTGTGTTTGTGTGTGTGTGTGTGTGCACGCCTCTTGGCCATAAAACTTTCTATAAACATGCCTGAAAGCCACCTGCTGTTGCCATTTGCAAGCCAACTTGGCTACCCTTCTACCTTTCTATCCGCTTCCCACTCCCATTCCCATTCCCGTGGCCTTTAACCTCTTTTGGACTCGGACTGAGACTGAGTCTGGGCAGTCTTGGTGTATGCAAGTTTTGGTATCTGCATCTGCATATTGGCCAGACGACGTTGTTAACAAGCTTGTTAATAAATTACCAACAAAATGGCCATAAAAAGTGCCAGGCATAAATCAATTCCGCCTCCTTCTTCATATCATCTTCTGCGTCCCCTCCTCCCCCCCTCCTGTTGGTCAACACTCTCCTGTCTTGCTGTCTGTCTTATTAGTTTGCTCAGCTCTCAGCTGGCAACAGCTTTGGCCGTTTGTCCGTCTGTCCGTTTGTCCGTCTGTCCGTTTGTCCGTTTGTCCGTCTGTCCGTTTGTCCGCTTGGCTATGCATAAATAAATAAATAATAGCAAGTGTGGACACAAAACAGACAACGGACAAACTTATAATGTGCCATCATTGAAATTGATAGAGCAAAAAACGAAAATTATGCTATGGCAACAAATATCGAAACTAAATAAATTCAAATTAATCAAATGGAAGTGGCCACAGCAACAGCAACAGCCAACAGAAAACAGTCAAGACAACAACAGAGGGAAAATACTTCATTAAAATGCGCGACATGCATAAATCAATTCAATTAGTTGGCATTATACTTAGTAGTCTTTATCTGCTTCTTTATCTTTATACTCTTTTTTGCGTCCTCTCTTTTTTTTTTAGAATTGATTGAGGTTCAATTTGGCAAGGTTTAAAGTTGAACAGAAGCAGCTCACATTTGAGATTCGCTTAAGCGCGAAACAAACAATTGATTGATAACAAACTTAAAGGTCAATCAAGACGAGCTAAGGTCAGCAATGTATGATGAAAAATATTATATTAAAATAACATGAAAATAGATGAATTTAAATACACTTTTACTTAGGAAATTTCGCATTAATGTTATATTTTAAATGTGGCTAACGCATTAAAAAACTTTTCAAAATTTATAGAAAATTAATTCAGTGTTTTTGTTTTTTAACTACATAAAGCTAATTTAATAAGCATTCTTTTAGAATTACAATGCAGCTTGCTTGTTTGACTTTTGAAATGTTGACACATGATGACAACCTGGGAAAAATAGACTGCTCCTTTTTATTGTTATTATTATTATTATGGTTGTTATATGTATTTTTATGACATCCACGCTCGATGTGCAGTTCAGTGGCCGATGCTTTGGGTCGGTTGTTGCATACGAAATGCAAATGCCATTTGCAGAATTCAACAAGCCGCAAGGCACATCGTTATATTGCTCACTCGGCTCAATTTTATGGCCCTGCTCATTTCGTGTCATAAAAAAACATTTTCAACACATTTTTTTAACGACAAGTGACTATAAAAGTGCCTGGCAACAACAACAATAACAACAAAAGCCACAATATTGAAGACAACAATGATGAAAACTTACACAGCATTTGCAGCTTGTGGCCCAAAGGCGTTGGCGTTGTTGTATTCGCCGGAGACCTGCAATAAACCAGAGGAGTGAGTAAGAAAGAGAGAGAGAGGTGGTGAGTGAGAGGGGAGAGCACAATGTACAAATTATAATAATGATATGTGTGAGCAGCACACGTATGTGTGAGTGTATACTTAAGTGTGTGTGATATATGCTTGTATGCTTCGATCTTATATGTCAAAGCCATTTGTATTTTAGTTTGCTGTTTTAAATTAACCAAAATTACGTTAAATTTATAAAGTTAAATTCAAAGCAGATACACACACACACACAGTAAAACAGACGCCATGTCATGTCAGATCATTAAGAAAATATGGTCAAAAATGTTTCAATTAAAAAACCAAACTAGACGAAGGCATTAAAAAACACAAACACACACTCACATATACGTGTATATACGTATATTAGTGAATGAAAACTGATTGTAGGCGGACAAGTTTGCCATAAATTGTGTAGGCTACTTTACTGTCAAGTCATTAACAGCAACAACAACAACAGTAACAACAATAACAACAACAGTGCGGCAAGTGAATCATTAACAACAAAAGGCAAAACCAAAAAAGCGAAAGAGAATTTGTTTCTCTGCTTTATCCGACGCCGAGTAGTGTTTAAATTTTATATTTTTTAATGCTTGCATTTTGAACAATTTTTTAATATTTTTATTTTATCACTTTTGCTGGTTATCAAATTGAGCTTAGTACATATATTTGCTTTCAGTTTGTACATTTTTCCGTGCAGTTTTTAATGACACGTGCCTTAACAACAGTTTATGCAAATCATTTGATGGTCTATAACATTTTGTAGTGCTTTTGAATTAAAAAGTGATTTTTATAACCTTTAGCTTGTCGTAAAAAATAAAAGTTGAAAAACTTGCAAACACACGGACAACAACACATCTTAATTTGTGCGCGCCTTTTGGGCGGATTCTTTTTTATGGCCGCTGCAATAAACTGTTTGCGGATTTGTCTGATGTGGGCTACTCAATATGCTAATATCTCAGTTAGTCAGTTTGTTTGGTGTTAGTCAAAGTTTATGCATTGGCCACAAGCCGAAACAAATCGTATTGCTCCAGCCAATAAATTTGGATAGTAAAAATTCAAATGTTGTACTTAGATTCAAACAGCATTTGCTGCGACTAAAAACGCCTTCGAAACGCGCACAAAACATTCGCTTAAATGAACGTAACTAATTAAAGCAATTGAAAAACATAACACAAACTATAAACTAAAGCGTTATATTTTATTTTTTATTTGTATAACATATAACATATTAAATGTTGCAAAGAATAGTTAATGGAATTATGTGCTAGCATTGCAAAGCTGTTAAAACTGCTAGAAAAGCGCATGATAAACGCGTCGAATCAGTTTTGCTTTAATTAACAGCAATGTGTAACTAAATAAGTAAATTATTTAAATATATATTTATTTGCAATTTCTATACGATTTTCCAATATATTAATAAATTAGTACTAGCGTTTTGTGCTTTCTTTTTACGCTTTTTAAGAACCTTTTGAAATTCTCCTTAAATTTGAATCTAGCAATCATCTTCGTTCAACTGAAAGTAAAAATCTAAACTTTTTTGTTATTTTTTGCTGTTGTTAGTATTGGTATTGTTATTGTTTTGTGCACGTCATGGCCCAATGGCTTGTGTCAAGGCACAGACACCCACAATGATGTCGATGTCGATGTCGGCACACTATAATGGAAAAATAAATCTTCAGCATGCTACAACGGCAACAACAACAATAAGAAAAGCAATAGCAACAACAAGAAACGTTAAAAGCCATGTAGCTAACAAAGTTTTGAAAAGGCGTTAGATTCGTTGCGGACTCGCGAGTCGCGCGTCTCGCGCGCGTTTTTCAGTTGCGCACATCAAAGCGTCAAAAGCCGCTAAACAAAATGCCCACACTTGGCAATATACACACAAACACATACACATAGCATGTGTGTGTGTGTGTACATACAACAAATGCCTAATTGTCTTGGCGGCACTCGTAAAACCTACAAAATTATTACGGCTGCAAAGAAAGACGAAAAAAAAAATAACACGAAAAAGTAGAAGAAGAAGTTGAAAAAACGCGCCACTTCACATGTTGAGATCGTTTGGATCGGGTTCGCAACACCCGAGTAGGGGTCGACGGGGCGACGGGGCGACAAAAGTGCCAAAGGGTAAACTAATGACAGTTTAATTTACTCCCATTGCGATGAAGTGTAACGACTCTCAAAACTCAATTAGAGCCCGGCCAAGCGGCCTTTTTGGTCAGGTAGCTGACTGGATGGCCTCAATGGCCGCTTTTGGCCAAATGCGACTCTAATGCGGCAGCGACGCTTGACTGTGATGTTGCAGGTGCAACATGTGACTTAAAAATGCATAATTTTAAGACTTTATGAGCCGTTCTCAAGGGCAGAGGGAGCAGAGATCTCTGTTCTCTCTCTCTATCTGTATGTCTCTGTCTCTGTTGCTGGCCATCTCAATTAATTCGCCTAGTTTATGTTTATGGCGCTGTTCGACGCATATTTCTGGACCATAAGTTTGGATAAGGCCGAGCCAACTCCTTTTATATAACGAACTTTAACGCAATGTGCGTATCTCATAGATACTAAACTGCAGTCTATGCAAAAGGTCGTTCCTTCCCCTTCCACTTCCCCTTCCACAGTCACCCGCTTTAACTCATGTTATTTATGTTATTAGGCTCGTAATTTTCAACAATATTATTGCATTTATGTTTCGTAGGCGATGCGCCTAATGAGTTTTTCAGCTCGTCTCCTTTGTGGCTCCGAAATTTATGCATCGCCATTGTTTATAAGGTGCCCCAAAGGTGGGCGGCTCTGTTTCCCCCTTTAGCATTTACCAGTTGGCAGTTAGCGGGTTTGCCAGTTAGCTGGCTGTATTTCAAAGCCATTAAATGGCGAGTTGTGTTTTTGGTGAACTGCTTAGGGTTTTTAACATTTTTATAGCAATGCCACAACAACATATTATTGTTGCTGTTGTTGCAACGCCCATGCGGTGGCTTTCTTTACTGATCTCTTTTGTTGTGGTGTGTGGGAGCTCAGTTCAGTTGCGGCCTGATCTCTAAGGGATCCAGAGACAGAGACATCGGCTAATTGGCCAACTTGTGTTGAAGTTTCCCTTCAAGTTTATGGATACTTCAGGTAATAAGTGCACATGAAGTTCAAAAGCAGGCCACTCCCAACTTGAACTTTGACCTCTTTCAACAGCCATCAATCGCATGCAACCATCAAAGTCAACCACAAAGCAACACCTATCCATCAAATGCCCTAAAACTCCTGTCATGCTCCAATTTTAATGCTTTTCAGTGGCTGCTTAGTGTTCAGAGTTCAGTCTTCAGTCTTCTGTCTTCAGGTGGTGCTGCTATGGTGCACTTCCTTATCGTTATTTGTGGCACGCTGCACGTCAGAAGACAATGCGACGCTCTTGTGGCTAGTAAATTCAATTAGAAAACACAAAAGACACCAAAAAAAAAAAAAACTCTGACAAAGGGATACAAAGGCATTCTAACTAAAAAGCATTCACCTGTTCTGGAAAATAACTTCACACACACACACACACACATACATTCATACAGCTGTCAATTTGTTGGCGCCAAAGAACAAGAATATTTTCGAGTCAAAGATCCATGGCCATCCATTAAATGCCTACCGTCAAATCATAATTCATTTTTTTGTGGTATTCTTCGTTTTTTTTATGCTTATTCTGCTGCTTCTTCATCTAGTCTTTGGTCTGGGTATTCATCTGCTATTAGGCACGGCCACTCCTAGGCACGCAGACCCATAAGCCAGACAGTCAGCCAGTTAGACAGACGGACAGACAGACAGACAGACAGACAGACGGATAGGCAGATAGGCAGATGTGGGCACAGGTAGGGCTCAATCTATGCAGCCAGTTTGCACCTTGCGCAACGAGCAACGACAACAACCTCAGCAACAGCAACAACAACAGCAACAACAACGACAAACGATCCTCACTTATTCGGTTGCATCGCCCGCGGCGCAAGGAAGGTTCATTGATACTTTGTTGCAACAGCAACTGAGGCAGCAACTGAGGCAGCAGCAGCTCAGGTGCTCAATCAAAGGCAATTAATGTGTAATCGGAATTTCATAAAGAGCCAGAGGCAGCTAAAAAGTTTAACTTTAAGATGCAGATGCGAGTTTTTGTCCAGTCAGCTGGAAACACGGCGGAAGTTTGCATTCCTCCCTCCACCTGCACTTCCCCCTAGACATTGTTGCTATTGAAATGTCAGCTTTTCATATGCATATGTGTGATTGCTTTGGCTAATTTGCTAGTTGGCCATTTAGCTATTTGGCTGGCAGATATAGATACAGTCAAAAGCATAGCTATAACTTGCCAGATGTAGTCAAAGATACAGCTACAGAATGCATTAGCCAACTTTGTCGTCGTCGTCGTCGTCCCCAAATAACCAAATACAAAATACACGTATGTCGAAAAAAAATATCGCAAATGCCAAAAAGTGAAATCAAAAGCAAAAAGGCGACACGAAACTTTATTAGCCCGTTGACGCAAATTAACGGTGACCGCTTCCATTTCGCATTTCAAAGCGACAACGTGGCCCAAAGCTGATGCCAATGCTGCTGCTGCCAATGCTGCTGCTGGTGGTGGTGCTATTGGTGGTGCACTGCCAGCACCACCGGGCACCCCACGGCTGCTGCCAGCAAAATAATTTGTAAATGTCAGTGCATTTTGACAGTTTGCGGTGATGTTTTTCAAATTACAATTTACAACTGCAAAAGCAGCAGCGGCAACAGAAGGAAAAACTGCAAAACTGAAAAACTGAACTCAAATTGTAAATGAAAACAATTTTCGCAAAAGTACAAAAAAAAATATTAAAAAAATAACAAAAAAATATGCAGAAACATAAATTTTAATTTCAGCTTTTATTAATACTTGTATTTGCAATGTTATTTTTGGCATATTTGTGTACACTCGAGTTGATGTTTCTGATTAAGAATATGTTCAACATTTACCATGTAAATGGAATTGAAAGATTCGAATTGACGTGTGACAAGATTACTTAACTGTGACAAGAGCAAACATGTTAATATAACACTCAGCTGGACGGTCGGATGGATAATATTTTCAGGTTTAGTTTAAAGCCTTTAAAAAGGGGAAACAATTTGACTTTTTTTACTGCAGGTCTTTTATGTTGGAGGATTATATATTTTTTATATTAATTGCAACTATAAAAAAAATTTAATTTATTTGTTGTATTTTTAACAGTTAAAATTTTAATGATGATATTAAAACTTGGCTTGTCTTTTACTACAATTTAAAATCATGTTTTCTTTCTTTCCGACATTTATTTTTTATGCCGCTTATTACTATTTTCATTTAAATTTTTTAAATGTTATTTCGTTCATAGACTATAAACATAAATTTTTTATTTTCTTATTGTTAATTTATTTTTTCACAGTCGTACAACTAATAAAACTAAATTCTCTATCGAACAGACAGTCTTACGAGTAGTTTTTATAGTCTAAAGGCTGTTGCTGAGATAAGACCTCGACTCGAGAAACAAATTTGGAGATTTTTGTGAAAGGCCCCCAAAGTGGTTGCCACTTTCACCTGGCCAACTGCAACTTGAACTGCAGTGCTGCTTTCAGCCTGAATCGCAGACTGAGAATGAGGTTGGTCAAGACGTTTGTTTGGCTTAATTAAATTAGGTAAACAAGAGCTGTGGACTGGCTAATAAAATGTCTGAGTAGAGAAAGAGAACAATAAAATGTGTAAATAAACTTGGGTGTGGTTTGAGTTGCAATTGAGACTGAGAAAACGGTTTACAAGGAACGCGGGAAAATTAACTTAAAGTTATTTTAGAGCTGATTACAAAGCAGAGCAGACAGTGGAGAGGGGACATCAGAGAGAGAGAGAGAGAGAGAGAGAGAGAGAGAGAGAGGGAGGACGGAACCAGCAAAAAGGTGGAGTGGCCAAATGCCAAACAAATGCGATAATAGTTGGCAAAGTCAATGGCTAGACAGCAAAACCAACAACAGCAACAATAGCAGCAGCAGCAACAACAACAAATACACACAGCAACATACTGGAATAACAACAACAACAACAACAACAACAACAACGAAATTGAAGAAAATTACACTAAATTGGCTTCAATTATTGTATTAATTTGGGTTCCGTGTTGCTTTCCGGCTTATCCCTTTTTTTCCACGTTGTTGCTATTGTTGTCGTTGTTGTCGTTGTTGCCTTGAGTCTCGTTGGTTAGTTTTGTTATGTTTTATATTGTTTTTGTTTTTGTTTTTGTTTTGTTTTGTTTGGCGTGGCTTTGACTCAATGAGACGACCGCCTGGCGACTGGCAACTGGCAACTGGCAACTGGAAACTTTGTTGGACTGCAATCATTTTATTTTCTAACTTGGTTTTGGCATTTCGATGGGCCACTTGGCCAAAGTCTTCGTCTTCATCCTCTGCTGCTTAGTTGAGTTATTTCAAAATTATATTAGACAGCAGGAGAAAGAGATGCCAACTGCAACTTATATCCAAGCAATGCACTAGCATTATTTATTAGTGTTGTAGTTGTTGTTGTTGTTGCTGTTGTTGTTGTTGCTGTCGTGCAGGAAGCAGCGCCATGGCGCTGACCAAAAGGAAGCTGGCGATTATGGCTCTTGTACTCGTATAAGCCATGTACTATACATATGAGTATGTATGTGATTACTGGTTTTGGTATTAGTGTATGGCTTGTTCTGACTTTGTCGAGGTCTGGGTCTGGGTCGGGGTCGGAGTCGGAGTCGGGTTCGGGGTTGGACTCAGAGTCAGAGACAGAGTCAGAGACAGAGTCAGAGTCGGGTTCTTTGTTGCGCATGTGTGCGATGACGATGAAGACTGGGAATCAACTCGAAGTCAGCAACCACAGCCGGAAGAAGTTGGCTGCTTGACATTTATCTTGAAACTGATTGTTAGACAGCTGCTAAGCAGTCAACAGAGTATTTTGTAGCTGTTCTCTCAGATGATATGTGGTTAGCTTAAGCTCTGGCCAAATTTAAGCTTTAAGCCTGAAATATACGAGCTTTGACAGGCAATTGAATAATAATAGAATAATTAAATGCTTTTATTTTGTATTCGATATACAATAAATTGTATAAAATAAATCTCTTATTTAATCGGTTAATTTATTGTTAGTTAATTCGATTGTAAATGGTTTATTTTGACAATTTAACTAATACTTTCAAATTGACTTAGTGAAAGCATTTAAGATAAAATTAGTTTTATTTATATTTTAAAGGAGCAAATAATGTAAATTTTAATACCATTGTAATGGTCTGTCTATTTATTGATTGGATTGAATTAAATTATATAAAAAACAGATTAACGTATTAATACAAATCACAAAGCTATTATATTTATTTTCCACTATTTATTTCTATTTTCTTAACTTAAGAAGACATTTTCAAAATAAACTAAATTTTTTAACTAATGACTACGATTTAATTTCAATTTTATTTCAATATTTCCTGCAAAATATTTTCTTTTTTTAATAAATAAACCATCAATAAGTCAAACTCACCAATTGAGTGCATTTATTGTCAGTCGATGCAATGTTCTTCAATTCAATATTTATTAATAATAAAAAGTCGGCACACAAAATGTTCACACAGCCAAAATATTTGCTTGGCCCTCACACAAGAATTGAGAATGCAGCAAATGGAGAATTACAAACTGCGAAATGTGAAATGCAAAAGTGGAAAGTGCAAAATGCAATTTCCTCTCGAAATGTTTCCGTTAAAAGGTCACAAAACTTTTGCCGTCGCCAATTGGCAAACTGCACGATTACAACTATACAGTTTTAGTTTTCAGTTTCAGTTTTAGTTTGCAGTTTGTTTCAGTTAACAACAAACAGCACACGGAGCACACACACAGAGTGAGAGAGAGAGAGAGAGAGAGAGTGGAGACACGTAATATTTTGTTGGGAACCCGCTAGGATACTACGATTGAATCGCACGCGTGCAAATAAAAGTTCTCTAGAGAATTCTCTTGGTTTTGGCTGCCGCGCGGCACGAAAGCCGAAATGCGAATGCGGCAACAGCAACTGGGTTGCTAAAAAAGCGACTCGCAATCCGAATCGACAGCGAACAGCAAACGGCAACAGCAAACGGCAACGTCAGCTTTGGTCTTATAGGCCGGGCGGCACAATTTTTGCAGTCGCTGCCGCTGTCGCTGCCTCTGCTGCTGTTGCTGTTGGCGTCGTGAAGTGAGTCGAGACCTATACAAGCTCCCCTCGCTGTGCTTGTGTTGTGTTTGTGAAATTGCAATTTAGTCAGCAGCTGCAGCGACGACAGCAACTGCAACATGTTGCCCGACTTTTGTTGCCGTGCAGCTTTGTCGCGCCACAGAATTCACCACAGTTGCTGTTGCCGCCGTTGCACGTGTTGTGGCTCCGGATTAGCCCTAGAATACAAACAACAACTCTTGTTGTTGCTGTTTGTGGGCTTGTCGCCTGACTGACATTTCCTTTTGACTTGGATGCCTACATGTGGCAGCAGCAACAACAACAACAACTACACTCAGTAATAGCCAAAGCCGCTGTTGTTATTCTCGCCGATCGAAGGTGACATTTGCCAGGCGCTCAACGCTCAAAGAATTGCACTGCAAAATGAACTCTAAACTAAAACTCGAAGTGCGCATGACAGCGCAAAATGAGGGGAAAACAGTTGAGTGAGTGAGTGAGTGAGTGAGTGTGACTTTGAATGAGTGAATCTTATTTCTCACATCACACCCGTTTGCCAATTGGCAATTGCATTGTTTTTGTGACACCCACTTGCGGCAGCAACAACAGCAACAACAACAGCAATTATAATTATGGGTGGGTGTTGCTGCCATTTAGTGGTGCTGCTATTTGCATGCAATAACTGAAGAATTCAGATTTAACATAAGATTGATGTGAGACGAGATCTTGAGCTGCGTTGGCCGATAATTAAATGCCAAATGCACTGAAAATAATTTATACAGCAATATCAATCAGTTACGAATTGAATAAAAGCTTTGCATGCACTTTAAAGTTTTTATTAGGCTTAAATATTAAAGAGCACTTTAAATGTGATTGGTTAAATAGATATAATAATACGAAGCTTACCTATTTAAACTCAAATATTTAATCGAAAGGCTTTTAATACAATTGCAAACATATTATATGTATAATTATATCAACACACTTAAGCTGGCTTAAAGCCTAGTCAATATTGCTATAATCCCGATAAATTACACCACACATTAATCTTTAAGTCAACATTTTGAGTTTTGATTCAATTAACAATTTGAGTGGAGTTTTCTCTGAATGCACAGCAGTCATCAATCAAGTTGCGGCAAGTCAATCACGACCGCAGCAACAGCAACAGCAACAGAAAAACCGAAATCAACTTGGCATTTGTCAGCTGCACATCTGCTAAAGGCAATGCCTGAATACTCGTACATGTGGCAGACAACACGGCGTATGCGTTACCCGCCCCAAAAAAAGTCAATATAGCGAAAAACGAGAAAAGGAAAAAAAACTTTTCTGTGTGTTTGTCACAATTTGTGTGGTAATTTGTTTGCACTTTTTTGGTTTATGCAATTGGAGTTGGAAGTCTAAATGCTCAGGCAAAGTATGGAGTGGTGGGGGGGGAGGGTGTTGATAGCAATACCAACAATTTTGTGGTCTACTTTTGCAGCACACAAAAACCGACAAACAAGCAAAACTTTTGCTAGTTGCTGAAAACCATTAGAATTCATGGCAGACACCGATTTGGGCAAGGGATCTGAAAAGGGTCTTGAGAAGTGAAGTGAACTATTACAGTCTGTGCTGCATGAATGAAACTGAAACTGAAACTGAAACTGACACGCCCACATAACTCAGCAGCATGCCACATGCCCCTCGGCTAATTACAGCAGCAAGAGGCACGCCCAGCAGCAACACTTGCTGTTGCTATTTGAGTTGCAGTTCCTCTGCGCTTATCTTTATTACATAATCTTGGAGAGTCTGAAGATGACCGCAACATAGACAAGAATTTATTTGCTCAGTAATCAACAGATTTTCAGCGAGTATTTATGGCACTTCCCTTCCTTCAACGAGAGCTGCGACAAGAACATATGTTCCCATTTTCACATGGAATCTGGCCACAAAACAAAAGGGTCGCATATTTATTACATCATCAGCAGGCAAAAAGGAAGCTGAACACACACATATACACACAGAGACAGACACACAAACAATACAACACAATCTTAACCCACGCGGTTGTTATTGTGAATGTGGCTGAAAACCGAAAGTGCCACGGTAGCCTATAGACCTACTTACAGAAACAGAAACACAGATCTACACAGGCAGACAGTTGGCTTAAGAACAGGGGCTCGTTTCTGGATTCGAGTCGCATCCATTGTTTCGCTTTCATTGCCTTCGGAAGAGTGGAAGAGTGGCAACGGAAAGGGGCAGCGACAATAAATCAAAGGCATAAAGTTGAATGCACCAAGCGGATGCAAAAGTCGTCGCTTGGGAACCTGAACAACTGAAGAACTGAAGACCTGAAGAGCTGAATGCTAACCCTTGCCTACCTCAATGCCGACTCCGAAGTCCGAATCTTGAAAGACAAATCTGAGTCGCAGTAGGAAATACATAAGAAAGAATCCAAAAAAAAAACGAATACTAAAAAACACAAGCAGGCAGACAGACAGCCAAGTGACGCAGTCGTTGTCGCGCTGAGAAACGTCAGCTGAGCGATGGCCGGAGAAGGGTTCGACTAAAGACCGTGCAGGGGGTGAAGGGTTAAGGGAGAGTGGGTAGGGGAAATCGTCAGGCAACAAGATGAAATGATGATAATCCCCCTTTAATTTGTTTGTCTGTGCTGCAAGGACGAAAGGGTCTTAGCCACAGTTGGATGCTACTTTGCATTTACCAGCACAGATAAATACTTTTGACGACGCAAAGCGCAACGAATTTCCAGTAAAAAGGAAAAGCATTTGCTCGATTAAAACCCAGTATGAAGTGCCCCAAAAAAGGGTTTTGAAAAACAACAAAAAATGACATAATTTGCTTAAGAAAACTTTTCCAATTTATAAATGACAAACAAAACGACAGAGAAAAAATCATCAGCATAATGAGCAAAGCTTGGGAGACAAACTTGCAACGGCGAGTTGCCAAATTAACGGCATTTTTCTTGCTTCCCTTACAGCAAATGGATTTCTTGCTTTTTTATTTCTAATTAAAGTGCCGGCGATTTGCATAAAGCTGACGAAAATGGCCAGAAAAGAGGAGAGCAGCATCCGTTTAAGCATTAATCAAAAAATCAGCTCAAAATAAAAAGCCTGACACAAAGCAAAAGGTACAGCCGAAAAGAAGAAGTTGTTGAACAAAAGGGGACAGAAAAAGAAAAAAGGATTATTGACTGAAGGAGTAAATGGTACTAAAAGTAATGAGTCTGAGTCTGAGTCTGAGGGGGCGGGAATTGATTCATAAAGCTATCAAAGTACAGATAAAATGAATTAAATGTTCAAGAAGTTTCAGAAAGTGTTTGCTTGATGAGTTCGTAACAAGAAAGTTTCTTAATGAATGTAACCAGCAAAAAGAGTAGTATGATAAATACGCACAGATAAATGTTAAAGATGGAAAAGGTTCTTTAAATATTGCCCAAATAAATATAAGAAAATGTAGTTGCAATACATTCTGCTTTGACATAAATAGCCAGTAACGACTGATATATCTTCTATAAAATATCAGATGCAATTCGGGAAATTAACTTGACTCTCTCTCTTGCCAATTTATACGCAGTTGTATATATGTACGTAGTCTGTCAGTCCTTGACTCTGTACTCATTTCTTAACCACAAAGGCATCAGGGCGAATCCCATCACAATTTATGTGTACTTTATAAAAGAGCATTGCGAGGCGGCTTCATCAAATTTTAAATGGGTCACCGTCACCTGATGCAGGCAATAAATTAATGCGCATTCACACACAAACACACACACACACACACATTTAACAATATTTACGCAGTTAACTCAAACACAACCTGAGAGCGAGAGACAAACCCAACTTCATCATGATGATCATAAATATATGAGCACATTTCACTTGTTGTTGTTTATTTACGAAATGAACATTTTTCCTGCTTTTTGTGCTTTTTCGTTGCTTTTTTTTAACGATGAAACATTTCATTACCATTGACTGGGCACCGATGCCAATCCCGCAATCCCCGAGTCGATTCCCCAAATTGCTGTCAGTCCAGTTCGGAAATCTGGGCCCCTCCCTCTCTCCCCGCCCCGCTTTTGACATTGCAACCACATGAAATTGCAGTCACCAGCACCACCCAAAAATAACTGACGTACTGGAGTGATGGGACTGGATTGGACAGGACTGGGATGGACTGGACTGGACAGGACTGGACTGATGTTGTGGTTGGGAAGCTGGGGCGGCTTTTAAGTGGTCCTTGATAAGCGGCTGGACATCGTAATGCGAATGCCGTAATGCGCTTTACTAAAGTACACAGAAAAGCTGTCTTCTCTCTGATTGTTGTTGTTGTTGTTTTCGTTGTTGGTGTTGCTGGTGTTGTTGTTGTTTTCTCTGTGTTTATTTCTGTTCATTTCATAGCAAACTCTTGCCCAGCCTCAACTGATTGAATATCAATATTGAAGAGGCAGTGCAGAAAAAAAAGAAACCAATTTAATTCGATAGTCGTCAGCACTGAGTTGAGAGAATCGCGATTCTGGCAACGGATTTGAGTATGGGAATGGCGTTAAATATGCCACTGATTTAATTTAATGAACCCGCTCAGGTGCTCTACAATTTCCATTAAGAAATTAAAAGAGTTGCAAACAAGTTGACATTCATTTCAGATTCAGACTCTGACTCCAAAAAGGGTCTCAGTCATATTGAGTAATTAAAAAACAACAACAAGAACAACGACAACATATTAACAAGCAACCATAAACAACTAAGTAATAAAAGCTTCAAATGTCAAGCGGTTTTAATGAAATTGATTTAAATATATAAATAATCAATCGAGTGCTGCAAAAACTGGTTAACAAATAACCAACCAATAAAAAATACTACAAAAATAACCACAAATTATTTAAAATAAAATTTAAGATATCAGAAAATGTACTTAACACAGATATAGAATTAAAACCGCATATTGTTATAAATTAATCATAATCAGTATTTAATTTAAGCTGCTTTGATGTACAATTAAAACCAGTAATTAATTTATTTTTATATGAAACATGAGTAAAATTAGTTGTGATGACTTTTTAATCTTGTTAAATGTATATTAAATTAATAAAATAAAATTTAATTGTTGGACATTAAAATAATAAAAAAAAAAAATAAATAGATTTTTAAATAAGCTTATAAATATTGACAAGTATTATAAATTATTAGTAACGAATTTTAATTAAACTGTCTAAAATCGATTAGATATATTAGCAATTGAAAGTTTAAATACTTAATTATACTAAACACATTATATGTGCAAAATGTATAAATAATTTAAGTGCTTTGAATATAGAATAAAAATAATGTAAATAATGTATAAATGTATAAATAATTTCAGTGCCTTGAATATAGAATAAAAATAAAATTGATTAGACACAATAAATTGAATTTGTTAGAGTCAAATCAATTTAATAAATTTATCAATGTTGTAATAAATTAATTTAGCACATTTAATTAATTAAAAAGTCATACATGAAATTTGAATAAAATATAGCTAATTTTAAATGGAACTTACTTGTTGACGATTATGTGTAAAAGTTCTGCTATAATGCCAATGTCTGTTGTGTTGTTGTTGTGTCCCAGCGAAAGTTGTCACATGTTTTGTTGAATTTATGATTTTATTCGCAATTCGCGCGCCATATATAATTTATAACGATTTTCTGTACAAAGTTGCACTCAGTCATTCATTTGATTTGTTTGTGAAATGAAAACTTCCCGCTGTCCCCCTTTCGACTTAGTCAATGTCACAGCAGCAACAGCAACAGCAGCAACAGCAGCAACAGCAACAACACATGGACACGCGCACAATTCACCAACACATACGCACAATTTACAGTTACAGTTAGTGGCTAACAAGTTGAAACTGACCAGACACCAGACACCAGACGGCCAAGTGGGTCCACACACGTTCCAGTCCCGAACCAGACAATAAAATTTGCGCCATAAATCAATTTCAAGTTGCAAAGTCGTCGTCGCTCGTCGCTCGTTGTTGTTGTTGTTGTTGCTGCTGCTGCTGCAAGTGTCAGTTGGCCGTCTGGCTTACTGGGGGCTTACTGTGCAACTGACTGGCTGGCTGGCTGACTGAATGACTGGCTAACTGGACAGCCTGCTGCTGACTATGACTAAGATTTATTTGTCGCGCTCTGTGGCAACTGGGAACTGGCAACAGCGGCTGCTGTTGTCATACTGCACAAGGCCAAACGGCAGGATAAACCACGGAGCCTGCCCACGAACTTGTACTTGTAGCCGGCGCACGATCCGCTCGCTTCGCGCCGCGCCGGCGACGTCGACAGCGGCTAGCGACCAGCTACCAGCTACCAAAGGGGGTGGCATTGGCCATGGCCCTGGTTGTTCGCCTAGTTGCCCTGTGTTGTTGGTGGTGTGTGCAAACCGCCAAAAACGAAAAGAAAAAAAAAAGAAAAACAATCTACACACACACACACACACGTAACACTCAAACACACACACTCTTGCATATGCAAATTAACGGCAGTTTGTTGGTGTTGAAAATAAAAATGGAGCAGCCGCAGCCGCAGCAGCAGCGACGTCAACCGCAGGACTCCGCAACGTCGACTGCGCAGCCAGCATATTTTTTCTAATGAAGCGGCGATTTTTGAGTTTCGCTCAAAGCTCACAAAAAAAGCGGGGAAAGACAACAAGTGCAGGAGAAGAGAAGAGTGGAGTAAGAAGAGAAAGAGCAGAAAGAGCAGAAAGAGCAGAAAGAACAGAAGCAAGGAAGATGTACAAGTGCAAAATACTGAGCGAACTAGTGAGCCAAAAGATACATCAATACATAAGCGACACACACACACACACACACACACACTCACTCACATGCGAATCTAAGCAGCAAGTAAATCAAAGCCACAAATGAAGGCGTCACGCGAATAAAAATACGTATACGTATACTTTATATAACCTTGCATGTGTGCGTGTCTGTGTGTGTGTGTGTGTGTGTGTGTGCTCACCTAGCAACAGTGAGTAACACAGACACACACACATACACACTAGGAAACTCTTCGCTCACCAATACCAACAGCAGGCATCAATACACGTGCCGCACACTATATACAAAATTTATGTGCAAACGCCATGAAAAAAGAAAAAAAAAACAACAACAACAAGGCATTAAGGGAAAAAATGCTTGCCACCCTGCCACAAAATGAGGGTGACTCGCAACGAACCACCCACAAAAACCACCGGCATTTGAGTCACAGTCGCTGGCAAAAAAAAAAAAAGAAAATGAAAACAACAACAAAATGTACTAAAAATCCAATATGGCTACAATTTGCCAAAGCGCCTGAGAGCAAAGGCGACGACGACGACGACGACGCGAGAGCGCACGTAACAACAACAACAAGCAAGAAGAAGAATGAGAACGTTGGGAAAAAAAATGTACATGAAACTTTTATTTGCCGTGGCAACGCAGCAGAAGGGCGCGCGTCATGGAAGGGGCTGCCCAGGGGGTGGGTGGGCGTCAAGTGGCGCGCCGAGTTTATATCTAAAAAGCAAAAAAAAAATAAAAAAAAACTCCGCCCCCTTTTCAAGACGAGCGTCTGCGCGAAGGTAGCAACGCTGGCGCAGCGCCAGCAGCATGGCAGCGACAGAGGCAGAGAGGCAGAGGCAGAGAGGCAGTGGCAGAGAGGCAGCAGCAGAGAGGCAGTGACAGAGGTAAACGGAGAGTGTCATCGTATTGCTCTCTCTCGCTCTCGCTCACTCGCTCACTCACTCACTCGCTCGCACGCTTTGAGTAATTAAATGCTTATTAACGGTTCGCTGAGTCTGTGCGCCATCTAAAAACTCGTTAGCCTCGATATAATTAAACTCAGTTGCTTTGCACTCGCGGCTCTCACTGCTGAGTGCAGATGTGAGAGTGCAGCAGCAGCGGCAGCGACAGAGGCAGCGGCAGCGACAGCGACAGCAACCCCTGTAACTCATACTACCCCCGTTAAACCTCCCTCTACGAGTAATGCAGGTTCTAGCTGCTGTTGTTGTTCTGGTTGTTGTTGTTGTTGCTGTTGTCGTCTTTCTTTTTGCGGCTTCTGCAATTCTCTTTTTTTATTCGTGTATTGCACTTTTGACGCCATTTTGAAAATGTAATTGTGTGCATTTTAGCAAGTGATTGCCGCAGGCTAAAACTACAACAAAACAACAAAACAACAACAACAACAATAACAACACCAACAAGAGCTCACACGTGAGCTCACTCATATGTCAGAGAAGAGAGAAACGAAGAGAGTCTTTCCTGTTTGCCTGTCACAGGATGTTTCCTTTTCTCCTGCTGGCTCTGATTAATTAACTTACATGTTCAAAGTGATTTTATTAGCCAGAGTTTTCAACAATTATTTTCAGCCTTTCAAACTTTTGCTTATAAATTTAATTTTTTGTTTCGGTGTGATCATTAATCTCGCTCCGAGTCCCGCCGTTTAATAGCCGTTTTAATCAAGTCTCGCTATGTTTGGTCGGCAACGGTTATAAACTTTTATTTCCCCCCTCGGTCCACCTTTTAAGCCATTCACAAAATGTAATAATCATTCGCTTGACAAAGCCCAAATAGTTTTTGTATTCAGCATTCAATTCGCCGAGGGCAATTAAAATAAACTAATATCGAATGATAAATTTACAGCAAGCAACAACAAATTGAAACGATCAAATAGCAACAAATAAATACACATGCATATTTTTAATTAAATTAATTAATGTTCAGTCCAAATCGGTGCTCATTTTGCGGCTCATTAAAATGTCATTAAAAGCGACAATCGGTTTGAGTTTTGCCGCTCATTTGTTTTCTCAGATTGGAATTGTGCGTTGCCTTTTGTGTTTAGCCGTTTTTTGTTGCAAGTTTTAAAAGCTTTTCTATTTTTAGATTGTATAATTTTAATTTCAAATAGTTATATCGATAGCTTTATTATGTTTTGTCAAATTCATCGAGTGCCTTAAGCGCTTTTTCATTAATTTCAAACATTTTAATGAAATAAACCAATTCGTTTTAAATAATTTAGCTAATTTTATTAGGTTTTAATAGATTGCTTTATTTACCATGGCTTTGGCAGCTCATTGAACTTAATTGCTCACTTTGAATGTCCTTCAGCCTATTCCACATGACTCATTTTCATTGTCCTGCAACTCTTTTAAAATTCATTTGATTTTTTCTTTGTATATTTTTACGCTTTTTTTCAATTTGATTTTACGCTAAATAAAATTACGCACTTTTATTAAAGCGAAATCACACACACACAACAACAGACACTCACTTTCACACACACTTACACACGCTTAACCCTTTTCGACACGCACTTTGGTAGACCCGGAATCGCTAGCCGGACCCGGACTCGTAGCCGGACTCTTTTGGGGTTTCTCTGTTCAACGCGAGCGACGCCGGCAAACTGTTTGTGTCGAAAGTTGTTGCTGCCGTCGCGGAAAAACGCATCAATTTGACCGGCACTTGAGAAAAGAAGACAAAAGCAAAAGCTGCGTGCCCATTCTAGTTGTTGTTGTTGTTGTTGTTGTTGTTATTGTTGTTGTTCTCCTTGTTGTTGTTGTTTGTGCTACACTCAAAACTTGTTCGATTTTGGGCACACACACGGAAAGGGTTGAGCGCGTTGTGTTACGCAGTTAGACATTAGGGGTTGCGGGGGGAGAGAGCCAGTGCGATGGGGTGCAGTATGCAGGGGAGGGGAACTTAAATACAACACAAACAAACGACGCACGCACTAAAAACAACTCAGCCACTGAATATGGCTGTGCTCTGGGAAAGGGAAATGGCACTGGGTGCTATCGCTTTTCCTGCTGCTCGCTGCCTGTGTCAAACAATCGCCTGTGGTTGTAGTTGATGTTGCAAGGAGACTCTCCCGCCGCTCTCTGAGGCATGTGGAATGTGTGGTCAGCGCAAAAGTGTCAACGTTTAAGGGTTAGCCAAAGGGTTGGGTTTTGTTCTATTCTATTTCATTCTGTTTTGTTAGTTTCCTTGGGGAGGGTTTCAACTCTAAAACAGCAGCAACAACAACATCGTTCTTAGCTGACTCAAAGTCAGCGCGAAACTCACTCAAAACATCTCCAATGTAGGGGCAAACATGCTGGCATTTCACTCGCTGGCGATGTTTTGCGATGTTTTCTGTTTGGCTCGCCAGCAGCTGCTGCTGAGCTGCTCACTCGCGTGTGACGAGCGCTCCGCCTACTTTTCGTATTGTGTTTGTGTCTTCTCTCTCGCATTGAGTGAGTTGCGTGCGCTTTGAGTGAAATCGCTTGGCTGGGGAACGACTCTGAATTTGTTGCGTTGTATTTGCTATGTCTTTCTATGAGGTCACACAAAACTGTTCCCAGGTCCTTAGAAAACATCGCAATGAAACCTGGCTAGAGAAATGCTGATGCTGTGATTTTGGGGTGCGTGTCTTGGCTAAGCAAATATGTAAATGAGTGAGGTTAATCTATGTTATTTGTGAGTGGAAATGTGACATATGATGTTGCAAGCGATTTGAAATTGATTAAATCTCGATTTAAGCCCGGCCATAATATCATTTATCTTTATAATCGGCAAACAACTTCCATTTCATTAGCTGCTCCACAAAACTGTCAAATGCTGTCTTAAAACATCGATGAGCTTCCAAGCGACAGTTTCGTCTGGGCGCATAGTTTAATTTGAAAACTGCTTGTAATTGCTGCGACAAATTAACATAATTGATGCGCAAGCCAGACGACGCTGGCGGAGATTAGTGTCAGTCCCCTCCCATTGCTTAGATGGGGCACAAAGGCGCAGCAGGTGGCCGCCAGTTGAACAGAGGCAACAACGGCAGCAGCCCCATCGATTTCCATTTCCATTTTCATTTCCCATTTCATTGAACGTCTACGCAATTGCTGTCAAAGCTCAAGCTGACTCTCCAGTTCCTGTTTTGTCTTGTTTCTATATTTATTTTGCATTGCCAAATCCAATAAATGCTGGCGATTTTCCTTACAATAGACCAAAGCTACAAATTTGCAAATTCATTGCAAGTTAATTGATTTTTATGTGCAACGTTGTCTGAAATCAACTGCGAGCGCAGTATGGAATCGAGTGTGGCATGAAGTGAGTTAACGATGCACCAAAAATGTGGAAAGTGAAAAGTGATTGAGCTGCAACCCCGCGGTGATAAATTTTGTATTTAACGCTGTTTTTGAAGCCATCTATTGGCGGAAATGTTAACTGCACGTAATGTCCTGGCGGTCAAATTTGGGTGCTGGGCATTTTTCAAATGTATTTAAAGAGTGTTAGAAACTGTGGTGTGAAACTTCTCTAACTTTGATAGAGTTTTACTTATTAGAACCTTATTAGAGACAGCTTCTCTTGAATGAGATTGTAGCTGTGAAATTTGACTAAGTACTTAAAGCCATGCGGTTGACTTTCTAAATAATAACAATAATAATAATAATACTAAACCAAAACAATTTAATCCTAATTTTCCCATTCTTATACCTACAGCTTATTTTAAAAATCTATTTAAAAATGTTCAATAAATAGCATAAAGCTTTAGAGTAAATATATATTGACAGCTCAAAGTCTTTGAAAAAATGGCAAATTGTACAGTGATGACCAATAAATTGAATTTTCTAAATAAAATTTTCATGCAGAATCAATTTAGAGGCCAAATAATGATCAAAACGGTATTCCGCTTGAAAATCGGTCCATTTTTAGAGAAGTTATGACAATTGGAAGTTTTTGGAATATTGGCAAGGGGTAAGTATAGAAAAATTTGACAGTGATGACCAAAAAATTGAATTTTCTAAGTGAATAATATTTTGATGCAGAATCAATTAAGATGCCAAATAACGATCAAAACGGTATTCCGCTTGAAAATCGGTCTATTTTTAGCAAAGTTATGACAGTCGGAAGTTTTTAGAAAATTGGCAAGGGGTATGTATAGAAATTTTGACAGTGATGACCAAAAAATTGAATTTTCTAAGTGAATAATATTTTGATGCAGAATCAATTTAGAGGCCAAATAATGATCAAAACGATATTCCGCTTGAAAATCGGTCCATTTTTAGCAAAGTTATGACAGTCGGAAGTTTTTGGAAAATTGGCAAGGGTAGGTATAGAAAATTTGACAGTGATGACCAAAAATTGAATTTTCTAAGTGAATAATATTTTGACGCAGAATCAATTTAGAGGCCAAATAATGATCAAAACGATATTCCGCTTGAAAATCGGTCCATTTTAGTGAAGTTATGACAATTGGAAGTTTTGGAAAATTGGCAAGGGGTAAGTATAGAAAAATTTGACAGTGATGACAAAAAATTGAATTTTCTAAGTGAATAATATTTTGATGCAGAATCAATTTAGAGGCCGAATAATGATCAAAACGATATTCCGCTTGAAAATCGGTCCATTTTAGCAAAGTTATGACAGTCGGAAGTTTTGGAAAATTGGCAAGGGGTAGGTATAGAAAACTTGACAGTGATGACCAAAAAATTGAATTTTCTAAGTGAATAATATTTTGACGCAGAATCAATTTAGAGGCCAAATAATGATCAAAACGATATTCCGCTTGAAAATCGGTCCATTTTTAGTGAAGTTATGACAATTGGAAGTTTTTGGAAAATTGGCAAGGGGTAAGTATAGAAAAATTTGACAGTGATGACCAAAAAATTGAATTTTCTAAGTGAATAATATTTTGATGCAGAATCAATTTAAATGCCAAATAATGATCAAAACGATATTCCGCTTGAAAATCGGTCCATTTTTAGTGAAGTTATGACAATTGGAAGTTTTTGGAAAATTGGCAAGGGGTAAGTATAGAAAAATTTGACAGTGATGACCAAAAAATTGAATTTTCTAAGTGAATAATATTTTGACGCAGAATCAATTTAGAGGCCAAATAATGATCAAAACGGTATTCCGCTTGAAAATCGGTCTATTTTTAGCAAAGTTATGACAGTCGGAAGTTTTTAGAAAATTGGCAAGGGGTATGTATAGAAATTTTGACAGTGATGACCAAAAAATTGAATTTTCTAAGTGAATAATATTTTGATGCAGAATCAATTTAGAGGCCAAATAATGATCAAAACGATATTCCGCTTGAAAATCGGTCCATTTTTAGCAAAGTTATGACAGTCGGAAGTTTTTGGAAAATTGGCAAGGGTAGGTATAGAAAATTTGACAGTGATGACCAAAAATTGAATTTTCTAAGTGAATAATATTTTGACGCAGAATCAATTTAGAGGCCAAATAATGATCAAAACGATATTCCGCTTGAAAATCGGTCCATTTTAGTGAAGTTATGACAATTGGAAGTTTTGGAAAATTGGCAAGGGTAAGTATAGAAAAATTTGACAGTGATGACCAAAAATTGAATTTTCTAAGTGAATAATATTTTGATGCAGAATCAATTTAGAGGCCGAATAATGATCAAAACGATATTCCGCTTGAAAATCGGTCCATTTTTAGCAAAGTTATGACAGTCGGAAGTTTTTGGAAAATTGGCAAGGGGTAGGTATAGAAAAACTTGACAGTGATGACCAAAAAATTGAATTTTCTAAGTGAATAATATTTTGACGCAGAATCAATTTAGAGGCCAAATAATGATCAAAACGATATTCCGCTTGAAAATCGGTCCATTTTTAGTGAAGTTATGACAATTGGAAGTTTTGGAAAATTGGCAAGGTAAGTATAGAAAAATTTGACAGTGATGACCAAAAAATTGAATTTTCTAAGTGAATAATATTTTGATGCAGAATCAATTTAAATGCCAAATAATGATCAAAACGATATTCCGCTTGAAAATCGGTCCATTTTTAGTGAAGTTATGACAATTGGAAGTTTTTGGAAAATTGGCAAGGGGTAAGTATAGAAAAATTTGACAGTGATGACCAAAAAATTGAATTTTCTAAGTGAATAATATTTTGACGCAGAATCAATTTAGAGGCCAAATAATGATCAAAACGATATTCCGCTTGAAAATCGGTCCATTTTTAGTGAAGTTATGACAGTCGGAAGTTTTTAGAAAATTGGCAAGGGGTAAGTATAGAAAAATTTGACAGTGATGACCAGAAAATTGAATTTTCTAAGTGAATAATATTTTGATGCAGAATCAATTTAAATGCCAAATAATGATCAAAACGATATTCCGCTTGAAAATCGGTCCATTTTTAGCAAAGTTATGACAGTTGAAAGTTTTTGGAAAATTGGCAAGGGGTATGTATAGAAATTTTGACAGTGATGACCAAAAAATTGAATTTTCTAAGTGAATAATATTTTGATGCAGAATCAATTTAGAGGCCAAATAATGATCAAAACGATATTCCGCTTGAAAATCGGTCTATTTTTAGCAAAGTTATGACAGTCGGAAGTTTTTGGAAAATTGGCAAGGGGTAGGTATAGAAAAATTTGACAGTGATGACCAAAAAATTGAATTTTCTAAGTGAATAATATTTTGACGCAGAATCAATTTAGAGGCCAAATAATGATCAAAACGATATTCCGCTTGAAAATCGGTCCATTTTTAGTGAAGTTATGACAATTGGAAGTTTTTGGAAAATTGGCAAGGGGTAAGTATAGAAAAATTTGACAGTGATGACCAAAAAATTGAATTTTCTAAGTGAATAATATTTTGATGCAGAATCAATTTAGAGGCCGAATAATGATCAAAACGATATTCCGCTTGAAAATCGGTCCATTTTTAGCAAAGTTATGACAGTCGGAAGTTTTTGGAAAATTGGCAAGGGGTAGGTATAGAAAAACTTGACAGTGATGACCAAAAAATTGAATTTTCTAAGTGAATAATATTTTGACGCAGAATCAATTTAGAGGCCAAATAATGATCAAAACGATATTCCGCTTGAAAATCGGTCCATTTTTAGTGAAGTTATGACAATTGGAAGTTTTTGGAAAATTGGCAAGGGGTAAGTATAGAAAAATTTGACAGTGATGACCAAAAAATTGAATTTTCTAAGTGAATAATATTTTGATGCAGAATCAATTTAAATGCCAAATAATGATCAAAACGATATTCCGCTTGAAAATCGGTCCATTTTTAGTGAAGTTATGACAATTGGAAGTTTTGGAAAATTGGCAAGGGTAAGTATAGAAAATTTGACAGTGATGACCAAAAAATTGAATTTTCTAAGTGAATAATATTTTGACGCAGAATCAATTTAGAGGCCAAATAATGATCAAAACGATATTCCGCTTGAAAATCGGTCCATTTTAGTGAAGTTATAACAATTGGAAGTTTTGGAAAATTGGCAAGGGTAAGTATAGAAAATTTGACAGTGATGACCAAAAAATTGAATTTTCTAAGTGAATAATATTTTGACGCAAAATCAATTTAGAGGCCAAATAATGATCAAAACGATATTCCGCTTGAAAATCGGTCCATTTTTAGAGAAGTTATGACAATTGGAAGTTTTTGGAAAATTGGCAAGGGGTAAGTATAGAAAAATTTGACAGTGATGGCAAAAAAATTGAATTTTCTAAGTGAATAATATTTTGATGCAGAATCAATTTAGATGCCAAATAATGATCAAAACGATATTCCACATGATAATCGGGTTGGTTTTGACAAAGTTATGGTAGTTTTTTAGTATTTTTTCGCACATTAATACGTATATGTTGCTGGATCTATTGTAAGCTATGATGGGTCATCTTTCACTTTAGCTTCGTTTCTTCCATCCCTTTTATCCTTTTGCATATTCATAACTTAACGCTTCATTGCCACAAAACTCATCAAAAACGAACGGGACATTGGGTTCCTTGCTGAGGGCAGAGCAAATACCTGAGGTGAACCCTGTATGGGCTTACTTTACCGTTAATCAACTTGATACGCAGGGCAAATCCGCAAATGCCGACCAAATGAACCGTTATCAATTACGTAACGGGTGCGTGAAACGCATCCTTCGATGCATTTACGTTGCAATCGCAATTAAACGTTGTAATGCAAATGCCGAAAGATAAAGTGCCAGCGATAGGAGTCCACAACAGGGCAGAAGGGGTTGAAGTTGCATACATAGAGTTGCCCCTAAGCTAAGGGCTCTATGCGTCTCTCTAAGACGGGCCAACGGACAGAGGTTGATGAACTCCCAAGAAACTTGTACATCAATTTGTAGCAGCCTGACCCACAGGATATTGTAGGGAATCAAATGCAAACCCTACTCAAAGTCGGAACTATAATATTTGATATATGATGTGCCGAGCAAATACTCTTATTGTGTATATCTTTTACTTTTTAGCATTGTAAGGGTTTATGTCTTTCCAAAAGAAATATGAAACATGTGAGACGTTCTTTATTAATTTTAAAAGGGGAAATACAGCTTTACATTATATTATTTCAGTTATTATATATAACTTTTTTTTAGATTGTATTATTCATTAAAGAGTGTCTTACATTTTTAAAAATATTTTTAATACATGTTTGTAATAAAATTAACTTATACTTTATTTTAAGTTAGTAATTTTCTGTGAATATTTTCAATGGAAAAATTATAAAAATTGTAATATAATTTATTATATTTGTTATATAAAGTGTTGATACATCTGAAATGCAAGTCTAATTTTATATTTTAATTTATTTGAACATATAAGATTTTTTTATAAGCAATGCTTGGACATTTTTTCACTTTTCACTTAATTTTATTGGTATTTGGTGGTCGACAGCCCTCCAAGAGCACGGTATTAAGTTCCTACGATTATTGCGATTTGCACGTAGGAACTCTATACCTCGCTAATGGTAAATAGGCTTCGGTATCTTTCCGTTTCGTATCTCAAAGATTTCGTTTCACTTTTGCACAATGCAACTCACATGTCTACTTACCCAATGGCAATCCGTAAGCTTCTCCCACTTGTGTCTCTGTGTTTGACTTGTCAATTTTGAATTTTAAGCTGCAATTAAAGCCATAAACGGATTATAGACAACATTCTTTAGTCTGTTTTTTTTCTTTCCATTTTTTTTGCCAGATATTGGCAGTGTCTTAACAACGAAATTGATTCAAAAGTCGCCTGTCTGTCTGGGTACACCAAAAAACTGCTTATAGATACATGCGAGCACTTGCAGATATAGATAGATATTTTGGGTCTGGTCTTAAAATTTTATATCTTTACATTAGCCGTCGCCTGCTTTCGTCTGTCGTCGGTCGTCTTTGCCTGTAACCTGGACAAAAAGAGGGTCGAGATACACTTATGCCTTATGCACATTAGCCATAAAAAGATGGAAAGTAGAAGATACGCTTACTTTTTAAGCTGCTACCATGCTGAAAAACTAAGTGTGCCTTAAAAGGCTGAGTGTGTGTGTCTGTGTTTGTGTTGGCCACATTTGTGACTAACCGCAATTCACTTAGCAAAATTTATATATATATTGACAATTGGCAATTGGCAATTGCGAACAATCCACACATGAAATTATAACAATTCCAATTGCTGATTTGTAACCTTGAATTATCTCTATAATTTTCCACCCGCTTGACAGACAGCCAGCCAGTGGGAGATACAAAGATACAGTGTCTTATAGAGCAAGTCACACCCGACACTCGACTTGAGTCGACTTGAGTCGAGTCGAGTCACTAATTACCTGCTGCAACACAAAAAACTAATCAACTTGATTGATTTATCTGACAGAACTGCACAAGTTGACATTTTGAAAAGGCAGCTACAACAACAACAACAACAACAACGGCTCTTTAACGCCCACAGCAACAACAATAACAACAGTATTGTATTATTAACAACAACAAAACACATGGCTGCACACAGAAATTATCATTTCAATTATATGCAAAATAAATGCATTTGATTGCCAAGTTACTTTGGCTACAAGTATCTGTTAGATACATTCGCCTTTAAGTGTTAACCACACACAACCAAACAGCGTGATTTGCATTTAGTCTTTGCTGCCTTTTGGGCTTATGCTTGTCGCTTTTTGTTGTTGTCTGTTGTCTGTGCGCGACGTAAATCAATTTTGTTAGATTTTTTCTTCTTCTATATATACATATATGTATCTTTGATTCGGTAGCTTAGGAAGTCGGCCGCCCGCTGTGACAAAGGAGAATTTTCAATATGTTTTGCCAATTGGCAATTGCTGGCATGTGTGTGACATGTCACGAGAGTTGGAGATACAGTTAAATCGGAGGCTCCTTTTGCTTGTGCCTCTGTTGCAGCTGCTCAGCGTCATATAATGGCGCCATAACTTGTGGCAGGCAACCAAAAGTCCAGGTTGAGTACATAAACTGGCGGACAGTGCGCTGATTAGCATCAGGCATCCAGACATCCAGGCAACCAGGCAACCAGGCAACCAGTGAGTGAAGACTGCCTTTGATTGACAGTTTGCATACAAAGCGCCAACAAAGCAAAAGCAAAAGCAGAAACAGAATTCGCACATAAATCGACTGAATGCACGTTGCGATTTATCTGAAAGATACACTCGAATGGAGCTTACAAATGTTGCCATTGAGTGACTGACTGACGAACTGCCATTGCCAGATGAGACTTTTGCCCAGTTTGTTTTTATCGCCAACTGTAAAGTGTTGACGTTTTGGGCTGCCTAATGGCTAAACTGATTAGACTGGCTTGTTTATGGCCCAGCCTCACGTTTGGGTCAAATGTTGCCACCTGGTTACTTCAATTTGTGGCAGGATCTACTTGCAATGCCTTTGCTGCAATTGAGCTTTGCAAAAAGTCAATTTCGAATGTGATTCCGTTCACATTTCAAGCACACAAGCTTCTCCAGCTGACAAGCGACCCATTTCACTTTGACGACAGACAGTCAAGGAGACAGACAGACAGACAGACAGACAGACAGACAGACGGACAGACAGACAGGCAGAGAGACTGGAAGTCAGGCAATCTTTCACTTAGAAAGAATTAATTAAAACGCCAAATTGCTAAGCACAAAAAAATAAACGGCAACTGAAAGTCAAGAGAGCGCAAGTTTAAAGCGTTGAAAAAATTAATTAAGCCGACTAAATTAAAATGTATCAAGTTGGCTACGCTGCGGCTGATGCACAGCCACGCCCCTACAGCGGCAAATGTGCAACGCCTCCAAACGGTAAAACGTGCTGTGAAATTTTGATGAAGTTGATTTTTGTAGTTTCGGTTCCTTCTTTTTTGTTTTTTTGTTTTTTTTTTTTTTGGTGAAGTTAAGATCATGTTGGTCCCTGGGAAAGAAGAGAGTATGAGAAAGAAGATTATAAAGTATATACAGTTTGTATTATTTCATTTAAAATCGTTTTTCGTTGTTGTTTGCCTTTTGCATCTGACATCTGCAGGTTGAAGTTGTTTGTCGCTGATTTGTAGATACTTGGCTAGAATTTCTTTGCCAATTTGAAGCTGCAAGAGAGAAAAACAGAGAAAATGAGTATGCTGTTAACATATTTTAATCGAATATATTAAATTGTAATATTAAAAGCGATTCCTCGGGTCTGGCAAAGTGTTAGATACATTGAATGGCAGGCGCCATACGCTTGTCATACTCGTACTGTAAAAGTGAAGGTCTGACCATGGCGAGTGGGCAGTTCACCTGCTGTGAACCTCGTTTTGCTGAATAGTACTCGTACTCGTATTCGTATTCGTATTCGAATACCCGTGCTATTAGTGTAAACGTGCAGTTTTATGTTATGGCAAATTGCCGTTGACAGCGAGTGCAGACAGCATGTGAGATACATTCATTGCTCTGGCAATCCAATCTGTACATTGCGAGATACATTTGAGCCGAGTGTTTCTTTGGGTATAGCAATAAAAGCAATCTGCATCTTGAAGTCGAAATTTAATTAGTTTACATAAATATATATTTATATCCATGAGATACTTTTCAATGTCTGCTAAGTTGCAAAGTTGCGCTTTAATTTCGTTTCATAGAAGATGCACTACTCTCGTATCTGCAAGATACATATCAGCCACTTCAATTACAATTGTCTGAACAGATATTGCATCTATCAGATACAATTGCCATGTTAGGCAAGCCTTTGGCGGCCTTTCATTTAACGCACTCACAAACTCAACACTTTACGGCAGCTGCATCTTTGTATCTTTGTATCTCTATATGCATGTATGTGTATATCTGTATTTGCACTAATGCACATCGCATACGTGGACGTTTTCATTATGCGGTCATTATTCGTTATTATTATTATGTTGAATTTTATTGCTTTATAAGCGCATTTTAATTTTTGCCTTTCGCCGGTTACCACAAAAATTTATGTAGCTCACAGTTGGCGCTCTCCGAAGACAGCGTTATCCCGTAGCTCGTAAAAAATGCATAGCACATACGTTGATGATCAACGGGCTGCCAACTGTCGGACAGTGGACAGTGGACAACGGACATCGTGGACAGACGTGGATGACGACGTGTCGTTTGTGGCGACGACAAAGCTGTCCGTTTTCCATGTGCCATGTCCGTTGTCAACAATGTCTATCCGCCGTCCGACTGTCCGGCTGTCGGGACCGTCTACTGACTGCTGAGCACGTTAAATGTCTTTTGTGAAAGGCAACCAAATTACGAGCACACGCATTTATATTTATATGTGAGAAAATACATTCATAAACGCACAGATACAAAGTGTTGTATTCACAAGATACTAGCTGAAAGTGAGGCTTAAGTAATCGATTAATTTACACAAGTCAGAAATCAATTTAATATATTTAATGAGATTTTTTCTAGAAGCTTACTTTGCCCATCTCTGCTGACTTTCAGCTCGTGTCATTGTAGCTTTGTTTTTATACGGATTGCCTGCAATTTGTTGAATAGAAAGGATTGGTCTTCAGGTCTGGCTTGCTCATCGTTGTTGTTGTTGTTGTTGTTGTTGTGTACATTATAAAGTCATAGATTCGTAATTATTTAGCCACTGACAATTTGGTGCGGCTGGCCTTTGACGCTGATTGATTGCGCTTGTAACTAATCTGTACATTTATTGAGTTATCTGCCTGGCATTTATAATGTGAACAGAGCTGCGCGTCTTGCCATTTCGTTGCTGCAGTTGACCAATTAAAAGCAAACGGTTTTTGCAACGCAATTAAACGGCATTTAACGGCAACGATGAAGACCAAGACAACCAAGACGGCCAAGACGACCAAGACGGCCAAAACGACGTTGGCCAAAAGCTGCACATGCAAAATCGCTTCCTCATTGGCAGGCACATTAAAATTCCATCAGACCAACATAAATTTTCGCACTGATTTCTTGGGCTGTGTGTGTTTGTGTTTGTTTATTTGTATGTGTGACCAGTTCCAGAACATGTTGTGCCAGCATTTGGACATTGAACATGGCCACGCAGCACGCAGCTTATCAATCGTGCCACTGCATTCAGATGCAGACGAGATGCAGATGCAGATGCAGATGCAGATGCTGATGCTGATGCAGGTAAAATAGAAAACCCTCCCAACAGGTTACAAGCTGCCAGCTACAAGTTTGCTATTAATTTGCCCACGTTTCATGTCCCTCCCCCCTAAGCTGCATTTCAGCAGCTGCCTTGTTGAGTTGTCAGCTGGCTTCGACGGCAACGCTGACTGCGACGCTGACTGCGACGGCGACAGCGACGTCGACTTCGACTTGGACTTGAGGCTTTTGGACTGGCGCGTGGTTATTAATGAAGTCAATCAGCAGTTTTGACAGAAATTTATCTATAAGCGTCGGCATTCTGCCAGGCAACATGTTGCACAGTCACACGCACTCACACACACACACACACACACACACACAAACACTCACTGGACTGTCTGCTACAAGTTGCTAATTTTGCTCGGCGTTGAAACATGTTTACAGGCATCTTGGCAACCTGGAAACGTGCAACGTGGCAACCTGACAGCAGCCTGGCACTCAGTTCCGAGCCCAGCACTTTTATTTATTTAATTTTATTTTATGTTAATTTGAAACCTGTTTAATTACCAAGTGGCTTTCGTAGTAAGTACAACATTGCCTTTTTGCTTTTTTTTATTTTCAATAAAATTGTAGACAAGCCCCGCTTTCAACTCGAGTGTACTACAGAGTTTCCACTGGAGGATATTTCAACTGTGGCATGGAAATTAACTACAACTCGAATTCGACTTGACAGAAAGTTTGCCTACAACTGAGGATATTAGTTTACTTAACTGACACATTATTTTGTCTATAAATTAAAAAGAAAACTTAAATATTTAATAATATTGCCAATATTAAATAAATTGATGTTAAGAAAACTATCTACTGTTAAAATATTTAATTACTTTAAAATTATTATATGATTACAAAAGCAAAGGAGAAGGAATATATTTATATTGAATTATTCAATTGGTAATATATTCTTTGAATAATAATATTTACTGTTCTTACTTTTAATGACCATATTCTTGTCTATCATTCATATGGGTAACTGTCTGGCCATAAATTGAGACTCTGTTAAATTCCTGGCGATTTTACGAGTTTTGTATTTATTTGTATACCATATTTCTGTATTTTTATTTAGATAAACCAACCCAAACGGTTTATTTAATTATCGTCATTTGTTAATTTGCAAATGTTTTTCGTTTGCCATTGCCTGCCCCTCCCCCTTTAAAGTTGACGCTGTTTAATGGCCTTAATCAATTTACGTTTTATGTTGACCAAATTAATACTGATACCCGTTTGGATCGCAAAGCTGTCCTGTTTGCCACTACAAAGTTGATGTTGTTGCAGTCGTGTTGTCTGAGCCAATTAGCTGCAAGTATAAAAAAAAGAGTGAAAAAAGTAAATACACAATTAATTGATAAAGTTTAAAAATTGTAAAGAGAAAAAGAGATGACTTGATTAATGAGCAGAAAATCATAAACTAGTTTGATTCAATTATTAATTATTACGCCAAGTTTCTGAACTTGTAATTAATCAAAGTTGAAAGCCTTTTAAACTAGCTGCTTGCCACAGTTGAGGTTGCTTGCAACAGGTTGTTTCCTTGGCTCATTTCCAGTTTCTACTTTTGCCCATTTGTTTTGCTCATCTGCTTCGCCTCCCTTTCATTTGCTTACCTAATTTGCCGGCAATTTTCTTATTCTTTTTTTCTTTACTCGGTTGTTGTTGTTGTTCTGCTCCTTTTTCTTTTCCCTATCTTTCCCTTTTCCGTTGCCATTGCCTGCCGCATTTTAATTTCACTTTTCGCGGCAAATTTTCTTTTACATTTCCCTGCTTTTCTTTTATTTTATTCAGCGAGGACGTTGTCGACGAAGTCGGCAAACTTTAATGTCGCGCGGCTGCTGCAGCTAATTTAGCCGGCGGGTGGGTGGTGTGGGTGGTGCGGGTGCTGCTCCTGTTGGTGTTTGAGTGGGTGGCGGGTGGTGGGTGGCTGGTGTCTCGACTTGGCGCACAGACTTTGCCAGGCAGTGTCTTTTGGTTTTGGCTTCATTTGCGCGCAAGGCGATGGAGGCGAAGAGTGTATAGAAGATGAAGACGAAGGCACGGCGAGGCAGCCTGGCATTTTCATGCTTGCCTTCGTCCTTGTCGCTATTCGTTCATTTTCTTGCAATGAAATTAAAAACAGCAAGGAGTCGTTGCACACACACACACACAACCAGACTCCCAGACACACACACACACACACAGGCAGTGACACCGAGGCAGACGCTTGCAGCCTTCGAACTTTATTCAGGCTCCTCGACCCACAGCTCGCAGGACTAAATGAAAATGAGTAAAGTTTGCGTTTTTCGCACCCACAGGAAAGCTGAAAGGGAAGGCAGCCAGCCAGCCAGCCAGCCTTGGAGAGCGCCTTTTCTTGATTATGCACTTCTCCCAGCAACGTCATCATCTTCATTGCCAACATCATTATTGTGCTCGTTTGCTCATTAACCCAGTTTCAGTCTTTCAACTTGCCTCACAGCTGCCGGCAGTCTATTATTCTCTCTCTCTCTCTCTCTTACTATCTCTTTCTGTGTGTGTTTGTGTGTGGGTTGTGGTGTTTATTTTTTGTGTCCTTGTTTTAATTTTAATTTTTGTTTGGTCTACGTTTCGTTTTTTGCCGCTGCCTTCTTGGGCTTTTCTTGCTGGCAATTTGGTGACGTCGACATTGCTGTCTGCTGCTTCCTCTTCTTCTTTTTATACTTGTTGTTGTTCTGGTTTATGTCGTCATCAACTGTTTGCCTTCCTTTGTTTCTAGGTCAAGAACTTTTGCCGGCATTTTGACTTGTTTAGTGGACTGACATTTGCAATTCCTTGACATTGAAATTGACAGCAATTAAAGGAACTTGCTTGCGGTCTACACTTCGTATACTTATTATTTGCAAGTAATTTAAAGTGAGACAATATGTTAGACAAATATTATTGGCTCAGCTCTGTGTCTTTAATGAACAGCTAAATATAATAGATGAATGATTGTAGTCCTCAGTCTCCGGTGGCATTGTCGCTTTTGATAGGCAACTGTCAGGCAAATGACATCACGCACTATAGTCATCAATTTTGCTGTGAACTCAGCGAAGATGCTGTTAGCTGTTAGCCAAATCCCCCCAAAAAGAAACCAACTGAATAAAAAAAGTGGAAATAAAGATGAAAACCTCCCACTTAAAGCTTAAGCAGAGACTTTGACATCGTGTGTTTGAGTTTGAAATATTCGCAATTGCGAATTCTGTCGTATTTGTCACAGGATACACACAGACACACAAATATATATATATATATATGTATGTGTGTATTCGTATTTAGATTGTAGACTCCGCCATGCAAGACATTATTATGATGGAATCCTATTTGTTACAAGGCAAATGGCAAAGCGAACGTAGCTGACAGTGCCAATGACAGGCGAAGGAAGAGAAGAGACGAGACGACAAGGGAATAGAAGGAAGCGAGAAGAGGAAAGGAGAATGGCATGTGTCATGGCAAATGGCAGGATTGTGATGAATGGAAGGAGATGAGCAGCTACGAAGCTTCCAAGTTGCGAGTAAATTATGCTAATGTCTAAATTATGCATATTCGATGATGATGTGGAAAGAGAGTCGATTTTACAATATATGCATATATATAGTATATACTATATATTGTATATAGACAGCTTTATATATATTTGTGGCATGTGGTATATTTGTGGGCGAATTTTGTCAGTCGGATTGATTTTTGGGTGCGTTTTGCAGTTGAGAATGCCTGGACAGCAGCTACAAAAGGCTATATAAATCACATTTATGTTCGGCTTCAAGTGCCGCAACTAATGATGGAAATAAATTCACGGTTGCCACGCAGGACGACAATGCTGACTTTCGGCTGCCAACTGCCAACTGCCAAAAGCAGCCAAAAAGAAAAAAGCAAATGAATACAACAAAAATAAAATGAGAAAATTGTAAGCAACTTGTAGTTTGGCGATGGAGATGAGCATAAAATTGTGGACTGAGGGTTGAGAATGGCCAGGTCGGGAGGTCGCAAAGGTTGGGGCTGCTTTGGGGTGGACAGGGGGTTGGGGTGGGGGTTGGGTTTGGACTTGGCTAAGGGAGGCGACTCACTCGCCTGTGCCGCGAAATTTTTGGCTGCTTTTGACGCCAGGCCAATATGCAGTAAATCTGCCAGAATTTGCCTCTAGATTTGGCAACGCGGCAGCAGTGGCAGCAATGGATGTGGCAGTGGCAGTGGCAAGTTGCAAAGGATCCTTCGTGCTGGCTGCTTGGCCGTTCTCTCTTTTGAAATGGGTTACATATTTTATGCTTAATATTTTGCATTTTATTTCGCTGATGCGCGAATGCGAAACTGCGAATGAAGAAGCTGAAGGGGCCAAAAGGCAAAGGCAAAGGCAAACGGCCTTTATGGCAGCCAGAGAAAAGGAAACTCTCAACTGCCAACTGTACTTGAGTCTGAGTATGTGTGTGTGTAAAGGAAATTGAAAATTTCTACAAGACAACAACAATAAGTGTTTGTTATATTTAGTTTGCAATGAAAGCAAAGTAAAGAAACCAAATAAAACCAAATTGTAGCCAAAGCTAAAGAAATGAGCTTGAAAGTTGACTTGAAAATAGAATATCTCTGCTTATATAATAATAATGTAGATTTTATTTAAAGTTAACAGTTTTGAAAAGATTTGCAGAAGAGCAAATAAAAGTTGTCAATTGTTATATTTTGTAGTGTTAATTTTGCTGCATTTGCACTTGCAACACTCAAAAGTTGCTGTGCTTCAACCTCAAAATAAAATCGATAACAACAATTTTTGCAAACACAATTTGCTTATCAAGCACTCGCAACTGCAACCCTCAACCCTCAACCCTGGGAGTATATGTATATTTATGTATATATATGGAGACAAAGGGGCAGATGGAGAGGGGTGAAGCAGTTCGTACATTCGTTTGCTGCCTTTCAATAAAACGCAAAACGCAACTTGAAGTTAATTTGCATATTTGCCAACACTCCGAACACGCACTGCAAAATGCAGAGTCCTCGTTGCTGTTGTTGCTGTTGCAAAACTAATACAAATTTGTACCAAGGTGACAGTAAAACAGTGAAAAGTGTCCGGGAAACCTGGGGACAGGGTGTGCCAACTGCCAAACTGACAACTGACGTTTGCTAAAAATTTATGCAAATTTTTTGCGATCGAACAAATGCGACACTGCGAATTCGAGATCGAACTGAACTCGGGTATGTTATTGATTTTACAGAGAGACAGACAGAGAGACAGAGAGAGAGAGAGAGTGAGAGAGAAATACTAAAAGTAATCCCTGTTAATTTGCATAATCGGCAGGACGAAGGATTGCTGCCTGCCTTGTTAAAGGATTTGCGAAAATAAAACTTTACTTTCGTTCTCGTTCTTTTCTCTCTAATAAGCAAATTGATTGCATTGTTGACTTAACGTATGTATCTGTGTGTATTTATGTGTGTGTGCGTGTGTCTCTGTGTTTGTACATTCGGTTGGGCAAATATTTTGCCAATGAGTAGCCCGACAGCAACTGACAGCTCCAGTCAGACAGCGGGACAGCGGGACAGAGAGACAGACGAGAATACCTAAGTGAAAATATTTGAAAATTGGTTTTAGCGGCTCACCTGACAAAGGAAAACAGCAACGAACACTTCTGGCAAATACAAATAAAGACAGCTTGCAAAAGATACTCGAACATAGTCGAACATCGAATACCCTGCAACTATTGACTGTTCATAACTATTTGACTTTATGCAAGGACAACGCTTGTGAGAGGAATTCATGTATGCACAGATATAAATTCAATTCAATTCAGTTCAAGATGCGCGACAGCAAGACGACAGCTGAACAGGCTAAAGGGGGGTGGGGAGGGGACAGAACAGAGGGAGAGAGAAATGGGGAACTTGGCAATCCTGTCAGACATTTTCTACATTTTGATATGTACTCGTATTTTTCGTTTGCCTGCTAAAAAGGATTACGCTAACACAAAGCAGTCGCGCAGACTGAGAAGCCAAAGAGTCTGACAGACAGACAGAGCGACAGAGAAAGATAAAGATAAAGAGTAAGCGAGAGAAAGACAGAGAGAGAGAGAGAGAGAGAGAGTAGAAGAGACAGACAGAGCGACGTTTTACGTATAAAATATTTGGATTTTTGCACATGCCAATATGAAATACAGACCCACCCAGTTAGAAGCACATCGCACCAACACCCCAACCATCCAACCCCCCAACCACAACCCCCACTCCAACCCCATTCAAAGACAGTCTCGGATTTTCATGTGTGTCCCACGCTTTTGTCGCATTTTCCTCCTCTTTTTTTTGTCATCGTCGTTGTCGCTTTTTGCTTTGTTCGCCAAAGCAATCACCCCCGCCATGTGTGTCTATCTGCGTATGTGTGTGTGCGTGTGTGCGTGTGCATGTGTGTGTGTGTGTGGTTGTTGTTTGTATTTGTACAGCAACCATCAAACATTTGCTTATGTGTCTTGTACAAGAAAAACGTTAAAATATACATGTGTGTGCGTGTATGGGCAACAAATTTGCAAAAGCCAAAAGAAAATGGTTGGTTGCTGCTGTAAATTGCGGGTTGTTGCGTCGACAAAGGGGTGGGATGGGATGGGAAGGGGGCGTCTTGTGGGTGGCAATTTCCACTTTAGTTAGCGGGTTGAAAACGCTTTAGATTGAACTATGGCTGTCATAAATGGCTTTGCATCGCATATCTAAAACGGCTTAAGTGCAGATTGATGGCAACACACAAAGAGGCAATAAGTGTAAAACAGGGTTTCAGCTATGGCCATTAGAATAGCACTTGATATAAACTTATTTACAGCCAAATGCTGGCGGCTATTGATTTTTTTTTTTCTGTTCTTCAGAAATTTATACATAAAAAAAATTATTTAAACTAATAAAATCTAGAATTATGTTTTAGAATTTAAGATTTTTCATTGCTGTTTACAACTTTGTGTTTAAAATATTTTTCAAAGTCTTCAATATATAAAGGATATTTTTTAAAAAATTCAAATAATTGCAGAAATCTTTTCTCAATTTTTAATGCTTTGCTTAAATCAATAAAAAATTTTTTTTTACTCGAACTGTAGTTTTATTTATGTTTAAGCATTTGTAATCCCTAGCCCAAAACCCCCTCAAGCTCTTATACCCGCAGAACTTGTTAGCTACTAAGCCCATAATTGGCAGGACCTACTTGTATCCTGTAGACAAGCCCTCAATCACTCAAACACTCGTACTCTGGGCACAATCCCAATCAATAATTGACAGCAGAGTCGTACGGAGAACATGATTTGCAAATAATGCACTTGAATTTGCATAAGGTTTGCAAAAAAAAAAAAAACAAAAACTGCGAAACAATTTATGCAAATTAGCTGTGAGTCTCTACAATAAAATCTCGTAGCCAGCTCTGGAATAGAGTAGAGACAGCTGACAGCCGAGGGGCAAAAGAAAAAAAAAAAAAAAGAAGTCAGACCCGTAGTTCTCTCAGGTAGACAAAAAGCTCATTTGCATAAAAACGGAAATAGAAATATAAAAAAAAAACGAGAGTGTGTTGAAAGTGAAAGGGGTAGCTTGTTCTAGGGGTAAGCTTACCCCCTCAAACCAAGACCCAGCAGCCGCTCATTAACATAAAATTAAACAAAACAGCAAAAAAGAAAAGCAAGAAATAAACGTGAATCCCAAATGAAACGGGAAATTCTGATGCTGTCTGGCAGGCAGCTGTATCCTGGCCTCGCATCCTTGCATCCTTGTTGCCAAGTTCAACGAACTGCGCCAAGTTGTCTCAGTAACCCAAATTAAAATTATGTTAATGAACGTCGAGAGTTTGCCGAGCGCAGAGCAACAGAGATAGCGGCAGGAAGATAGAGAGAGAGAGAGAGAGAACGCCGGCAGTCAAATCACGGCCAAGGACGACGGCAACGTTTTTCGTCCTGTGCTTTTCATTTTGCCTAATGAGCGCGCGACTGCGACGCAGCCGTCCTCAGTTGTCCTCGTTCCGGCCGTGATGCTGCAACTGGTCCTGGCTGCTTCGGATTCTGCTCCTGCTCCTGCTGCTGCTGCTGCTGCTGCTGCTGCTCCTGTTACAGCCGACGCCGTGCCGCTCATTAATTTTGCCGTCGCTTTTTCGCATATTTCCGCAGCAAATTTCTCCTGCTCGTTTCTTTTTAATTTTCGTGTTTCATTTTTCATTTTGTACCGCGCTCATTTAGTGACGTCACAGCATGCTCTCTCACTCTCGCTGTGTCGCTGTGTCTCTATCAGAGGCTCGTCCTCTGTCTCAGCCTCAGCCTCAGTCGCTGCTGCTGCCGCTGCTTTTGTCTCTGTCTCTGCCTCTGCCTCTGCCACGGCCTCTGCTGCCGGCAGTGAGTGCCTTCGCATAATTAAGATTTTAATTTATGCAATTATTTTGCCGGCTGTGCGAGTCCTTTTGCCTCATCAAATGTAGGCCAGTCGAAGGATTCTCCTTGTTTTGGTTTTTTTTTGTCCTCTTTTTCCGGCATGTGCTGTTATTTTGGTGCGTCGGCTCGTTGGGTGCGGTTGTGTTTTTAAGCTCTTAACTGATTTTATGACCAAACTAATAAAAACTTCAATGATAAAAAATACTACGACGGAAACGGAAACTTGTCAAAAACAAGCATAAAGCGAGTGAAACTTGTGAGAGATTTTATGCGATCATTAAAAAGTTTAACACTTTCTTTTCATAATTGTTAAGAAAATTTTACAAATTTAATTTTTATTGTGTTTCGCGGAAATTTATTATTTATAGAAAAAGTTATTCGAATCGTGTTTTTCAAAATATATATTATCCGTTTTAAATTATTTAACTTTACTTGAATTACTCACATGGAACTAAAATAATAAATCTGTTTACAACCTTAAAATGTTCCCTTCTATTAATTAAAGTTTTTAATTCACAATTCATGGTATTACAATAGAACAACAAATTGAAACTTGAATTAAAGTCGTACAAAAAATTCACAGCAATAAATGTTTAACTGTTTGTCAAAAATTTAAATTATCTTTTTATCAGCTCAGTTTTTGATAAATACTATTTTTTTCAATAATTTGAAATTTGTAATCACTTTTTAATATAATTTTTTTTTTTTTTTAATGATAAATAATTAAACTTACCTGAAACGGAATTTGTAGGCATTATTCTTAATCGAAATGTTAATAAATTATATTTTTTGAAATATTAAACTTTCGAATTGAATCTTTTAATTTATGTTGCATATTTTAGTCAGAAATGTTTGAGTTGTGAAATTGCACAGAATCTGATAGAAATTCACTTGAAATCCCAAAGTAGTATTTTGTATTATCCTTGACACTGGTTAGTTTCTTAGAAGGAAACGCACACAACCGAACCGATACACGTCGCATTAAGAAATGATTTCGACTTTGACTCCAAAAAATACTTTGGCGCTCAGTTGTACTGTTGGATTCAGTTGTCGTTTCGCGTTTCGGTTTCGGTTTCTTATCACACGCACACGAATTGGAATTGGAGTAATCACGCAAGATGAAGCCGTCCATGGGGCAGACGTCGTCGTCGTCGGCAGCGACGTCGCTGCTGCCCCAAGATGGAATTCAAACGAAGTCGCAGACACAAAGCCGCCAAACGTAAAGCGTGTGTGTCTCCAAGAGTGCCGTGTCTTCAGTCGCGATGGTGCCGGACCACAAGAAGACTTTAGAGTAAAAGCTCGAGCTGAGGACAGGACAGGATAGGACAGGACAGGACAGGACGCACCAGCCGGGCGCAAGGCCCAACTGCTACTGCCCACAATATTGTTGGCTTGCGTTTGTTTTCGACACGGACTTGCCACTGGAAGCACTCGAGCAGTCGAGCAGTCGAGCAGTCGATTTGCCACCCCCGAATGGCCGTCAAGTGCTGCGCTGCCGACGTCCGCCATGAAGTTCAAGTTCTGCGCACGCGCACTTGACGTCTCTCCTCTCTTTCTCCTGCTCTTTCTCTGCAGCAGCGGCAGCGACAGCAGCAGCAGAAACCGTCGCAGTCGCAGTCGCAGCTACCCCCTCAGGTGGCTATTTCTCCTTAGCCAAAAAGAAAAAAAGCAAAACTGCAGCATGCTTCCAGGCGTCGTTGCCAGGCCGTAAAATCAACCACGGAAAACGCATTGCGTGCTGCGTATTTCCCCTCCATCTTGGGCCAGGCAAATCCACCACAGTTTTGAAATCAAGTTGCCGACTATTCGTTGTTGTTGTTGTTGCTGTTGGAGCCGTTGAAGTTGCGCAGGGGAGGCAGCTTTAAGGAGCAGTCAGGCAGGCACATCAATAGTTAGAAGAGCTGGCGTCTTATCAGCCAGCTGCCAGGCCACGCATTTTGTCATTTTTTGGTTTTGCGCACGCAACAAAGGCAAACAGAGGCGCCACCGATGAGGCCAAAATGGGGCAGCATGGGGCTGGATAAAAAGCAAGGGATTGAGAGGCAGTTAGATGGGAATGGCAACAGGATGAGGCGGCGCTAAACTGAGCAGCTGAAGTAGAAATGCTTATACGCTGGGGATTTGAGCTTTACAAGCGTAACAAAATATGTAAAAAGAAATAAAGAAAAGTCCTGGCATGAGAGCACACACACACACTGCAGGATAGCTGTGTCTGTGTCTGTGTGTGTGTGGTTGTGTGTGTGACGCTCGCGTATCTATGAAGTTCCTTCCGTTTGCCACAGACATTTGCGCCAAGTGTTCACTGCCGTTGATGAATGATAGATGGATTATGATTTTGTTTGGCGTAAATTGAATTTTGCATATTTTTTATGCTTTACAAGCAAACCCTCCCTTCACCCCACCAAATATTTAGACAGCTTAAACATATATATATATATAATAAAATATAAGCATAAAGTGAAAATAACTAAAAACTTAAAGTTGAGTTGCGAGTCTGTTGAGGCCTTTTAGACATTTCAAGCTGTCAACTTTTTCGATGACTGCATTCGTTTCGGAGCGGAAATCAAGTTAACGAAGTAAAAATTCAGAATGCAACAGTGGCAACAACAACAACGAGAGTTGTTGTCAATGTTGTAGTCTGAACAAGAATCAAAAATCAACAACTACAACTGCGTTGGCTTAAGCAAAGAGTTGAGGCTTTAATCAAATGATTCATTGAGATTAAATATTAAATTTTTCAAATAACATATTTAATGGGAGCTGAAAACACATATTCCAATATTCTGAACTTTATTTTATAATAATTATAAATAATTAAAACATTACTCCCGAGAATTAAGAAACCTTTTTGACGATTTTTTGCTGTGTTTCCATAGCTCTCTTTAAAGGAAAAACCAACATATAATCACAGTGTAATCAATTCTTTGACCTGACATGTCCTATATAAATTTGATACTTCAATGTATTTGTTATTAATTTTATTTCAATTTTATTTGAATTCATTGACCTTAATTTGTGCTTTCAATTTAAATTCTTTGAACAGTATATTGTAATTTATTCTCTTGACTTTGGTGCAGCTATTTTGGAATTGTCGTAGAGTCTTGATACTTGACAATATTTCATATTTTGTGCTGGGATTCGCTTGCTGCCACATTTTGTTGAATGTATGTATATGTGCCGTACGTTTTATGAGGCACTCTGAGGCAACTAGTCGTAAGTAGCAGCACTCGAGCCATGCTTTTGTGTTGTTGCTGCTGTTGTTGCTGTTGTTATGCTGCATGCAACATACTTTTATGGATCAGCTGCAACTCCAATGCAAAACATGGCCGACAGTCGACAGTCGGGGTAGGTTTAACTTTGAGTTGTGATTTGCCCAGCGAACATTCTCTTGCTATACCAAAGCCAAAGCCAAAGCCAAAGCTTTTGTTGTGCACACACACACACACACTTACACACACATTGAGATAGATATTTTATAACTGTGTGCAGTTGTTGTTCTTGTTGAGTTTTATAAGCAGCAAATTTTTATTTCCGTCTCATACTTTTGCTTACAATTCGCATGCGTCATAACTCAATAAGCAGGCAGCAAAGGCAACCATCAAAGACTGCCAACAGAGGCAGCAGAAGTGGCAGCAGAGGCTGAGGCAACTATAAGCTAACTGTAATCCTAATGAAACTACAACACATATTATGTATATTGCACTGAGGCTGCTGCCGCTTCCCTAGCAACATTTGCATGCAACAATTTGGCCAAATATAAAAAAAAAGGGGGAAGCTGGCAAAAGAGAAAATGAGAAGAAAGGATGGAAAAATAACTATGTGGAAAACTTGAGGCAACTCCTGATGCTCATCAGAACTCGGTTGCACATATGAAAACGAATACGAGTATGGAGGAGTATGGAGAAGTCGCTTCTTCTTCTCATCATCTTGTTGCCCATAGTGGAATTTATTATAAGATCCTTTTCTTCTCTTTATATGAATGCAAAAAACTTGTAGTTACTCTACTCGTTGTTGTTGTTGTTGTTGTTGCCTGCATGAATATTTTCTACAACATTAAAAAGGCATTTCGAGTTATTTGGCTTTCAACATTTTTCGTTTTTTCGTTTATTTCTTATTATATTTTGTGTGTATAGCTAGCTAGGCATGTGAGGAGTTCTCTCTCTTCCTCTCACTTTACCACTTCCCGCACTCCAACCAAGTAGTTGGCGATTTTGTGTAGTCAACTTTGGCATCCAATAAGCAAAATTCCTGAGCAGCGACTAATGACCGTAAAGCCGCTGGCAAAAGCTAATCAGAAGTGGTTTGGGCATCAACAGTTTCTTTGTGTGTGTGTCTCTGTGTGTGTGTATGTGTGTGTGTGTGTGTGTGTAGCGGAAGGCAAATTGCGTTTTTAGTATCATTAATCTGCCACACTCGGCGCAGACGTCAGCGGCAGGCATCGAATTGAAGAGATGATGCCGATGATGTTGCCCAATCCACAAAAGGGAACATTAATTTCCTCTGGCTGGCGATAGACCGAGCTGTAGCTGAGCTGAGACATTACCTAGGCAGCGATTTGGCAAATCCGATAGCTTTAGCTGATTGCACAAATGGAACTGCTGTGCAGCAAAGCAGCCGCTGCAGCCACGCCCCGACAAAAAGGCAAAACCTCTAGAATTTTGGGACAAAAGTTGAATACGTTTACGGCAAATGCGTTGAAATACGATTATGAGTGGCATGCTTAAAGAGAGAGAGAGCTGTGGGAGAAGACGTCGCGTCGCTCAAGCAGCTCATAAGAATACGGCCTCAAAGTGTGCACACATTACGCATACGCAGCGTGTTGCGTTATGGTTGTTTGATGTTTAAGCCGGGCTACTGCTGTGTGGTGTGTGTGTGCGTGTGTGTGAGTGTGTGTTGTTCTTTATGATGACATGCCAAACATTTATGCAAAATGTTAATTTAAAGCCAAGTCTTACACATTATAAGCGTTCAGCAAGGGCAAGTTCCTGCTGCTCAAGCACAGTGTGACGCAGTCTGATTAAAATTCACTTGAAATGTTGCTATATTTGTTGACTTTATTTATGGATAATAAACTTTGTATTTCAGCTAAGCTTTAACGGCCTTAACAATGGCTTTTGGACCACTGTGGCGCTAGGTAAACGCCTTCTCATCAGCATAACTCGTCATGCATAACTCGGGAACTGCCGCACACTTGAGCGGCAAATGTCCCATAGGCTCTGACTCAATGACTCCATGACTCCATGACTGACTGACTGACTAGTAGTACTACCTAGAAACGAGCACGAAGTGGCAACTGGGCTGTCATTTACTTGACACGCCTTTAATGCATGTCGCTGCCATTTTGAAGAGCGCTCAACTTGATTATGCGAAATATTGAAAATGGCTTAACAGGAAATTAAGCAAAAACAGCAGGGAGAAACGACAGTTGGACGGACAGACGCTTGCTTGGCTGATCTTTATCTAAATCTAGAAGTGAATGGATATCAAACTGGTGCGAATCTTAAAGGGAAATTGGCTGCGAAAATGCTTAACGAATGCTAAATCGAATGCGTATATTAAAAGCCTCTCTCTCTCTCTCTCTCGCTCTACTCTCAATGTCTCCCTTTGGTCTCTTTCTCTATGTGTCATTGTTGTTGCGAAATGTTTATTGTAATTCGGCAAGTATTTGTGGAATATGAATTGCGAGTATTTGCATAAATGAAATGTGTATGTAAATGGCAACTCGTAATGCCAATCAATCACCCCAAAAAGAGCTGGTACACACACTCACACACACACACATGATTCCAGCTCCTCCCACAGTCACACACATACACATACACACACACGTACACACAAAACCAATAAACTAAATTCGCATAAAAAATGTGTTGGAAAAGAGAAGAGAAAAGCGAAACGTAGCAGAAATCGTCAACAACAACACAAAAACCCCATACATGATGAGAGGGATATGTGTGTGCGAGTGTGCGAGTGTGTGTAGGGTGTATTGCAACCCTTATCCTTGGCAGGATATTACATGCTTCAACAATGTTGTAGCATTCCCAATAACAACGACAACAACAACAACAACAGCCCGAGCATTCCTGCCGAAAATGAAATTCTGTTTTGCATTTTATGTCGACGACTCCGAAGCCAAAAGCATAAAGAAGAACAAGACTTGGTGAAGACCAGGACGAGGCCAAAGCAGCCAAAACATGACGAGAACAGGAGGCGACTCAAAATGATGGAGAAGCACCAAGAAGAAGCAGAAGATGAGAAGAAGAAGTTGCAGAAAGGACGAGCAACAACAAGAAAAAATGAAATCTAAACAAAATGCGTTCGAGCGTGTGTGTTCAATTACAATGTGTGTGATTGCTGGATTCGGTATGAGAACGGGGAACCAGGAGACGCCCCCCCTGCCCACACACACACACACACACCCCCATACACACGCACACCATGACATAAAAATTTACAATGCGAAATAAGCGAGCGAAACGCTTTTTGTTTGCTGCTGCTACTGCTGGTCCTTGCCCAGGACACCGAACTCGCAGGCGAACCCAGGAGCCAGCATCCAGCATCCAGAGCCAGACCCGGACCGAAGCAGGCCATCCTTATGCAAATAACAACGAGGGCACATAAAAATAAAATAATAACAATACAATATTTTTTGATGACAGCCGCCAAACAAAACGACGTTGGCCAGCCCCCTTCTCCTTCCCCTTCCCCTTACCCCCTGACCCAGCACTCATCGCTCCTCAGTTCGGTTTTGAGGCTCTCGACAAAGGCGCACTCCAAAAAGACAGCGCATAAAAGAAAGGTTTAATCGACGCGCATTTCACGAGCAGCAGCCAAGGGGCAGGGAATGGGGGCAGAGGTCACGAATAGCAAATGTTGCTGACGGGGGAAAGGGCAAAGAGCGGGGGGAGAAGGGAGAAGGGGACTTGCAACACTTTAAATGTGTTTTAGTGGAAATTGTGAAAATTTTCTTACGGCACCATCATGATGCGTCATCAATTTGGATTTTATGTCTGAGCTGTACGAAATATTCCAAAGGGGCTCATAAACAGCTGCGGGACGTGCTTGCAACACTTGCCCCAAAAGCAATGACAAAAAATCGACCCCAAATATATAAATCTCAAACAGATTTGCTTAATAAGTTTGCAAATCTAACGATGCTATCATGAATATGCCAAAATCCTTGAACATTTTCTACATTAACTTGTATATATTAACTAATTAAATCTTAATTTTAAATAAATGATATATATATTTTAGTCCAATATTTATTAATTAAAAAATCGACTTTTTGATTATTATAAGAGCCTATTAAACTAAATATCTAAATATCTTATATTAAATTGAATTTTTATAAATCTAGTGAAAATAGTGTATTATAACTCTCTTATATATAAATTATCTTTTGAAGCAGCAGAAGCTTGGACTTAGAATTTATTTATTAACCAATGAAATAAATGAAATGTTGGCATTCGAAAAATGTGATTTATTTGTTATTTTCGCCATAAAATGCTAATAGCATTCTTCGAATTTTTAAAGTTGATTGCTATGCATAAATCAAAAGGTCAATGGCTTCAGTTTCACGCCCCCTCAGTCTCCTACTTCCTCGCTTAACGCCTCAGTTAGCACACATGCAACCCAAACCCGAAAATCGGAATTCACAAATCACATTCTTCACATGCCAAATGCAACAATCTAAATAATTATTTTTGCATACAAAATGTTAAGCAAACAACAAACATGCTATAGAATGAGGAGCCAGAGAGGTAGAGGGAATGGGAAAAGGATTCGAGGATACGCTTGGCAAGGACAAAAAAGAAACTGAGCACAGAAATCACATTTGAATAACAATCATGCCGCATGCAAGTTATTTCGATTGGAGGGGAACGGAAGCGTTGAAGAGATATTGAAAATATGAAAAGAAATACAAGAAAAATAAAAAAGTGGAGAAAAAAATATGCGAAATCACAAAGAATTCATAATAAGCGTCATTGTCATGCGAGAAATGAATAAAAATCAAACGACGACGACAACAACGAGCGAAGCTTGTTGAAAAGGTAAAAGGGGTACGGAAAGGGAAGGAGAGGAAGGTACTTCGAATAGGGAATGTTGAATTGAATGTGTCGCACAGGATGCGTGTGTATGTATGTGTGCATGTGTGTGTGTAAGTATTTCCAAGGATCGTCAACAAACATCATCTGCATATGTGAAAGGAGCGTGGGCTGCATGAATTTTAAATGCCATGCCAACAAGCAGCAGCAACTGGAGCTGAATCTGAAGCTGTGGCCATTGTGTGGCAGCTTGCCAAACGGAACGCGCCACTTGAGGCAGGATGTGACCATACAACTCCCCTTCTTCATCTCATTCCACTTGAACCCTAAAATCCAGTGAACCAATCGATGTTGCGCCTTTTGTACTCGTACATTGACAAATTGTTGCCCGTCGCTTGTGGCATTTAATTTTCATCAGACGCACAGCAACAGTTGCTGTCATAATTGATTTCATTAAACGTGCCCCAGAGAGATGGCAAGAGCTCGTCCGTGTGGCAGCAACAAGTGGCACAAGCACCCGCAAAAAACTTTCAGCTGAAAGTAAAAACAAATTAAGCTGCAAATAAATGAGCCGGCAACGTCGACAGCAAAAATAATTGAGGGAATTCCCACGAACGCGCCAGACAGCTAAAAAGGACGACGATGAAGACGCAGACGAAGGCGGACAAGGAGGCAAGGAGAGTAAGAAGAAGAGGGAGAAGGCAGCTCCAGACACTTTGACATAATTTCCCAGTCAGCCAACCAGACGAGAACGAGGACGCCCGCACAAGGACACGACCATAACCAGCCCCAACAAAGTTTTAATTAATTGCGCTCAACACACACACACACACACACACACACACATACTCACCAATACTAAGACAGCGACAGCGAAAGGCAAATGAAAATGAGCCAAAGCACAAAAAGTTAAGGGCAACATTTTCATTTTCACGTACACACAGCAATGAAAACTGTGCGGTGTGCGGTGGTTGTGGTGGTGTGGGTGGTGTGGGTGGCTTGGGTGGCTTATCAGAGACACAAGACTCAGCATCCGAGACTCAACAGCCGACGACGGCAGCGCTGCTCAGCTGAACGTCGAGGCTTAATTTCATTTTGCTGTTGTGACTTGTTGTTCTTACTTCATTATCCAGATTCAAGGAAGAATGAGAAGATATGCGATATATTGAGTTTCAGCTTACCAAAGGACAGAGCTAGAACTGGGTTAATGTATTTCCAATTAATTAAATTAATCATTAATGGGGACTGTCTGGGACATATCCTACGTAGGAACTAAGACGAAAATAAAAAGTTTTTAAAGCTTATTATTTTTGTGTGCAGAATAAATTTGGATTCCAAATAATGATCAAAAAGACATACCGCATGAAAATCGCACTAAAATTGACAAAGTTATGCAAGTTTGAAATCAGGTAAAGGTTACATTGTCAACTTTACAAGTCAAATTTGTAGTCAGTTTTGACACAACTTTTGACTAAAAAATGAAACCCTTCAGAACCATATTTAGAGTGTCGATTTATACTAATTTGGGGACTAGGAGTTGATTAAAAGTGATATCTCAAGATATTCAATTTTGAAAAAAATATTTTTTCCAAAAAGTCAAAGGGGGGAGTACATGATGTTGACAAAAAAATCAAAAATCAAAAAAAATTTTAAGTTAATTATTTTTGTACGCAGATTTAATTTGGGGGCAAAATAATGATCAAAATGACAATCCACATGAAAATCGTGTTAGTTTTGACAAAGTTATGCAAGATTAAAGTCTGGTAAACTATGTAAGATTTTTTACAAAAAAAAAAGAAAGTTTTGAATATAAATTTAAAGCATCAATTTATGTATAATATATACCATTTTTCTACTAATTTTTGCCTTATTATTATTAACAGCAAATTCACAGAAAAATCTGTGAATCTCAGTGGAGATTTTCCTGCCAACTGCTTTACTTTTAGTTGCAAAACTTTTTCCCTTTAAACCAACTTTCGCTTTCAAAGTTTTAAAAAATAAAAAATAAAAGAGACTTTTCAAATTTATTTGCCACAGATCGATGGCAGTTCAAGCTCCATAAAGAGACTGCATCAATTTATTAAAAATAAAGCATAAAATCCTCAATCAAATTCATGATGCGTGAAGACATAGACAATGCGTTGTTCAGGTAGAAAACAGGAAAAAATTACACGATAGCCAAAGAAATAGGGGCATTTACATAGATATCTGTGCCATATGCAAAGAGCTCCCTCTGTCTCTCCATTCAGATCCCACATCAGCAATTTGAGCATGAAATCTTTTCGGAAACTTTTGTGTGTGTTGTCTGTTTGTCTGTTTATAAAACTCTAATTAAGTAGAACCACAGACACTCGAGTCTCAGTTCAATGTTTGTGCGTAGCGAGCGGTGGAAAGTCAGGTACCCCATAACCATACCAATACCCATACCAATACCCATACCAATACTCATTCCGAAATCTATATCTATATCTGTGTGTACATTGTTGAACCCTCTGGTAGTTTGCTTGACAGCAAAACCAACAAACACACAAAAAGGATGCTCTTGAAACCCTTTTATCCTGCCTATTGTCTGTTGTGCCATCCGAAGGCGATTTATTGCCGATTTGCGCCGAAAATCGAAAGTGGTTTGTGCGCATTTATCGATAGATATGCTGAATACCCTATGAAACAGAGGGTAGGGGGTGCGGTTGTGCCAGGCATTATTATAAATTTGCCTTTTAATTCACGTTACGCCGATTTTAAACAATGCCGAATCAAAAATCGAACTATGAATATTCATAATGCCCCTGCCAACTGACAATTGTTAATGGGCGAGCATATGTTAAGCTTATGAAGGTACAGGGGACAAGGCTTCTCTACAAGTCTGTGAGCCGTTATCTGTGCAATTGCAAATATAAAAAAAAAATTGTTGATTTATGCGCGATGCTTTGAATTTTATGCCGATTTTTCTTTATGTCCTACGCGCATTTAACAGAGCATTTACATGCTGGCTTTTTTTTTACCTCTTTCTGCTGGTAATCTATTTTGATGTCACGTGTTTTCTTTAAAGGGTTCATCACAGATTGGCCATGAAATGCGTGGAGTGCAGCATTTGACTTGACACGTGTTAATATCGGGAGAATTTTAATAGTTTTTTAAGGGAATTTCTGATTTGCAGACTCGTAAACATCAATGAATATTATTAAATATTCGTTTATAAAATGCATCATCAAAGTAAAATCCCAAGTCTTAAGTTTTAATACCTTGAAAAAATGAAGAAACGAATGGTCATCAATCAAATGTCAGGGACTTAGCCAAACGCACGGAAATTTGTCAGCTGATAAGCCGTTGAGCAGGAGGACGCCTTCGAAGGCAGGCAGGACAGGAACTCGTGGGTCTCCGTGGGTCTCCTCCATTCGTAACTCGAAATTTGCTATGCTACGATTGATGTGGGCATTACGTGACCTGCCAGTAGGAAGTTGCTGAAGTCGACACGCAGCCAAAGGGGTTACCTTTTTGCCAATATCGCATAATTTATGCGCCTGCGTAAACGCCTCAAAAGAGACAACTACACGGAAGCTGCGCCTGCCTCGTCTACCTCGTCTACCTGGGCAACCCCTTTGACGATGAGCTCGCAGCGGGTTCTGATGCATAAATTACAATTTATGGCGATTTGCATGAGTAACAACGGTTGCTCATCACAGCTGCATGCAAATCCTGCCCAGCTCCGTTCAGTTAGTGCGTGAAGCCCGTGAGTGTTGGTCGGTTCGAGGTAACAATCCGTTGTTAGCACTTATAAATTAACAGAACTTCTAAATGAAATCGTAATGAAAACGTTAGCGGGGCCACGCATGCGTTAACTTTACGGTCAAGTGCCATTGCGATTGGCACTTGGACCCTAAAAGGGGAGACCCTTCAATGGCGGCTCTACACTTCTGCACTTCTACACTTCTTCAGTGCACAGTTTTCAGTTCTTTTGGCTCTTTTGGTTCTTCAGCCTTCATATGTGAGTTGCTGGCACACTCGAGTCAAGTTAATAATATGAAAGAAATCACTTTGGCGCTCTTTGTGCATTGTTAAAAGTTTTTAAGCCGCGCCTCAAACAGACTCAAGACTCCAACTCCGTTGCATATGAGGAAAATGGAAAGAGCAGCTCGCATGAGGCAAACAATGTTGTTTGTGCTAGCGCTTTTGTGGTTCCTTCTTCGTCTGTCCCTCTGCATCGCCGCCTGGTCACAAGGTAGTCAATACGCGGTAGTCGGTACTCGGTACTCGGTACCCGGTACCCGTTAGTCGCCTGCCCCACGTTGGGCGCCAGCAAACTTTACTGTTTGCAAAGTTTTTTCGCAGCAGCCGTTTTTTGCGCCATTTCTTTGTTGGACGACAAGGATGATGAGGATGAGGATGAAGCGGAGGACGATGAAGCAGCCGCTGCGTAAAACTTTTCACTTTGACTCCACTTTATTGTATTTCTAATACTTTGCCTTTCAGCCAAGTTAGTCGCAGCGGCAGCATGTGAACAATGTAAGCGGCCAACACGTTGCTGCCAAATGAAAATGTGTTGGCCATCTCTGGATTGCCCCCCCCCCCCTCCTCCTTCTGTGCCACCAATTCCTCCATGGAGTTCAAGTGCTCACCAAACTCTGCACACAAATTGTAGACAATTGAAAATTTTACATTTTATGACGCTGCGCAATTTGTGGCTGAGGTTGGATCTTTTTTTCTTGGCCAACTTTTGTAGCGTCACAGACTTTGGCAAATTGTATGCTGAGCCATTGTTGAGAGGGGTGTGAGTCAGAGCGTGGCCAGGTAGTTGAACCATGATAAAGCAACTTTGATAAGCTGGGAATCTGACGGGTTATTGTGGCTACTTTTAGATGTTGTAGATCAGCTGATATCAAACAGATTGCAGACAGTTTGCTTGAAGACTTGAACAATGAGAATGTGAGATTGATATGCGGATAAGGTGAGATATGATGGTGTTAACTTGTCTAAATTGAGTGCGTCCTAAGAAAGAAACTAGTTAAAAGCGATTAGATGAATGCATGATAAAATAAACTCAACATTTCATTTTAATTTGTGCATTGTAATTGAATATCGTCAAATGAAATTAACTTAAATTAAACTAACAAAATAAATGCATATATGTATCTTGCAGATGAAAGCTTTCGTCACACAAAAACCCATTAAAAACTCCGACTGCCAATTTGGACAAAACCCGAATTGGAAACACATTTGCAGCAGAATGAGAACAATAATGGGAATGGAAGTGGAGGAAGTATAGAGAGTGAGATGGAGGATTCTCTGTTGGACTCTTTGACTGTTTGACTCGAGAGTCGAGTCAAATGAAATGTGATGAATTGTGTAATTTGGACTGAGAAATGGCATTTGCATGCGAGGCATCCCAAAGTGAGCGAAATTTGTTTGGTCTGCACTAAAAGCGCAAAAAGGCGAAATAAAAAAAAACCGGGCAACAACAACAACAACAGCAACAACAACAAAATGGCCAAGAACGTGGCAAACTGGCAACTGACAGTTGCGGCACTCACATCTCATTAATTTGTGATTGATACGCTCTCCCCGCTCTCCCCGCTCTTCCCCCCTGACTACCTCTTGCCACTGTCTGTCTGTGTGTTTGTGCGTAAAGCGTCACAAATGAAATTGAAGTGTGTTTGTGATCCCATTACAAATAAGCGAACGCACTGAGCCAAGTCCTTAGCCCGGTTCGGTACTCGTGTGTTCGCATTTGATGGATTTGAACGCGTTGTGACACAAGTCACTAAAATATCTTATTACACACACACACACACACACACACACACACACAGACACACATGTGGGTGCTTGGCAGCCATTTTAATTTTAGCCTGCACGCATATAGGCCGTATAAACAAACAGGACACGGCAACAGGACTCGAACCCCATGCAACATCCTCGCTTGTCTTCCATTTATTTTTCAACTTCGATTTTTGCCACTCGCATGTATTTTTCTTTTTTTTTTGCAAATTGACACCCTCACACACACACACACACACACACTCATTCAGAGAGAGCTTGTTAGTGTGTCCTCGTTGTTGTTGTTGTTGCTGTTGTCGTGTCTATCTGGCTGTCAAGCTGTGGCCGGGACGACGGCAGCTTCATCAATGTTTTTCGCATGCCGGAAGCGTGAAAATCTACAGCGTTCAGCGCAAAGGGAAAAGTTCACAAATGGAAAATTACGGGTGCACACGTGCAGTACACACACACACACACTTTGAAAGAATAACACCCACCCTGTTACCAACAGTCTACCTCCCCCAACCCCCCTAGCTTCCCTCTTCAACCTTCCTTTCACTGTTCGTTCGTTTGTCATTTCAGGTTGTTTTATTCAATTTCGAGGCAAGCGAAATTCGCAAAAAACTCTTTGAAAATACAACGCGCAAAATGTCATGTGATATGTCACACATGTAGCTGTTGCTGCCACGCCCCTACACCCCCTTCTGGCAGGGGATGCCTTATCGGCTGCCATATTAATGTACTGGAAATTTGCCATTTTCTTCGTGTACCGAAAAAGGCAAAGCAGCAAGTGAAGTAGACGTAGAAGGAAAGCTTTCGCTCTTTAATCTCATTTGCAATAAAGAGCATGCCAAATAAAAGCCATTAGGCATAAATATCAACGGAAATGTATATGTATATCCGTATACGTATACGTATATATACAATATAAGTATATATACGATATACTATATATCACGACATATCTGTAGCCTAAAGCCATTCAGTTTCAGTGATGCGTGTCGCTTGATTCTAATCACAAACATTGGCCAAAATCAACCAGGCAGCAAAAGGCGAAATGAAACTGTAACATTCAATGCTGGAAAATTGTACATCCCCCCGCCCCTCCCCCCATCACCATTTTCAAAAAAGGAGAAGAATGAATAAAAAAGGTCAGTTCAGGTCCTGTCAATTGCTCTTTTTTTTGACTTCTTGCTTTCTGCTTTGCGAATTGAAGCAGATTTTCTTTTGAATCAGCACAGAAATGACTTTTCTTTAGACCAAACAAAAGAGTTGACTAAGATTGGGCAAAGGAAAGGCGGATTGGGGGAAATTCGGTGGTGGTTGTCCTTTTTTTGGGGGAATTGTGTGTAGTTTATCCTGCGACAGTTCTCAGTGAAGGAAACTCAAGTGGCCCTGATTGCAATTGATTTGGTTAAGTAATTAAGTTAGAATACAGTTTAAAAGAGTTAGTTGAAAGCGGAGATCGAAAGCCCTTTTATGATAATATAATTGCCTTACGGATTTTTGATTGGGTATAAATAATACGGATTTCTTTTTTTTAAAGAAGTTTGTGCAGAGTAAAAATTAAGTTTCACTGAACACATAATATTTCGTTTAAATAAATTATCCTGTTTGCTGTATTTCCAAAAACAATTTATTAAACTATGATAAACGCTGAAATCTATATTATAGCTATATCTAATTTTTTTAAATCTTTTAAAACTTATTCCAGAGTTACCTTAAACTTATAACTCAACCAAAGAACTCTCAAGTAGAATTAGTCTGGCTGTATTTCTGCAGTCGAAATCTATTTTAATTTCTGTCAGTTCCCTTGGGCTATTGACAAGTGAAAATTTGTATTGTTATATTTGTAAATCCGGGCATATTTTGCATATGCGCACATTCACACACACACACACACACACACATGTTCAGCTGTAGTGATTTCAGTTTCCATCTGGCTCTAACAGTTCAGAGTTCACAGTCACATTACAAACTCTCCCACACGCTTTGGCCATTAATTTAGTTTGCTATTTTAATTTCGCTTTCGTTTTCATTTTGTCGGCTGCAAGGCCAAATGCAGGCAAAGCTAGAAAGGGGCGGGGAAGTGGGTTGGTGGGGGGGTGCCAAAATAAAAAAGAAAACTGTTGCATTAAAACGGGGGCACAACAGCCGGCAGTGTGGCAACGTCATTGCAGCTGTGTGTGAAAATGAGCCAAGTTCGTAGTTAGTCAGTGGGAGCATCGGTCGACGTCGACTGCGACTGCGACTGCAACTGCGACTGCGACTGAGACAGCGACTCGCTGCTGTTGATGCTGTGCTCCGCTTGTTTCATTTCGTTTATTTCAGACAGTTTGGCGGGACACAGCTCCCTCCATGCACCATCCCCAACCACCCACCTGCGTTATAATTTTGCTCGCCCATTAAAAATTGACTTTGCAACCCACTCGCTGCTGGTGCAACCGGATTGTGTCGGGTTGCGTCGTTCTCGTCTTCTTCCTCTTCCTCTTACTCGTCCTCGTCCTCGTCCTGCGTTCCGTTCGTTAGTTTGTTTTGGCGCAAGCCACAAGAGAGCGCCAAATGAATGGGAATGAATGAAACGAAAATGAATAAATGATAATGAGAGCATTCGCAGCTGATGAGGCGACGACGCTGACTGCGCTGCCGTGGGGTGGCAGCCTCTGTCTCTGCCTCTGCCTCTGCCACTGTCGCTGCCACTGCTTCGCCTCATTTTCATTTTCATTTTCGTTGATGAGATAATGGCTGTGTCTCTGTGTTTTTACTTTGCCTTTGCCTTGGCCTTTGCCGGCTGCTGCGACGCAGCCTCTGCCGATGCTCATTATGATGATAATGATGATGAAGTTGTTGCTGTTGTTGCTGTTGCCTGCGCTAACGAGTGAATTATTTTAAATGTGGGTTTCAAGGTCAAGGTGATGCCAACGCCGCCGTCGCTACGTCGCTTGGAAGTTATTGTTTTGCATTCTGCTTTCGCTTGGCATTCATTAAGCGACGCCAGCGTCGCAGTCGACGTCGACGTTGATTAGAAGCAGCAGCAGGATAATGAAGCAAGGTGAATAACCTGCAACGGCAACTGGTGGTTATTGTGGCAAGTGTGGCAGACAATTTTCTAATTGCTAGAAATGACAACAATAAAAAACATTGCCAACTTCAAGGCGCAGTCAATTGAGAATTTTATAAAATTTGTAAAATGTGAAAATTGCACTGAGAGAAAGAGAGAATGAAAAACTGACAGTCAGTTCGTCAGTTAGTCAGTTCGTCAGTTAGTCAGTTGTGTCAGTCGCTTCATTGCTGAAAGCGTCGAACGACAACGACGCACATCAAAATATGCAAATTGGAATTTCAAAAATACAGCAATATTGTTGAAGCGTTGCCAACTCCCTTCCCAGTTTGAGTATTGTTCTGCCCCCGCTACCCCTCTGCCCACCTTCTGCTCCTCAACTCCACTTCTCTCTCTCCAATACATATACATATATACACTCACACATATAGTTAACCCGATTTTGGGCGCATGCAAATTTCATACACAGCCCCTGCGGCTCTGTCGCTGTCGCAGTCGACGCAGAGCCTGAGGCAGCAACAATAACAACAACAACGAGACTGGCAACAGACCGAGCCACCATTATTCGCTTTTAGCTCTGCACACGCTGCTTCGTAGAGGCTGACAGGGGAACCAAGGCGACGTCGACGTCAACGACAGCGGCAGCGGCAGCGACGTCAGCAGCGTCCAGTGCGCATGCGTCCTGTCGCTGCTGTTATTTTTATGCTGCATCACTGTCGCACGCCTGCTCAAACTAATGCTCTCTTCTCGCTCGCACTTTGTGAGTTCAATGAGTGTGAGAAGAGCCACCACCACAACAGCAGCAACAACAACTACAGCAGCTATGTTCCATTCCATTTCGTGCCGTATAATTGCCAAGGGGAATATTGTGGCATGTGGCACGTGGAAATTAACACAGAGCCGAAGCAACCTGCCGCTCAGCACGTAATGAATGAAAATGAAAATGAAAATGAGAAACAAAGACTACCAAAAATTAACCAAAATGAAGTTTTTCCAGCAGCAGCAGCAGCAGCAGCGACAGCAGCAGAGGCAGCGACAGCGACAGCGACAGAGGCAGAGACACGCTCATTGGCAGCGCAGGAAACAAAAATTTAATGACGTAACGTGGCGTCGACGTCGCTGTCAGCAATTAAGCAACAGTTAAATTAAACGGGTTTCTAGTTCAAGGACACCATCCAACAAAAACAACAACAACAACAACGACGTCCTCTGTTGTTGTGGGTGCTGTGGAATGGGTGGCAATGGCTTTTGGGACATGGGTATTGGTATTTTTGTTGGTGTTTGTTTTAATTGAGAGTCTGAGCTCGCAAGTGTGCGAGAGAGAGAGCAGTAGAACATGTATGAATTGAAAGAGATGAGTGTGAAATTTTGGCATGGGAGTAAATCGAATTCATTTCAATACAAATTTTGGGATTTGCAATAAAATCAATGGATAACATGTATGTGAAATATTTGAATAAATAAATTTCTTTCAGATAACAAACGTTTGTATAATATATATTTATTTTCTGAAATTTACATGAATTTGTTAGCAAATCCTAGACACTTTAAATAAATAAAAAAATTAAATAGACCAGTTTTCCTGCATTTAAGATAGAGAAGTTATTTCATTATAATAAATTAATTATTATTTCATTAAAATTAATTATAATAAATTAAATAAAAAATTATAAGCTATATTATGTTGGATAATAAAGTTACACATACCTATATCATTTTTATTTGTATTAAATTAGAATAAAATTCTTAGCAGCTTAAATTTCATTTTTATTCATATTACAATTATTTCAGCTAATTTCTGTTACTTAAATATATTTATTTGCAATATTAGTTGTATCGAAATGTCATCCATCGCAATTAGTCGCGTCCAGTTTTTACCACCTCTAAATATTTCCACTCTTTTTCTCTCTTTCACTTCATTCTCTCTCTCTTGGCTGTTTGCGAACCGGCAACACGTGCTTTAGCGCTCATTTTCATTTGCGCGCTTTTCATTTTCATTCATTTCGCCCACTCGATGCGCCCTCTTCCTTCCTCCTTCTTTCTTCCCTGCTCTTCTGCCTCTCTTCTTCCGCAGCTTACTAATGACGACAGCGCAACAACGACAACAGCTGATGACGTCGTCGTTTATTCATTTTCTTTTAATTTTTGTGCGATTTGTTTTTTGCGCTTTTCTTTATTTTTATCGCCTGCTTCGTTTCGCGGCGGCTTTTCCGAAAAAAAGGGTTGAAAGACGCCACAAAGTAGACAATGAAAAATCGCATAATTTCCGCAACATATTTAACACAGACTCGAGTCTGATTTAGGGCAGGTTGTAATCCTTGGCACTCTACATTGTGCTTAATTGTGCGCATAACAAATATCGATTGTTGCCCCAAAAAACAACAAGAGCAACAGGGGCAGAGGCAGCGGCAGCGGCAGAGGCAACAGTGGCAAATGTGGCAACAGCAGCGAGGACACCCAAAGGACAACGGCATAAAAATCGCAACATAAAAAAATATATATATATGTGCATAAAAGTATTTTCTGGCACGGCCTCGTTGAGCTCTGAGGGTACAGTACTAAATATTATAATACAAACATATATTTTTATGAGATAAAATAGAAAATTTTGTTATCAGCCAGCTACGGCGAAAGGATATAAAGTAGTCATGTGTGTGTGTGTGTGCGTGTGTGTGTGTGTGTGTGAGACACTTGAAATGGCAATGGCAGCTACCCTCAGCATGCTTGGAAGCTTCTTTCACCGCACTACAAACGACCCCATCCCCCCTCTCTCCAACCCACTGTTGGTTGGCGTTGCCACTGCCAACGGAAAATGTCTTCGGGTTGAGTGCTTTTCCGGAGAAAATGTAATTTTCTCATGGCAGTCAGGCTCGTTCCACGTTCCACGTTTGTCGTCGTTGTCCTCGTCGAACGTCGCACGATTGAAGTGTCGGTCGGTCGGTCGGTCGGTGGGTTGGATTGGGTTGGATTGCTCTTGCTACCTAGGCGAAAAGGAAACTTAAAGGATGCTCCTTTGCTCCTTGTGCTCCTTTGCTCCTTCTCGCCTCGTCAGTTTCCTGTTGCCCTTTTTCACCAGCGCCTTGCAAATTGCTCACGCTTGTCTCGTGTATGTGTGTAAGTATGTGTTAGTCTGTGTGTATGTGTGTGTGTGTGTGTGTGAGGCATTGTCGTGGCTGGCGCTGTCTTTGTCATTATCCTTTTGGGGGTATTGCGACGTGTCAAAGCAACAACGCCACGCTTGAATGTCTCTTGCCTCGTCCTGGCCCAGTGTGCAGTAGCATCCATCAATTTGATGGATAAATATATGCAAATTGTGTATTAGCTCTCCTTGTTGTTGTTATCCTTTAGCAAACAGACACACACACACACACTCATACAGATACATCAATAGTCAGCCACGATGGCATGGAAATGAATTTGGCACACGTGTAGTTGAGCACTTTTTGGGGCAGGTGAATTGAGGCCCGGATTGGGCCTGGATTGCTGCCAACCTTGCTATCCAACTTTCAATAAATCATGTTAACAGACAGTCAAAATAGAATGCATAAACAGTTGTACCAAGTACAGAACACTTTTGACAAAAGATAATCGAAATAGGTCCTGACATGCCCTTCTTTACCTTTCCTTTCCTTTCCTTTCTTTACTTTCCCTTCAAGTCAAAGGGCACTAATTGAATTACCATGCAAGTTCACACGACTCAAGTGAAAAGCCTTTTTTTGGGTTTCTCCATTTTCCACCAAGTGTAAATCGAGCCCTTTCACTTTTCGCATCACTCACATGCAAATTCCTTGACATCTCGGGGTTGCAATCCTTGCAGCTGGTTAAGGAAAAATGATTTATATGCAAAATGCTGCGCAGAAGAAAGGGCCGCAGGACCTCAGCGAGGATCACAACGAAACGAAAAAAAAAAACGATCAAATGTCGCCGCTGTTGTTGTCATTGTTGCCTCATTTGCATTTGCATTTGAATGCCGTCGCCTATGCTGCAAAGGACATAGGACACGTCAAACTGTGAAAATTAATATTTTTGCTCGTTTAGGTTTTTGGCAATTTTTTGGCGCTGCGCAAAATTTATGCAAATTTCTCACACAAAGAAGTTGTAACAGTTTTTTTTTTAATGTAAGGTGTGAAAGGGGTTTCTTTTGTTTAATTAGCGCACAAAAGAGAAAGGTATGTCACACTGAGCGAAACTGAAAGTTAGTACTCGAATCGAGCTGCAGAGCTAGGCGATATTATCTATAAAAGGTGACTGCTATAAATCATTTGATCATAAATTTATTTAAATTGATGACGCTTAGTTCACATGTGGTAAAGTACATTTTTAGTAATAATATAAAACGTGTTTCCAATAATAAATCAACTTATGAATATGTTATGGCATTAAAACTTCAAGTCTTTTTTTTATTATTATTAAACTATGCTTATGAAAAGTGAGCGGCAAACTTGATGGCTATAAAACTCGCAGCGGCCATAAGCACTTTAATTATGTGAACAATATCAACTGTCAATTAACAACTTAAATATTATTTCAGATTTCCATCAGCAAATTGCGCTGTCGTCTAGCTGGCGCCATCTATGGCACAACCTTGGAAGCGCAAAGGACACGCACTCACAGCAAGCAGTGCAAACGATGCTGCAGCAGACAAGCAGTGCACAGCCAAGATGTTCATTCAAAACATGAAAATAAATGCTCAATGATTAATAACTTTTTAATTGTTTTTCTTTTTTATGAATGCAGCTGCAAAAGGGTAAGGGATAAAAAGGATATTAAATAAAAATACCATTGCTAATTATCAGGGAAGATGCCGCAATAAATAATTAACATTATGAATTGATACAGAAACATGTAAAACTTGATAATGCAAAAATGAATTTCAATAATTTCCGTAAAAGATGCCAAAGTGCAGAATGCTAAGTTGTAAAATGTAAATGGTAAATGGTAAATGGAAGATTGTAAATTGTTTTGCAGACTGAAATTATTAAAAAGCAATTAATAAACGACGATGGGCAACAAGTTGCCCAAATGCCTATTCATAATTATGGGGCAGGAGCAGTCAGTGAGCTTCACTGAATGAATTATGTTGTAAATGCCGCGCATACTAAAAGACTCTACAGTCTGGGCCAGTCACTTGGCCAGCCTTTTGGTCAGCCTTTTAGTTGGCGTCTTGGCCAGTGTCTTGGCCAGCCGTCGTTGTAATTTCAATGGTTAATGAGAATACCGCAAGTTGATGCCGTTGATGCCGTTGCACTGAGGCAGCTGCTACCGCATTTGAGCATTTGTTGCAGCTCCTCAAGCTGCGCATTAATTTCAAAAATAAACGCTGTCAATGGGGGGCAGAATGGAACGGAACAAGTCTGAGCAAGTGAGCAACTGAACAACTGATCGAGCGACTTCGATTTGATGATTGCTCGTTAATTTGCGTTAACGATCGTGCCACAAAAGGAGCTGAAAATAAAAAAAGAAAGGTAAGGGAAAACAAACAAGATATGTTTAAGCCGTTAAGCAACAAAGCTCGCAGGATCGGTGTTCAATCGATCAGTTTTGGTCAGCAAATTATCTCCTCTTTTTATGGCTGTTCCGGAGTGCAAACATGCACACACACACACAGGCACACACTCAGAGTCAGGGATAATCGCCAATGTAAACATGCAGCACTTTGCGTGCCGATGCCACAAGACATGAAACCCTTCAATCAGTCAGGTTCGGAATAGGAGCAGGAGTTCAGTTAAGCCAAATGGCCGGCGTTAGGATTCGCACTGTTAAGCAAACAAAGCGACTGCATCAGAATGTTATATGTAGTTGTTGTTATTGGGGAATTGAGGGAATGGGAGTATAAAAGGGGAACACAGACAGGCAATTCACAAAATGCTGTTGGACGCATTCTCAAGCGCGCTTCACATTCATTCGCATCAAATTAAATATAATTATTTCTGAACTTGGTCCAAAATGCAATACATCCATCAAGAGAGCCTCTGGGTGCCAGGCACATTAATTTCAACTTAACTGAACTCGGACACATGAGAAGAGCCCATTGCAATTGTGTAGAGGGTTGTTGTTGTACTTGGCGCTTCAATTGGGCCACTAAAAAGTAAAAGTTGCAAAGACAGAAAACTGGTTATCGCTGTTTAATTTGTTGAGATTCTGGCCACAAAAAAGAGAGGCAAAATTTTAAAATAAAATAAGAAATAAATGAAAAGAAACAACATGCTTTTATTCTCAAACAGTTCTTATTTTAAGACCTTCTCTTTACTTGTTTTAACTTGCTTTCTGCTGCATCGACACCTTCAATGAAGAAACCCATTGGCCAGGTTGTTTGGAGCCAACTTTCATGTCAAGAACAAATTACAACAAGCGCCAAGAAATTAACATGAAAAGCGCATAATTCAATTTTGCCATATATTTAATAGTCCATGCCTTGGTGTTGTGCATTCTAATTACAATATTTGGGGTTCCTCACACGCAAGCCCCAATGAAGCTCAAGAAAGAGACTGAGATGGAGTTGCAGATGGAGATGGAGACGGCGTCCAAGTCAGTTGCCATTTGTGGACAAGCTTCATTGGCTGTGTGAGTCGTTATGTCTTCATAAAGATGGCAATCAGGCCAAAAGGCAGCAGTGCGAGTCACATGTAAACTGGGCCAAAAACACTTGCCCATTAACTACTAATAATAATAGCCTAGACGGACAGTGCACATGTGTGTGAGTGAGAGTACGTAATAAACGTATGTATATTTCATAATTCATGTTATTATAATTATTTTTAAATATAACGCACACTTTGTATGATTTTCTGCTCGAATGCTTGATTAAGTCTGATGTGCAGTTGAGAGAGGGGAAGGGGTAGTGAAAAGGGAAGCAGGAGACCATTTCAATGGCACTCGACACTCGAGAGTGCACAGACGACAACGATCTGTTAATAAACACCTTCCTACCAATGTCTATCTCTCTCGCTTACTCTGTTTATCTATCTCTATCCCGCTCTCACTTTGTGTCTGTCCGTCTGTCTGTCCGTCTGTCTGTCCGTCTGTCTGTCTGTCTGTCTCTGTCTGTATGTGCAACGCATCCTGCAACCCCGACTGCCCACATACTTCACATGTGTATGCATTATTTTAATGACAGGGACGCGCTCGCTGCTTGTGACGCACGCCTCAGACATTAAGTACGACAACGAGGACAACGACAACGACAACGATGTTGCCCAACTCCAGCAACAACAACAATTGCTGAGCATGCGAAGGACAACGAGACGCGGCAGTTCTGGGAACGGGATCGGGAGCAGCGTCAACATATTCGCTGGGCACTTGTGTTAATTGCAAGGCGACATTCGCCGCCAAGTGGGATGGGTTGGGTAACTGCAACCAGCAACCAGCAACCAGCAGCATGCAACATACAACTTGTACTTGCAACTGGCTAAATTGTAAATTGCGCTTACACAACGCACAATGCACTTGCAACCTGCCTCCGAGTTGTGTCACTGATCGAAAGCTGCAACCAAGATCCAAGTCCAGTTGCAATTTCGTTGCTTATTATGTGGCACGTTGAATGATGAATCGATGACCGAGCAACGAGAGTGAGGCATGCAAATTATAAGGCGAAACCGTTTTTTTTGTTGCCCTGTTGCAGTTGTTTATTTTGCATTAATGAGTTTGTAGTTGAGTGTAAAAATGGGGGCTGCAGCACAGTGTACTCGTTGGCCTATATTTCCTTATGATCGTACGTAGTACCAAATTATCGAAAGGTAAAACCAAGCGAGAGGCGTTGCCTACAGTTTGGCAGCCACTGTACCGACAGCCACTCAACGCCAGGCGGCGCTGCTGTGCCTCAATTCGTGTCTGAGGTATTGATTTAGGGGTTGCTCAGAGTTGATTGGGAGATCAATAGAGTTGATTGGAATTCTATTGCTGGAGTGAGTTTAAGAAGAGAACGAATGAGCGAGAGTGATAAAAAATAATAAGAAAACTACAATAAATTAATAAATATTTTAAGAATAAATGAAATTTTCGACAACTCTGTTGACACAATTTAATGTCGCTTTTTAGTAAACTCCATTAAGGTCTCCAATTTCGTTAGCCATTAGACTGTGACTCCAGCTCTACATTTCAATCTCCTTCAGGCGAAACTAGCAGCCAAGCGGCGGCTCAGGCAAACAAACAAACTTAACGTGTCTCATAGCTCACTACCCCTCTACCCTCTACCCTTTGCCCTATGACCTCGGGCACAAGCACACGGGCTAGACAACCCTTTCTTTGCACAGTGCCCGTATCGAGGCCATGGCAATCAGTTCTTGACGTTCTTTTTTTTTTCTCCACTGTCAAATCGTCATGATTTAATGAAAAAATCAACAGAAAAAAACTTATTTGCATACGGATATAATTTAGCATTAAACGAGCCAACGACAAGCACACAAAAAAAAAAGGATTTTATAGCCAGATTTCCTTTTTTTTTTACAACTGAGTATTGTCTGTCCCTGTGATAGGAAATGGTTCGTTGATATCTGTTTGTTTGAGATTAATATGCCGTGCATCTGTCGGTTTGTGTCTGTCTCTGCGACTGTCCGTCTGTCCGTCTGTCCCTGTGTGTTTTGGGAGGATTGTTCCCTAGTTTGGCCTGTCAGCTCGTTTTCAGTTTTTGCTTTGAATGATGGTTTGAAAATTAGCATGGATACGATTTCACTTTTATAATCAGCGACGTTGCTTGCTCAAATTCGATTTTGGGTTCGTAACAGATATGCTTGGGGACTAAAAAAAAAAACTAGAAGATTTATCAGATCACAAAAATTCTCTCTTTCAGTTGAATTTGCTGCGCTTAAAATAGCTAAGCTTCTGCTTGATAACAAATCAGATTCAAAACTTTCGATATCAATGCTAAACGCTTGGCCACTTAATCTTTGGCTTAAAGTACCGGACACGCCCTCAATCTTTAAGGACTTTGGAACACGCAGCTTAAGCTGCAACTGAAATATTTATTATAATTTAAATTACCTTCTAATTAAAGCAGACGCTTTCAAATTTGCATTTGTACACGGTTTACCTGCCACAAAATGTAACTACCTCACGCTGTGCCCTCTGGAATAAAAAACAACATGCAATGCGCGGCATTTACATAAGAAATTAGCTTGTAAAATTAATCCGCAATAAGCTTGCCTCGAAACAGCCAAAATTACCGTATTAAAAAGCAATTAGCATTTAAATATCGGGAAAACAGACAAAAGGCGTTGCCAGAGTGGCAAAAGAGGCGAAAGCTGAGAAGCAGAAGAAGAAGAAGCAGCAAGGAATCAGAAAGAAAGCCACAGCATATGGGCGGCATTAAGTGCTGCTCTCTCTCAGACTCTCTTGGCCAGGTCTCAACTTTAGCTGAGCTGAACTGAACTGAACTGAGCTGAACTCAACTGAGCTGAGCTGTGTTCAGGTTGCTTGGAAATTAAATTTCCGTTTAGTTGGCGAGGCGTCGAGAACGGCATTAAAATTAAATTTGCGCTTGACGTTGGCCAAATCAAATATGGCCAAATCAGCGAACGTTGCCGATAAACAAACGCGTTCGGAAGCCATTAAAAATTATCATTTGCGCATATTGATTAGGACTGTAGCGACTCCAGGCGGGTGATTGGGTGTAGCAGGAGGAACAGGAGGAATCAGAGGGAGGGGGCAGCAGGGGTAAACATCAGCAGGCCTTAAGGCCCCAGAGAGACGCGCACGAGGCGCATTAGATTAGGCCGAAGTCGCGACGCGTTGTCTGGGTGGCAATTCTGTTGCCTGTTATAGAAAACAAATATCGATTCCATCCCTTAAGTTTACACCCACAGCACGGACACAGACACAGACGGGCACGGGCACAGTCAACGTTACCCTCAATGGCTGCCAAACAAAGGAAATGAAGAGAAAAAAAAACCCTACTACAAAAAAAAAGCACCACCCACCCACAGGCGCACCACCCTGACAACAGCAGATGACGACAGCGACGGCAGCTCAAGCTGGCAACTGGGAAGAGAGGAGCGGGGAGAGGGGAAAGCGGAGAGGTTAGCGGACAGTGGGAACTGTGAGCTGGGACTTGACTGGGCTGCCTCTTCAGCGCCTGCTCAGCCGAGCAGCGAGCAACCATTAAAATTTCGAAAATCCATCATTGGAAAAATGGTCGAAGGCAAAAAAAAAAGAATAAGCAGAAAAGTAAAAAAGCAAAAAAGCAAAAAATGTGTGCACCACTTCCGAAGCCATGTTTTTTTTTTTGGCAAGTCTGACTTGAGGGTGGCTAACCGAGATGGGGGAGGGGGAAGACGACTTTTTGCACAGCAAACATTTCTATTTAATTTTTCAATATTCATAAATTTTGTTGCATAAACGCTTTAGTTGGGGCAACTGATTTGATTTTCTAATTTGCCACAGCGACTAAAAAATTCAAAACGAATTTGAATTTTTGGCCGCTCTATGTGTGTGTGTGTGTGTGTGTCTGAGGCAGGCAACCATGTAAACACAAATCCAATCAAATAAACGAAATTAAGTGTACGTTGATTGGAGGCAAATCTGTTTTTCAGCCTGAATGATGACAATCAGCTGGAAGACTTCTACGCCAACTGCGACGGCAACAAATCGAATCAACATCAGACAGCAAAAACTGAAAATTGTGGCAAAAAAAAAAAAAAAAGAATTGATTTTTTCGCAAAGCTGGCACAAAAATTTCGAATTATTTTTATTTAAATTTTTGTGTCCAACAGGCAGAGTCACAAAATATGCCATACACAAATTTGCATTAGGCGAAGGCACCTGTAATTTTAGAGCCTGGCCGTGGCAATTTCCAGGCCAACAGCGGCGCTTATCCTGCGGCCGAAGATTACGAATACGAAGGAGACTGGCTGACTGGCTGACTGGCTGCCAAGGCAATGGCAGGAACATTTTGATTGTTATTTGTGGGGACAGTAAAAGCCAAGGCGCTTGTCCCCCACAGGACACTCGGTAGAGGACAGTAGCTGTGGCAGTAACTGTGGCAGTGGCAGTGGCTTTTATTATAATGCTGGCCCATAACTTGCCACGAAGGTAGCAACCGCAGCCTATGCAAAACGGAGGCTGAAACACGGGGGGGGGGAAAGCCGAAGCGAAAGATTGAAATGTGGAATATTTTTAAAAACCAATTTCGTTGAGCTGCCGCCCCCACAAGCAAAACTCCCAAGTAGGCGGGGCATTCAAAAAAAAAAAATGCCCATAAAAGAAATTGTTTTGCGCTGAATTTTTATGAATTTCATTGAAGCTGAAGCTGAACAACAAAAAGAAAAACAGTATCAAAAGACAAACGCCAAACAAATATTATCGCAGTTATGTTTAAGCTGCAAACAAAGTCAAAACAAAGCCAGCTAAATCATAACGAATCAACTCAACTATTTGAAAGTCCTTTCAGATCTTTTTAGAATTCTCATATTGTTTTCTATTGCAACACCTCAAACAAAGACAAATCCCGAATCGCCTGTCATAGGCACTTCATAATTAGCACAACGAGAGAATTGGCACACTTTCCCGGGGTACAACCCCAAACGATATCCGATAACAAAAGAAAGCGATTTGCGGTGAGAGTGAAAGTGAAATTGCAAAAATAGGCGCAAAAAGGCAACAAGGCAACAACAAAGGGAATTAGCAAACATGACAATGTAAATGACACACACAACCAAACAAAGTTAACAGGGAATTTGCGACCCTCTAAAATTGGACTCATTCGATTTTGCGACTTAATTGATTTGACATTTGACACTGTCGATTTGGCAAATCGGCAACTGAAAATCAATAAACGATTGGCCAATAGCATGCAACGAGGGTTGAATGACTTTCACTTAACACGAGGGTGAAAAACTATCAATGAGGATTAGCAATTTGCATTTCGTATTTGCCAAATTGGCAGGGAGTTGTCAGCAGGACCTGTTGAGCTCCATAGATAATTAGGTAATGTTTAATGATGATCATCTGATGCTCTATTCGATATAGAGATATACATAAAGCAGCTGCAAATGTCTGTAGGATAGTTCTTCTCAAGGTGAGAAATATCCTGCAGATCCTGTCAGTTTCTCACGCGTCTTTTGCATCACTTGCATTATGCATGAGGCATGCCCCTTGGAAGCTGCCACACTCACTCTGCTGCTCTCTATTAAAACGTGCCCCGACTTGAGTCTCATCGTCGCATTTGGCCTCAACCTTATCCTTTGTGGCAGCAACCTTATCCTGCAGGCTGCGTGACAGGAAGCGAATGTCCTGTTGTGTCACTCATATGCAAATTGGCAGCCTGGCAGACTTCTTATTAATTAGAATAATAATTAATAAAGCAACTTCTCAAGAACGTTGCACGTGCAACACAGCAACCCTTTTAAGAGCACTTCGTGACGTCTCCGAATAAATTAGTTGCCTCATTGGCTGACACTGAGACGAAGGCAAGTTACCTGCTAAAAAGCCAAACCAATTAAATTACAACAAACAGCAAATGATGCGTACTTAAACACGTCGACGTGATGTGAAAGCGAAAGGTACTGAAGGTCCTCACAGTCCTGAGAGTCCTAGCTGGCCAGAGTGTAACCAAATATGATATCTCAGCTCGATTTTGGGCTGGCATTTTAGGGTTAATCGAAAACTCAATTTGAATTTGCATATGATTTCTATTTAATTTACGAAAAATAGAAAAAACACAACCAACAACCATGCTGAGGGGAGGCTGAGGTCGAAGTCCTTTTTTTACTTTATATTTTTATTTTTTTTGTTGGTTGCTGGGCTGGGCAGCTGTCGGATGACTGGCAAAGTTTAGCGGCATTTTTGTAGCCATTTCTTTGACGTTGTTTTCACTGAATTTCTACAACCTTTCAATGTGCACACACTTCCTGCATAGACAACAACAACTACAACATCAACAACAACAAAAACAGGAGAGAAAAAAAAGTATCGCATCCGCATCCTGTTCAGCTGCTGCGTATGCAAATTTTGTCGTTTTGTCTGCAACCTTTTTACGAGTTTTTCTGTTTTTCTGTTTTTCTCTTTTTTTTGGGCAGCTTGTTTTCCCATTTGATGGAAAGTGAAGCATTTTGTTGTCTCGACAATATGTAACTGACACTTGAAGGGGTGTTAGAGCAACATTTGATGCTGTTGTGATAACCGAATCCGGCTAAAAAAAAAAAAAAAAAAAAAACAGATACAACAACGTCAGCCGCAGCTTCTGCCTCTGTCTCTGTCTCTGCCTGGGCAATCTTTAATGTAAGAACTCCATTAGCAGCATTAGCAATAAACATCGCAGATCGGTACAGTGGCCTCTAAAAGTTGTCGCGTGTTTGATGATTTACTGAAATATAAGCCTGATTTATGATGCCCAAAATTCACTGTCAGCCCAGGAAACAACTTGGCCGTAACTTTCCGTTGCCCACAAAATGTGCTTTACTAGTACATTAAAATCCGGCCTCACTCTTGAGAAAATACGGATAAAAGCACCCAAAAAAAATTTAAAAAAAAAAAAAATAGAAAACGAAAGTAAAGCTAAGAAAGAAAATAGAAGCAAAACCATCAGTAGCACGCGTCTGAGCCAAATTGATATGAGCCATTAGGGTGGCTGAATTTCTTATTTTGCCTGATTTTGGCTGCGACTTAGCATTTCAGAATTTCAGATACACGTGTGGCTCCTTGAATGTTGCAAGCAGCAAGTGAAGTGCTATTTGCTTGGCTGCAGCGACATTTAATTGAGCTACAAATAATTTTAATTAGAAAAAATGTAAATCACATAAATTAAATATTTTAATTAAATATTTCATTTAAAATCTTTGATACAATCGAGTAGATGAAAAGTCTCGTTTCATTTATTTTAATGACCATCATTAATAAATACTTTAAATTAAAAACAGAGTATATTTTTCCAAATTTTTTTTCTGATAAAAAGAATATATATTAATTTTAATACGACTTGATGATAATAAATTAATTAATTTCTTAATAATACCATATATTTGTAGAAATTTTTATGCGAGATGAAAAATATTATTTTTCACAATTATTATTATTTTAAGCACAAATACCAATTCTACAGTAGTGGATTTGAAATGGTAAGGTGCATGTCTCATCCGAAATCGAAATCCCAAAGTTTTCAGCCACAAAATCAGCCGCAGAGAGAACAAATATGGCGGCGGGATTGGGAGTCGGGTTGGGTCGCTCGTCTCATCCAGAGGCAATGATGAATAACGGTGCTTAGGCGCCGGACATTTGATTAATGATGCGTTTACCGCCACATCGCGGGGCAACTTGTGCGCGCGCACAATTTTCAACGCCATTTTTTGTAAGAAGCAAAAGAAAAAAAATAAGTGAAAATAAAAAATTATAAAAAAGGCAAACCACACACTATTTCTCACAATTTTCAGTGGATTTTTTATGCCTGGGCATAACTTTATTTTATTAGCACTACGTGGCAATCTGCTGGATTTTCGTGGCATTAAAAGACAATTTTTACAACTTACCAGAGATGATTTTTCCTTTACTTTATTTTCATTCATTATTTTTGTGCTCTTGTTTTTTTTTTTTTTACTATTTTTTATTCACCACGCCGCAGACGTTGGTCATTTTTTTTTTTGTGGCCCATAAAGCGGGGTAGTGCAATGTTTATTAAATTCTTGCGGACAAGTTCATTAGACAAAAAGCTAAAATTAATCAGCCGCGCAGCAGCGGGAACGGAGATGAAGATGTTTCTCCTTCCAACCTTTGGGGTCACTAATCGCGTCCTCTCATCAGCAACATCAGCATGCTGTAGACTGTTTTGGTTATGCTCAACGCCGTGGCAACAGTTAGAGGCAACATACTGCCCACGGTGAGACTTTCCGTGCCCTGACACTTGAGCAGCATGAGGAGCACAACGCGCTGTTCCGTTATGGGGAGTTTATACCAACAACTTGTGTAGATGATACAAGCGCAGTCATCATTCTGTGCAGTGAACAGAAATCAATTCAAGCAACTCTTTGTGGAGTCTTCTTTTAGCTTCTACCCACCGAATTATCCACAACGGTGCCCAAGCCGCAGTACAAATAAAGATTTGCTAGGGACAAAACCATAAAAAATGGAGCCGCGGGCCAAACGCCAATCAGCATACAGTAAACGGTAGTCACAACACTCACAGCCGAGCAAAATATATGAGCAAAAATGATGATAAAAAATATCCGGGACGTACAGAAGAGCAATCTACAAATGAACTTTAAAAAGAACCGTATGACAGATGACAGATAAGGGCGACTAGAACCCACCTGAGATACTCTTTATGCCAGATCACAATATCCATCATGGCATCTCTCACTTGCTTGCTGGTTGGCTGCGACTCCCTGTCCAACATCTCATTGAGATCCTGAAACTTACAACGTAGGATGTTCTTCAGGAGCGGCACACTGCCGATGAAAGTGAGGAAATACATGTCGCTGGCAAAGTTTCCGAAGGCTCCCAAGCAAAGACAGAACACATGCAGAGCACTTAGTAAAGCAAATCCAGCAGTTGTTGAAGGATCCACGCCGGGCAACAGGAACTGCATTACCAGAATCCTTTCATCGTAAAGGGCATTGTAGACTATCGGAAACCCGGAGCAGGCCAACACAACGAGCACATAAATGAAGGCAAACGCCTTGATGCCCTTCATTGTAGCCGCAATACTCGCCAACAGCACTTTCCGATAATTGCCCCCTCTGTTCTCGTAACCCTTGTAGGTATCATCCAGAAACGTCTGCGCCTCTCGCACTCTGAAGCGTTGCGTTATGAAACAGATGAGCTTCACATTGCTCTGGACACCAGCACTCACAAAGCAGGCTGCCTGCAGGACAATCGTGTAGGTTCCATCTTTGAGTACAGTCACGTAAATCGTGTATATGGTGCAGGAGTAAAAGATAATGAGCATTGTTATCAACGTGTATGTCATCAAATTTATCCGATAATTGGGATCTGATATATCTGCACCGCAGATTCGAGCACAAATCTTCACGAGATCTATGATTCGACGATACCGCGACACGCAACTATACTCAACTGTCTGAGCACTTTTTAAATCATTCGCCATACTTGCGACTTTCTCCAATCGAGGACGACTAATTGAGAAATTGTCGCGTAATTCTCGCTATTTATACCAGGGCACAAGGTAATTGTCTCCTCGTGTCATGACACATGCAACACGCTTCGTGTAAGTAAGTCGAAGGTGTCCTATATTAGCTAAAGATATTGTAGGGACAGTTGACATTTTAATAAACTTGACCTTATTTCAATAACACTACGCATATTTCAAGCTTGACTAGTAAGAACTCTTTTGTCGAGAGGTCACGAATACCAGATATCCTCGACAAAATAGTAATTTCTTTAATACCATTCGAGCTTGTTATGAAATGTCACAATCAGGTGTGTTCCAGAAATCTCTAAACACTTTGAATACAAATTTTTTTGAAAACAACTGTTCGAAATGTTGGTGTTCTTTAAATGTCAGTGATTTAATCTTTTATAACAATTTTTTGGTATCTTAAATCAATTTTAAAGCTATTTTAGTTCAATTGAATAAATATTTAATTTTGTCAAATCTCTCAAAACTCTCTTCGACATTTAAAAGCAATTGATTTTGGATTGCTTTAGCGCTGTTATAAATTTGTAGAACACATCTGTATATAGATGTAGCTCAAAAATATCTCGATTTTTCGATGATTTGATTTTTCTGCACATAAAAGGAGCCTAAATATCAAGTTTTATGCTTTTAGCTCTTATCATTTCTGAGTTTAGTTTGTTCAAACAGACTGACAGCTAGAAGGCCATGTCTTAATTGACTCGGATGATGCTGCTGCTCAAGAACATATATTTTAATATATTTTATACATACATTGGCACAAGCAAATTATACCCTCGACACTGGGCTTAAAAATCAATAAAGTAAAGACTTTAGCTGGGATTTACCAGCTGTTTAGGTAATACATACGGAAAATTCTACACCATATTATTTTTTCCCTAGACATTAAATTGGCATTTTTTATTTGAGTGCAGAATATCTTTATTTATTTTTCTTTATTTCAAATTGATAAGTTATTTTCTTAAAATTGAAACAAGTTGGTTAACTACTCAATGTGGTTTAATTATCAGTAATATATGGTGCACATAATCAAATACTTGTTTAAGAAAGAATCTTCTTCACTTTTCGTACTCCAAGTAGGTAAATAACATCATGCTGAAACTGTATATGCCCTTGGTCAACTGCAGAGCCGTAGCCATCGATAGGGGTAGAAAAGAAGCAGCAGTTAGAGCCAACTCATTCTGGGACTTGGCCAGCATGAGAATGATAAGCTTTTGCTCCTTTGTAGGCAGCTGATACCACAAGCAGTTATTATAGATCTCAAAGTTAAAGTCTTCATTCTAAAATGGAAATTTAAGTAAAGTATAGAATTTATTTGAGGTGGTCGGGTACAACCGAAGTCTCGACGACAGTTCCCAAATAGCAGAAGGTATAGAGCACGATAAAGGAATAGAACAAATAGACAGGAGCTGCAGGCCAAACCTTAATGAAAATGCAAGAAATGGTGCAAAGGATTCCAACGCAGGCAGAAAAAAGCTGCACACCCATAACAATATTATAGATTTGTTCCGTGCCACGTAGAATGCTAGATTATGAACGATATTTAAGAAGTCTTTAAACTTAAAAATTAAGCACACTTACGAAACATATTTCTGATGCCAGGCAATTAAATCCCACATCATGGTAACCATCTTCTTATACTCTTGTTTTTGCTCGACAACCTCGTTGAACTCGTGTAGCTTCACTTTGAATACGTCCTTCAGTAAGGGTACATTTAAGATAAACAGAAAGAGATACATGTCGCCACCAAAGTTGCCAAAGGCACCAAAACAGAGGCACATGACGTGCAACGTAATCAACATTAGATGTCCACTGTCGCTGTCTCGATCGATTCCCGGAACGAGGAACTGCATCACAAGGAACTTCTCGTTGCGGAAAACCAAACAAAAGATGGGATGGGAGACCAATCCGACAACCAGAATGATATAAACCCACATGAATGCCATCATCAAGTTCCAGAAGTTATTGATGCGATTATTCAGGTACTTCGTATACTCGCCCCCTTTTATTTCGTACTCCTCGTAGATGGACTCGTAGGTTCCTTGAAGGTGTCGCATCAGCGGAGCCTTGCTCACCGTACACAGTAGCTTTGTCAGACCCTGAATCGCTGAGCCGACCATGGCACATGCCTGTAGGATCACAGTCCAATCGTTATTAAGCACCAAGCCCACATACATAGTGTATGCGCTGGAGGCGAAAAAGAAGAATATTACGGCAATAATGGCGTAAGTCAGCGCCCACATATGATACTCAGGATCAGCCACATCTGTTCCACAAATCCCTACACAGAAGCGGATCAGTTTAATAATCTTGCGGAACCGAGTTGCAACGGAATCGATCATTGTAAAGACGATAGAGCAATTGAACCTGGAGACCTCAAAAAGGTTCCTTTTATTGACTTTCATTGACAGCAAATGTCAAAATATTAACAAGTTAATTGAAGACAACAATATTGTGGGGTAAAACAATAGGCAATTAGTTTAAATTGTCTGACTTTTAACATTTTATTTATTAATTTGTATCGATTAACAATTGCAGTCATTTAACAATATCTTAACATATAAATAACAAAATCGTTGTATTAAAACAAACTGAAAGAGTAGTTCAAATTTATGTCTTATACAAAAATTAAGGTATATTTTAAACTGATGTATATATTTTAACATTATTAACAACTTAATTGCAGGTAACAAAGGTGATTGGTAAAACAATCCAAAGGGGCAATTATATATATTTTAAAACAATTTTAATTTACCCGTATGGAATTATAATTCTCGGTATTCCATGGTCGTAATATGATTTAAACCATTTAATGTGGGCATTTTCCTTTCCCACCCACCCACTTTATGCATGAGCACATTCAACACCCCAACGAAAGCTGCACGCAATTGATTTAATATACAATTTTTTAATAAAATCTTCTGTCGAAAGTACAAAAAATTGTATGCCAAAAAAAAAACGACAGAAAAACAAGTAAAAAATTCAAAATTTATATTAGAACGACTTTAAATTACTCTTCAAATAAAAAAAAAGTACTAGTATAATAGAATTTCTAGTTCATATTTAAAATTTTTGGAAAGTTTTTAGAGTAGTGAAGTTAAACGTTGTATTTAATAATATTTAAATTTAAAATATATGAAGTAATAAAGATGTAAAATAGAGTCAATTAAGTTTAAGAACTTTAATGATGCAAGAATCATTAATCAGTATAGAACAAGTAATCTAAAATAACAATCGACATAATAAATAAATATTTTTTGTCATGACATAAGCAAAGCTCATATCAAAGTCTATGTACCCCAAAGCGTTAAAAGCTATTTACACAACGCACGAGGCCACATCTCGTCAAATCTCGCTTCCATTTTGTTTGGGCCAAGTCCAAGCAGGAAGTGCAAAAGAAAATGTAATGCGCCTAAGCTTTGGCCCAACAACTAATAAAGGCTATCAACAACAGTTCAAACAACACAGCAACAACAACAACAACAAACCTAACGACGTGCAATGGACAATGAAAAACTGGCGAAGGAAAACAAACAACAAGAACAACAACAACAAAATGATGATGCTGGCTGCGCAGTTGAAAATGTTTCTTCATACGCACTCAAGTGTATATTTTCTCATTTTCTTGCATTTAACTTAAATTCGCTTTGAAGTTTTGACATTTCATAAAGCAGATTTCGTTTCCCACCCAATCTCGTACACTCGCCAAATGCTCGGCCCAATGTAGATTTTTTATTTATATACAACAAAAAATATTCTTCTCTTTTTCTATCGAAAATCCAAGCAAACAAAAGTAAAAGCGACGTCGACGTCGACGTTGACGGCGCATGCAGAAAATTTCAGTTTCAGTCACCCCTGCGGAAGGTGTGGCCTCGGCAACAAAACGAGAAAACAGAAAAAAAAAAACGACCCTCACAGTCTAAGGGCTGAGTCCAAGTACAAATCCCTCCCTCCCTGCTCTGCGATGCGCTGCGCTCACATGAGCCAAACGCGGCGTATACTTAATATGAAAGACAGGATGACGACGTTGGCTTAAAGTAGCCAAGGCAACGTTCAAGAAGCTGATGCAAAAGTTCAGCGTAGGCCTTTGAGGCAGCATTAGTTGCCTCACAAAATTACTGGCTCGTTAGTTGCCAGGTAGCGACGCGACGCGACGCGTCGCGACGTCGACAGCGACGCCAGCAGCGGCAGCGACTTGTCTCTCTCTCTCTTTCTGTCTCCCTCCCTTAATCGGCGTTTATTTCGTGCCTACTCGCACACGCAGTGTGTGCTGTGGTGGTGTGGTGGTTGAGGGGTACGGGGTGGTCTTAGGAGACGCTAATTTCCAGTCGCACAATTCCAGTGGAAAGTGCGTGCAGCCGCAGCCGCAGCCGCTGGCCGACAGGCGGCGCCACCGTCTCAAGTGAACTCTGAAGCTCTGCTAATTGCCAGCGCTTCTTGCGGACTTGTTTCGACTTGTTACGTCTTGTTTGGTCTTGTTTATCTCTAATTATATTTTAATTTGCGCAATCTTTGTTTATTTTTTTTACTGCTTTTTTTTTTTTCGAATTTTTGTGTTGTTGCCCCAAAGTGTTTGCACTTCACGCGCGGCATCCTGGCGAACATTTTAATTGCAATTATGGCAGGTCTGTCCGCCAGGTCTGTCCTTGCCGCAAGGCGTTGTGCTTGGCACGTAGCAGCATCAATGGGCCACTAATTATTCCGGCAGGACACGGCAACAAAAATTGATGCGAAATCTTTGAGTTTTCTTGCGGGGGTAATTACTTTGTGGACTCAAGGAAATTGAGCGAGTGCACAATTTTGGAATTTTAAACAGCAGTAAATGTGACAATGGAGAACTGCTTAAAGTTGGCAACTTTTTCAAGTATAACTCCTTCCCTTCTGGTCAGGTCAGGCAATTTCTTAAGAAATGATGCCCAAAACTTTTGCAGCAAACAATCAGACTGCCAAATATTTTCATAGAGAGGCTTTTTGTGAAACGAGTCACGTACGGGGCAGCTCATTTCCTGGCCACGGGGCACAAAGGTGTCAAACGGATGTAAATACGTGCCGCGTATGCTCAATGTCCTGCCTGTGGGTTGGGTTCCTGCTTCTGCTTCTGCCTGACAATCCGAAAGAAACCCGACCAAACCGCGTTTCAAATTAAAGCTTACGCAAACTTTAAACGTTTCCTAATTGTTAAACTGCCGCTGGCTACCAAGCTGAGACACAGACACAGGACATACAGGACGAAGTGCCACACAATTAAACAGCAGCAGCCAAAACCGCCAAAAGACATGAAAATACAAAGCAAGAAAAAATTGTAAGAATACCCAAGCAAGTACCAGGAAAAGCTGCAGGCGAACGCGCGCAATGTTAATTAATTTGCCAGGACATCCGAGAAGACCAGGGAAGGGTGTTTGGGGGGGGCGAGTAGAAAGTGGGCGTGGACGGAAGTGGACTGTAGCCGCGTGTTTATTTAATGCCGTCGCGCTTAAGTGGTAAGCCCCATTAACAACTGCCTGTCGTTTGGAAGCAAAATAATGGCGTTAGATCATCGTCGCCTTGGCCAGGACCGAGGACACAGGACACAGGAGACGGGACACGGGACACGGGATACGGGACACGAACCACAGGACGAACGACCCAGCACAGTGCGTCATTTGAGCGCTGAAAGCTTTCAGCGTAAATTGTTGAAAATTAAGAAATGTTTTTAGCCAGTCAACCACCCAACCACCCAAATACTGGCATACAACAACAAAACTGAGATCCAACCACAGTTTAACTGCCCCCTGTTCAGGTTCCATCATCGTCATATTTCATGGGTATTCCTGGTTCTGCTCTGTTGTTTTATGAGCACCAATTCGACGTTGTTGTTGTCCGTGTTTGTGTTGTTGTGGTTGTAGTTGCCATTGTTAATGTCCTGGCAACCACAAATGGCGGCCAATCTGCGTCTGTTCCACCTTAAATGTTTGGTTTGTCTTATGCGGTTTCCTTTCGATTCTCTCATTTCTTTTCTTTACTTTTCTCTTGTTTGTGTCTCCAACTGCTGCATGTTTTTCTTTAATTTAGTCACTGGGCAAATGGCTTCCTTGTGGGCGCGCTTACAATAATTAGATGTAACGGATATTGTAATTGGTGTTAAATTGCGTCGGAGGCCGTGTTAATGTGTTGTTGTTCTGAACGAGTGGGGGGCGTTCTAGTAGGCGTGGCTTGAACATTTTGTGAAGGCGTTGTAGTCCGAATAATTGCTGTTGAAATATAAAGTCGGCTTCACTTTCTTGACATTATTCTGTTTACTTAAACACCGCACTTTAAGTAAATGAATTCATGTTAAATTTTTAAAATAATTTAATATTTTTCTTAAGTTACTCGACACACACTCTTCCTGCGGCAAGGACTATACGCACTGGCATTTAAGGACCAACTAAATAATCACATCCTGCATAGACTCAACCTCGATCAGCGACAATCCTACCTGATTGTTGTTTGTCTCACAAACTCTCTCACACTCAACTCAAAATCTTTCATCTTCTCAGAGCCCGGCAATTAGCATGACAATGTCTGGGACAAGTTCAGGATGCGAGGGAACAATGCACAAAGGGTTTCTGGCTAAAGCACAAACAAGTTCTGATGCGAACTGAAAAGGACATAAAGAAGGCTCGAGTCTTATGACAGCGCATATGATTGAGATGGAATTTGAATATGAAAGCCGATGAAAACGGTGCCAGAAATTAAATTCACAAAAGCGCAATGCGTGTGAAAGCGATTTACGATTTTACGAACTATGAAATGCCTCAATTCAATTTACAGTATCTCCTGGCTGTCTAGTTATCCCAAGAGAGCAAACTTTGCAGTCTCGCAGGCCACATAAATCACAACGTTCAAATTTGCATAAGTTGGCAGCACAAAACGAACAAATATTTTAACGTTTTTCCAACTGCTATTTCTCGTAACATAGAAGTTTGTTTCGAGCTCAACTCTCTAATCAAATTAGCAACAGTTAACCGGAAGTGCTAAAATCAGCAACCACTGTTTCTCATTGTTTGCTATGTTTATTTTCGGTTGCAGTTTTTATTGTGTGTGGTGCATTTTATTTTGATTTGATTGTTCACAGATCAGCGGGTAGCCTCTAAACTCTGACGCCTATGCCTATGCCTATGCCTATCCCATTGGATCCGCCCCGAACTCCTGCAAGACCCACCCAAAATCGCATTGGTTGCAAATTTTTGCAATTTGCATTTCGCATTTGGCATTTGACATTTGCATTTGAATGTGGCTCGCGTGCGAGGCATGAATCATTCATTCATTCATTGTTCTTGTTGTTGCTGCTGCTGATGATGATTCAAGTATCGATTTGCATTGATTTGCATTTCAATTGCACTTTTTCGACACTTTACAATGGATTATTTTGCAGTTGCATCGACTGAATGCGATCCCATCCGAACCGATTCAATATAATGCGATGTGATGTGATTTATTTATGGCTACATTACACTTTCAAGTGATTTGCTCGCTTCTCAATTGTTGTTGGATATAATGAGGCCTTTGTCTGTAATTGTTTGCATCTAATGATAGCCCTTGAATTTTGACACATGTAATACATAGATATAAACAACATGATGCATTTCAATTGCGCCTTCAAGCTGTCCCAATGACAAATGCCAGTTGCATTTTCTATCTATCTACTGAATATCTCTGTGTTTATAAAATGCGCTTCCTCTTCGAAAATATTTTTTTTCCATTTTTACATTTTTTACTGCTGCAATATTTCATGTAATAAATCAAAGCGAAATTATAAAACAATATGCAGGCTGAAATTCATTCAATGTGCAGCAGCATTCAGTTTCTGCGGGTTTTGAACGTTTTCTTGCAGTGAAGGGTATTATAAAGGGTATATCAATTTAGACAAACACTTTGAGAATTTCACATTACAGAATATGTGAATTATACTATATAAATAATAGTAGTTCATAGTTACTTTAGAAATATTTGGTTTGAAAATACATGCACAATTTTATTAAAAACATTAACTAATAATGCATTACATTAATTTATGTGTTTTTCTGTGGAGTATTTTGCGAAACATATTGCATCAACGTCCAGTCGAAGAATAAAAATAACAGAAATTTCCCGATAAGCTACAACATAAAAAATAATAACCAGTAGCATGGGATAGAAACGCAGCAAATCCGTTGAATATTGGGTATGCAAATTAAATTTTTTTTCTTAGCTACAAAGTCTGTAGTACAGAACACGGTTCACCCTCCACACTCTAGGAGATTTTTTTAATGCCAGCATTTTATTTCCGATATGTAATGCGATGTTATGTTATGATGACTGAGGAAAGGAAAATGTGAAGTCTTGAAATATTGGAAACTGAGCATCGAAATTACAGTTGAAAATTTTGCTTCAAAATTACAATTGCATTATTTTCAGCTAGTTTTTGTACACTTTGTTGTTATAAGCCAACAAATTAACATATGTACATTGTACATCATGGGACAAACTGTTTATCGATAATTTTGTTGTTAATCCAGCTTAGGAATTATGGATTAAGCATAATCACCTACTTTGCGACTATCGTTGAATAGAAACAATGCAAGTCATGCGAAAAGTGTCAATGCTAATCTTGTATACTATTTAAGATAAGAACATTTGTTCCGTTCGCGTTCTAATTTTGAACAATAAAGATCCAAAATATAAACAAAAAATATTTCTTTGTTTTCAATAACTATAAAAGCGCTTGTAAACTCTGGAAAGTGACCAATATCAAATCAAAAGCAGTCGTGCCAGCATCTCCTAATTTCACTGTTATCGATTCACTCTCGATAATATTGTCTCTAGATTGACAGGCACTTTAATTTTATTGTCAACTACTGCATTGTAGACGCTCGAAATAAAAAAACCTGAACATCAATCCAACAATTTTATTAAGAGAACTATTCCATTTGAAGATATTGTTATGTCGAGAAAAGAAGAAATTGTAAGTTGTTTTTTTTACAATATATTAACACTACATTATATAATTGTTAAGCAGCCAACGAAAGATGCGGCAAAATCACAGGATGCAGAAGACACACAGCAGACAACATCCCGAAAACGGTCCTCTGAAGCGTTCAGCTTAGTCGTAAAAGCTAAACGTGAAAAAATAACTTTAGGGGAACATGAGACTGAAACCGTGGAAGCTTTTGGATTGGATAATCGTATGAATGACCTAACGCTCAAGTCTCCAGATGAAGATGATAAGTTGGATGTGAAACCTAAATACGCAATTGACATGGAAAAATCACTCAATTCACCGAAGAAAACAGCCGAAATGGATTTACAAACTAAGGAAGCTGAGGAAATTGAAGATAAAGAGATAGAGAAAAAATCTGGTGCAGAAAGCTCGAATAGCTCAGATTCCGATACTTCATCAGAATCGGAAGATTATTTAAATCGGCGGGCAGATTTAGATAAAGAATGGGCAGAAATAGTTAGAACAGGTAGGAATATTCGAGAGTATTTTATTCCCGCAAGTGAATTTAATCCTTCCCCTGATGAAAATGTAGAGTTCGACTATGTATATCATTTCAGAGAGGATGAATACGAGTATATTGGATTTGATCATTTCATGACTAGTGGTTATTAATATTCACAGCTCTTTTATGTATTTAATAAATAATTATGAATGCAAACTGAATTTTTTTTTTCCAGTTTGCAACCACAGCTCAAATTCATTAACTGAAACTCCATTAGAATCAAGCAATATACCAAAATTGACAGATGAACATCATCACCGTTCGTCCAAAAGAGAAAGGTTAGCTTTAACTGAACACTTAACCGATTGCTCCAATTAATAAAATGTATCTCCTTATCGATTAGCAAACAGCCCAGCAAAGTGTTTTCTCCAGGTCCACTTTCTATTATAGCCGATGCAATGCAATCATTTGATTTCACATTTCCCAAATTTGAACAGCGAATAACTGTAGAGAAGGAAGCAACAAATCAAACTATGAAAACGAAAGAAATTAAAGAAGCAGAACAGAAAAAAGAAATTGATGAGTTCACTGAACAGACAAGTAAACCCGTTAGCTTTGAGAAAATAAAGTCAACAAGGAATGAAGTCCGCAAGAGGAAGACAAAGTTGACCACTATAAATAAAGAAGAAAACGATGAATCTTCCTCAAGTTCCAGTGCCAACGAATGTATTTCCATTATTAGCACAACAGAGAAGTTAAATCCAGAAGAGTTCGATTTGCCAGTGGTTAAAGAAGAGAATGTCAACGCATTGCCAGCCGATGATAACTTATCGATAACTTCCGGAAAGGAATCGGATAGCGATGATTCCAATTGGCGTCAGAAAACCAAAACGATAATAACGGAGGTCGTCAGTGGCAGAGACTTTTACGAAGATGACGGCAACTGTGAGGATGATAGAATTAGCTCACGTGATTACGATAGGATCAATTCGGACTATTCGCAGTCAAATGTGTTGAATGACTACGAGCAGCTCTTTCACGAGTTTCGCAAGCTCGTTGATAAAGTGCACAATCGCTTCAAGTACGAAGTGTATAGCTTTCTGTATCCGGTCATGGTCATGGCTTATCTGCGTATGATTGCCAGCGGAAAGTTTCGGAGGGGTAAAGCCTTCGTGGAGGGCTCTCTGCGATTCATTGATGATTCATACATGGGTCGAGTGGACAAATTGATGGCTCTGCAATCCGCTGCAGATCTACCGAAGAAGGCTAAAAAGTTGCTAGCCAATGAGAATGAGGATCAGATCGTGGTCTCCGTGTCTGAGGATACTTACAACTTGCTATTGTTATTAATTTCATCGTGGAATCGATCCTTGCAGTTAACGTTTCTGAGACACTTCGATCTCATTTCAAATAATAATGAGGGGAAGCCAAGTCAGCATATTCGCATTGGCTGTGCGACTTTGGAGAAGATTTTCTGGGCCACTAGCGAAACATTTAAAGAGCCAACTAGTCCTCGGCCTTTGCGGCGAAAGCGTTCCAAGAAGACCAAAGCATCTCCCACTAAAAATTTGCAAATGCCCACCGGCAATCGGCTGTATACTCCTATGCCAAAGCGTTGGGATGTGGAGCGACAAAAGGACGACGAGGAGCATCGCATGCCCCTCAATCGTGACAATCTCCCCTCAGCCTATATATACACGGCCATTGAGCACACGGAGACTGTGATCTGCGCCTCATTCTCAAGCAACACCACAATGCTGGGAATTGGCACTACATCGGCCACAATTCATGTCATCTCGCTGACCTCGTCGAAGCTGGTGCAGCTCAAGCCAGCAGATTGTCTAAAGAAGCTAGACACCAGCATGTCTGGCATTGACGAGAGTATGTTGGACGAGTCCAATAAGAAGATGACACGCAAACTCTATGGCCACCAGGGTCCTGTTTATGGATGCGTCTTTGCGCCGCACGATCGTTTCCTGCTCAGCTCATCGCAGGATCGGACTGTACGTTGCTGGTGCCTGCTCACCTGGAGATGTGTCGTCATCTATCCAGGACACTCGTTACCTGTCTATTGTGTGAGCTATGCCCCATCTGGATATTACTTTGCCAGCGGATCAGATGATCGAACGGCTCGCATCTGGACGCAGGACAACAAGAAGTCCATCTGTATACTCGTTGGCCATTTGGCTGAGGTTGTTTGTGTCAAATTCCATCCCAATAGACACTACTTGGCCACAGGATCAGCCGACTGTACCGTCCGATTGTGGGACATCATAAAAGCCCTTCAAGTGCGCGTCTTCAGTGGTCACAGAGGAACTATTAATGCCATTGCCTATTCCATCTGTGGACGCTACTTGGTCACAGGAGCTGACGATCATTATATTATTGTTTGGGACATCGATAAGGAGGTACTAGTTCGGTCTCTATTATATCACACGGCTTTCATAAACTGCATTGAGTTTCCGTTGGACAACAATATTTTTGTGGTGGGCGGACAGGATTGCCAGATGACGATTTGGGACTTTGAGCGCCTAGTTCAGGAATACGATTCAAATGATGAAAGTCCAGCCAAGAAGGCGACTACCAAATGCTCTACTTTGAGTACTGAAGATTTTCTGATCAAGGCATATGCCAGCAAAGGAGCTCCTTTTTATAAATTGCACACCACTCCCCGAAATCTGTTGCTCGGATTTTGCGTCGAGACAGCAAAGGATGCATCAAAGGAACCCAAAAGCCCTGCTGAAAAGGTAGCTGGTTATGAGGAGTGGCTAGAGTTCCTAGATATCCTTAAAATAAAGGCTTGCTTTGCCCAGACAAATTTTGAATCGCAGTATTGTGAGGCTACATTTGAAGAAGAGAGCGAATCTTCTGATGATGATGATTCATTTGTTGATGAATATGATCAACAGTCAGTTGAATATGAAGAGGAGGATGAATCGCAGCAATGGGAGGATACATATGACGAAGAGAAGAAATCATTAGATAATGAGGACACATTTTTTAATGAATATGATCAACAGGCAAATGAATGTAAGCAGGAGAATGAATCGCAGCATTGTGAAGCAAAATATGAGGAAGAGAATCAATCCCTCCATGATGATTTTTCATATCTTCATCAGTTCTATCAACAGGAGGATGAGTCACAACCATGTGAGGCCACAAATGAAGAAGATATGGAACTCTCAAATGATGATAACGCATTTGCTGATGAATGTGATCAACAGGCAGTTGAATATGAACAGCAGCAATGTGAGAGCTCGAAAGATGACGAAGTGTATCAATATGGTGATAGTAATTATGCCGTTGATGTAAATGAAAATTATGATGATAATAATGCTATTGAAGAACAAGAACAGCTGGAGTATAATTACGAGCAGAATGATGAATCGCGGCAAAGTGAAAGCTCAAATAAAGATGAATCCTTAGATGACAATGATGAAAATGAAGATGTAGAAGGAGGAGATGAAGAAGTAGAGGAAGGGGAAGAGGAGGAGCAAGACGATGGGTCGCAGCAAAGTGAAAGCTCCAATGAAGTTGAGTCAGTAGACAATGATGATGAAAATGAAGGCGAAGAAGAAGAACAGGACGATGAATCGGAGCAAAGTGAAAGCGAAAGCTCACAAGAAAATGAATCTACGGAAGATGATGATGAAAATGTTGTGAATGCAGCCGACGAACAAATTGAAGGGGAAGATGAAGAGGAACAGGAGGAAGAATCTCAAGAAAATGAATCTTCGGATGATGATGAAAATGTTGTGAGCGCTCATAATGAAAATGAAAAGAACCAGGATGAAGAAACACAAAGTGAAAGCTCACAGGAAAATGCATCTTCGGATGATGATGATGAAAATGTTGTGAATGCTGCTGATGAACAAGTTGAAGGGGAAGAGGAAGAGGAACAGGAGGAAGAATCACAGGAAAGTGAAAGCTCTCAAGAAAATGAATCTTCGGATGATGATGATGATGATAATGTTGTGAATGCAGCTGACGAACAAGTTGAAGGGGAAGGTGAAGAGGAACAGGAGGATGAATCGCAGGAAAGTGAAAGCTCACAAGAAGACGAATCCTCGGATGATGGGAATGAAAATGTTGTGAATGCTATTGATGAGCAAGTGAAAGGTGAAGAAGAACAGGATGATGAATCGCAGCAAGGAGATAGCGCTCAAGAAGACGAATCTTCGGAAGAAGATGATGATGATTTCGTTCCGGTTTCCGATGAGGTAGTAGACAACTCTAATAACTTTATATATCAGGCAGAATACCAATCCTTACTATATAATGACAATAGTGCAATTGATCCACATTTACACACTGAAGTTGAGCAGGATGAAAACGATAGTGATAGTATGAGTTTCTAAAGCAGCAAAATCGACTACTTACAACATGTTGTTATTGAAACCCATTTTAAGTGTAATATATGCAGATTTTGTATTCAAAAAGATGAAAATAAAAGACATAAATAAATCCGTTGCTTCGACTACCCCCAAAGGAGCAGCAGTAACAATTTGACAGTTTCGGAAAAACTGGTCAGGCCACGTGCAACGCCCACCAAAAGCCCAACAGCCACAAAAGGCGTGCAAAATTTATAGAGGCACGCATTAAAGGCCGCCAGGCACGCTCGACTAACTGCGTTCACATTCACATTCAATGCCCACGACCAGCTCCTGGATAGTGTCTCCTGTTTATGGTAGCGTCCTTTCAACCCCACGCCAAATAGCGACAGGACAATATATATTTACGCAACTTCTTATGCTTTCTGTGGTGGTGGTTGTTGTTGTTATTGCTGGACTGGGCAGGAAAATAAAAAAAAGAAGAAGAGACTCAAGTGCCCTGTCATTGTTCATGGTTGTTGTTTACGTAGTTGTTGTTGTCGTTGCTGTTGTTGCTGTTGTTGCTGCTGGCAGCATCTTGTGCCTAGTTTGTAGCAGTTATCGTTCTGCTCCTGCTCCTGCTGAGCTGGCCGCGCGAAATGAAATTGTTTACTCCACTGTCATGTGCACGTGAGACGTGTCCTGGCTCTACTCCTTGCAGGCCACTTCTGGCCACCCTGTTGCCCGTCCTTCGACTCCTGCTGCTGCTATCAAAAAATGAGATTTCTTTTTTTTTTTCTTTTTGCTTTCTTTATGCTGTTCAACTCCTAAAAACGAAAAAGCGAAAGAAAATTCAACGTAATAATTCTTTTCCGCTCGGATAAGGTGCGATGGGTATGAGCTAACTGGATGTGGAGAAGGGGGAACAGAGGGGAAAGGGAACTTGCCTGGGCTTTTGCTCCGTAATTGTGCGCAATTTTTGTGGCATTTGTGCAGTCCACTTGCCCACAGTTTGAACATCTTGTGTTCAGCATTTTTCTTTCAGTTTTCTTCAGCTATTTTCTTTCATACATTTTTCTGTATTCTGGCATTTCTTTTTCATTCGCTATCTATGACCAAATGTGCTCATATTCATCGCCATTTTGTTCAACACACACACATGTGACTCATACACACACATGAGCAATTGTTGCAGTTATCCACAGACTTGTTTCGAGTCTCGGTTCGGTTTTGTTTTCGGCCTTAAGCCTTGGCCATTATTCATAGGGCTTATTAAGGGACAGCGCGTAAAACTGTCGCACCAAACAAAATAAACACAGCACAGTCCATTTAACCGATTTCAGGGGCACAAAAGCAGAGTAGAGCATAAAATAAATATAAATATTTATAAAGAAAACAATGTTCCGTCCTTTCGTGTCCTGTTTTTGGGGAAGGCGTGCGTCCTTCTGCTGATGATGAGCAAACAACTTGAAGCGCAAGTATTTTAATTTACAATTTACAATTGTCGCAGCCTGTACTTGTCTCGTGTTCTTCTTCTGCCAGTGTCCTGTGGCGCATCGAGTCCTGCACTTGACAGCCAGTCACAGTCCTCAACACCCCCATGTTCCCCACTCCTTACCCCTTACCCCTTACTTGGTATTCCTGCCTCTTCCCTTCCCTTGGTCTCATTAAACTTAAACCGCATATTAGCAGGCCATAAATACAGGATGTGTTTTTTGGACTCGGCACTTAAATATGATAAATGCGTGTATTGTATTACGTTTGGATTTAGGGCAACGCCAAAGACAATAAATTTGCCGGGACACACACCGATAATTGCACACATGCTGCGCCTGCGCCTTAACTGTTGCATACTATCATATATATAAAACAAAAAAAGTACTGCAATTTCCAGTTAAGAATGCATCGAAGCTGGAATACTCTTAAATGAAAATGATTAAACTAAATGAAATAATCTTAATTGATCTGATTGGGTTTTTCTGGGTTTTCCCCAATCCTAGCAACAAATGTTGGATCATTTATAATTTTTGTTTACCCCAGATCTAACTTTTATTTTTTTTCTTTACAGTTCATAATTTATTTTTAATTGTGTTTGTATTTTTAATCTTTAACTTAATTTTTATACTTGGTAATTTTTTCTTTGCCGACTGCTTTTAGTCGTGCATAAATAAATAAATAAATAGCAACATTATGAATACTTTGAGATTTATTGTTAACGATTTATTAAATTTTCAATACAAATTAACTGTTTTTAAAAAATTTAAAATAAATTTTTTACTACTCAGTTAAAATTAGTTCTGTATTTCTAATTTATTTATTTTTCTTTTTCTTTTTTAAATAATAAAAAGTATATTTATTTTAAATTAGTTCTGTATTTTCAATTTATTAATTTTTGTATTGTATATAAAAAATCTATTTTGATATTATACAAATAGATTTTGTAAGAGTATCCAGCGTTTTTCTCAAGCTCGTAACTGTATAAAATTGAGGAATTATTGTGTCCCTCCACGGGGAGGGTATAGAATGCAACCCGTAATTATGGAAGCGGACAACATGCAATCCTCCCAGTTGCCCAGTTGTTCAGTTGTTCAGTTGGTGTCGTCAGTGCAACGTTTGCCAAATTTACACAAATTCCAATTGCCAGGCGAGCTGACGACTACCGGAGTTAAGCTGGTAGCTGGTGAACGTGGTTGCTTTATGAAGATTGGTCCGAAAACGTGTTTTGGCCTGGCCAATAACGAGAGCTGGCCAAACTTCTACAGCGGTTCGGGTCGATTATTATGGGCAGCGGTGCGCTGCAATTATGTCGTCCAATTAATATCAACACAGCGGGAGGCGGCGAGATGAAGGTGTGGGGCAGAAGGGGCGAAGGGACGGAGAGAGAGGGGCATAATGTATAGTAGTTTATGCAAAAGCTATTCATGAAATTTATTGTCTTTGATGGCATTCATTGAGGGGAGACCACCCGTTGGCGATCTCGCTGAACTTATGCAAAATGCTTCGATCGATTTTTCGATATTTTCGATTAGGCGTAAAAATGCTAAACAGACGTCGCGATCGCACTGAACGTGCATCAATCAAGCTGTCAATATGCCAATATGGCCAGTGCAAGGTGTCTGCATAATTGCGGTGTCCAAACTTAAAATTTATTATAATTTCCACACTTCAGTCATAACTTGGAGACTCACTTGATCATCATCATTCTCTGCTCAGTGTCATTACTCTGATAGACGTTGACCAAGTGGCAGCTGCTGCTCTTGCAACGTGACATGCCCCAGGCTGCACACACACAGACACACACACACACAGAAACACTCAACTCTTATAGTCAGCCCTTTAATTAACAATTAACTTGCAGTTTTACATATTACAAAGTCGCCTTTTAATCCAGTCTCTCTTATTGAATTACGCATTCAGCTCGTTTCTCACACGTTGCATAAATATTCAAGTGAATGCCCCAAAACACCCATTGAGCTTTGTGGCTGCAGCTGCAACTGCCACCGCAGATCCGACGACAATGATATGGGTCTCCAGCTTATCTAGGACTTGCGGCTTTCGACCAATCCGCTTGCCACTTGCCACTTGCCACTTATCGCACAAGCTGGCTTTAATTGAATTGGCGCTGAGCTCAAAACGCGTCAAGTCCGGCTTAAACTTGTCGTATAAGTAGTTTTGCATGTGCCATTGTAATTTTATTAACATGTTAAGGGCCACGTTGTAATTTATGCCTTTAAAGCCAAGTTCAACTCCAGCTTGTCTTGTCTGTTGCGAAAAGTACACAAAACAGCCTTAGGGTTGGCCAACTGAACCGCTGATGGATTACAAGCAAATTGGTCGCAGCTCTACCATAAATTTTGATGCAATTTTAATGAAATTAATGACCTGACACAGTGCCAAACTGGCCCAAAACAATGCGAAGGCTAAGCCCGTACTCGAACCAGTTTAAGTTGAAGATTATGGGGCAGATACCTGGATCCCCAAACAAATTCGATGAAAGCGCATAACATTTTGTGCAGATCATAAACGTGGCGTGAAAAGGTGATGAAAGTAACTTGAAGTTCTGATAACCCCTATTCTGCAGACAGGGAAGGCGAAAGACCCTTAAATTGGGCTCATTCATAATATTCGGGTATTTTCCATAATTTTTCCCTGTTCTACGCATTTAACATGCAGTTGAGAAACGCCTTAAGGTGTGCTCTTATCATTATCCCGACTGTGGCTTTCACATTATAAATGATAAACGAGTGTGCATGTGTGTGTGTGTGTGTGTGTGTGTGTGTGTGTGTGTGTGTTTGTCTTTCATTTGACCATTTTTCTGCATTTAAATGAAAATTACAATTCTAAACATGGCTCGCTATGATAATTAGGCTTCGGTATACAATTTGAAAATGCATTTTACATTAACTTAATTATTTTTCATAGGAACGCGACATGAGAACTCGCATACAAGTGCAATTGGCCAACTTTCGAGCAGAGTTGGCATTGTTTATGGCCCTGCCACACGCACAACTCTACCTGGCCAAAGGTAGCGTTGTTCCCTCTCATCCTCTGTTCCTGCCTTTGGCTTAGATAGTCACCACTGATAACTGAGCTTGTATCTAGTTGCATACGAGCATAAGCGTATTTATTTGACTGGGGGCAGTGCCACAACAAAGTTGCATGCATGCAACCTCTGCTTCCGTGAAAAGTTGCTGGTCGATTCAACTAGGCAACTAGGCAGCTAGGCAACTAGGGGTAATGCCTAATTATGGGGCGGCAGTTATCGCCCGCAAATCGGCCATCAAATATGCAACACAGCGTGTGCATAGATAAGACCATAAACATAAATTCGCCAAGATATACGGGCTGCAATCATGAAAACTAACCAGTTTTCCACACACAGAATTGAATGCCTCGACAATTAACACATTTTCCTTCTTGATAAATTGAATATTCGTATGGTTTTATATTCATTTGACATTCGCTCAGAACTCAACATGTGGTGAATACGAGAATCTCTCACCTGTCTCTTCCTCTCTATCACTCACTCAAACTCGCTCTCTGTCTGTTTCATTCGTGCAACAACAAAATCGATACGCGTTGCATGCCTCAGCCGAGTTGTTCGTCCTAACGGCACGGACCGACATGGCAGGGCGCACAGGAAGCTGAAGCTGAAGCTGAAGCTGTAGCTGAAACTTAAGCTGAGGCTGAAACTGAGGCTGAAACTCAGCGTGGGGAAAGCGACAAGCAACGCAACATGCGCCCGGCATTATAATGCCAGACGCGACATAGACCGACCCCCCACATTTACATACACACATATAGGAGGTAAATACAAGGCACATACATACGTACATATATAGACACATATAGACAGGGGGCAACTGCTGAAGCGAACTGCTGACTGGCAACGTTAAAACCGGTAAATCTTCATAGAATTTGCTGCGTACGTAGCTCTGTCCTGTATAAGTACCCTAACTGGGGTAATTGCTCACATGACTTTCTAATTCAGTTTGCAGCTGCTTACTTCAATTTAATAATTACTTGGCGAGCTTAAAGAATTCAATCTTCCAGTCGATTTTCGTTATTTTACTTAATTGCTTCATTGAAAAGATTAACATATTTCTTGACTAAGTGTCTCAGATTTAAATTTAAAGTGTTCTTCTATAATATTTATAGCATAAGGAATTGATTAATTGTAATAACTTAAGATTTCAAATTTTCAATATTCAAAATTCCAAAGGGGAAAGCATCGACATTTATATCTAGGATTTATAGGATACAAATTTTCTGAACGAATTTAAAAAAATTTAAATGAAGAATGAACTTAGAGAAAAAATCATGTTCAAAATGACATTCGACTTAAAAATCCGATAAGTTTTGTTAGAGTTATGACAGTTCGAAGTTGGTCAGACTTTGGATCTAGCAACTTTACAAGTCCAAATTTTTGTGCAATTTATCATGATTTTTTACAAGAAAATGAATGGTCTCAGAATCAAGTTTTAAGTGTTGTTTTATGCTAATTACGATATGAAGAGTTGACTGAAAGTGAAAAAATGAGAACTAAAATTTTTAATTTTTAAAAATTCAAAGGGGGAAAGGAAAAAATCTTTAACGAAATATGTTAAATTCGAATTGTATAGTTATGACAGTGTTTAACTGATTAAACTGTAATACATAAAAAAAAAAAAACTGACATTTGGTTTAAATAAAAGAAGTACAACAGAATAAGCGCATATTGATCGATTAAATTTCTATGATTTTTTAAATATTTCCTAGTAATTCGCAACTAATTCTTCGTTTCGAAAGAGCATTTCAAGTGCATTATGTCTCAGCAGATGTTTGCAACTTGGATTGCACTGCAGACAACGTAGCTGCCGTTGACGATGAGGGTTTATTTCATGCTTACTTTGGATTTCTTGGCAGCGCCGTAAGCAGCCCCCAATGTGAATCGCCGTAGATCTGCCACCACCCAAGTTTACCAACAAGCCACCCAACCACCCATCCACCCAACCACCCAACCACTCTACCACCTAGACACCCATTCAGCCAGCCAGCAGTCAATTCTCTCTCTAGTCTTGCTACTTTTGCACATTCTTTTCAATTTGAACGTCGACAGTGTTCCTGGGTTCGTTTGGGTTGGCTGACTGGCTGACTGGCTGAGGCATTTTCTTTTGCGAAACTTTTGCAATTTTCTATTAAAGCAATACACATGCACACATGGCTGGATATGTTGCTGCTGCTGGTGGTGAGGTTGCTGGTGGGAAGGGGGAGGGTGGTGCTGCTGATGGCGCCGTGTGTGTTTGTATTTGTTTTTCATATAAAATGGGAAATTTTCTTTATGTGTTGGCGCATGGCTTTTGTTAGTTTTTAGCCCATTGCGTTAGCCAGGCCATGCTATACCATGCCATACCATGGCAAATGCCTGTTTCCTTTTTTCTTACTCATACTCCATTTCCATAGCCTTTTTCTCTCTTCTAATTTCAGAGCTATTCAGCAAATGTATTTACTAGGAACACCGCCATGTTTGTTCTCATAGAACCTCAAAACTTTATACGCATTTTGCCAAATTGCGTGCGCTTTCTTCATTTGAACTAAAGAAACCGAACCACCGAACCACTGAACTAACCCACACGTAGACAACTTTTTGCCTTTGACTTTTGCCAGTGAAGCGTTGCATAGTTCTTGGCGTTTTGTGCGGTTTTTGCTTTTAGCCAAATTTGCAGCGGCCACTCCTTAGATCTTAAAGCCTTAAAGTTAGCCGTAAGCCGGGCAAAATCAAAGCTATTGGCCCGTGCTTAATCAGCCAGTGTGTCCGAAGCTCATTCATGCCTCAATGATGAAATGAGTTAACACTTGAGCGCCACACGCAGCTACCAATATGCTTCCAATATGCATAGAAAGGGCTGCCAATATGTTTGGACCAACCTACAGTTGGCCAACTTTAAGGGCTCAGCTCAAAGCGGGATATGTATAGAACATCACAGAGTGTGTGTGTGTGTAAAAGCCTTTTAAATACCTTCTAATCTACAGAAAGTGTAAAGGACTCTTTCTTCTAGCACAGAATTCTCGTAAATTCGTCTTAAAGGAATCTTAGAAAATTACTTTATTATATTTATATATTCAAGAGTTTCAAGTTTTCTTAAAGATACGAGTACATGTTAAGTTTTAATGTCTTCTGCTTTAATAGTTACCTGTCAGCATTAAAAGTTTTATATTGAGTTCGCAGTTGTGGTTCATATTAGGTTTTACTGTGTCTTACCTGTGTCAGCTCACCTGCGTCCCAATGATACGATATTTTATCAGCTGCGTGTGTAAAAAGTGCCATCAGCCATTTGGGCCAGAACGGCCAGTCATCGACATGGTTAGTGGTCCCCGGTCCCGGTCCCCGGTCCCTGGACCTTCTGGCTGTAGTCTAATGTGTTCGTGTCCCAGGCAAAAGCGTTCAAAGCTATTTTCTATTTTTATGTGTGCACAAACTGTAAAAAAAAGAGTAGTAGAGAGAATCGTAGAGAGAGTCGGCAGCTGAGTAGACGTTATAAAAAGCCAGTTTCGCAACGGTGGCCATAACAACACGGCCAGAACGTAGCCAAGCCAACGACCAAGTTAACTGCATTTTAACGCGCATTTCAATTTGGAACGGATATAATTTATAGACGACTGACTGGCGCTCGCTTATGTGTCCAAGTCCACCTCCAAGTCCTGCTGCATGTCCTTGTCCATGTTCAGCTCCATGACTCGACAACTATGAGGCAAAATGTTTGTTGCCTCAAAATTGAACCGTACGCTTCACTGCTTCCCTTATCATACTCCTTGTTCTTCTCTTACTTCTCCTAGTTCTCCATCGTCATATCTGCTTGCCATATTTATCTAGATTTTGTTTTGCCAGCTCCGACATTTTCCGCTAATGTGCAAAATTTAATAATAAAGTATTACGACCCAACGGCGGTTAAAGAGTTTAATGTTGTTTGTTGTTCTTGTTGTTGTTCTTGTTGCTGTTGTTGCTGTTGAGGCGGCAAATGCAATTTCATGTAATTTGCCGATGCAATGTCTGAGCGTCTGATGCTGCAAGCAGCCTTAAAGTATGCTTCAAACTATTCGCTGGTCAAATTTGTCTCTGACTGCAAGTGACTGCCTGGCCTGACATTTTCTTTCTTTCCTTCGTCTCGTTGTTGTCCTGCTTACTTTGCTTTCTTTCTCTCCTGCTGCTGCCCTGTAGTCATTCCAAATGGGAAATGACGGACTGGAGCTAGTAAAAAAAGAAAGATCTAAAATTCGAATAAAATTGAAAATGAATATTCCAGAGCATCTTCTAGTTGAGCATTTCCCATTTGCCTATTTCCTTGACGTCGCACATTTTTCCACTTTTCCAAATGTCTGCGTGTTTAAATTGAACAATAACCCTAAGTTGTTGTCGTCGAAATAATATTTTCTGTGCCCTCCGCTGCTGATTTCTCATACAAATAAATGTGCGTTGCTCTCTCTTCGTCTCTGTCTGTCCGTCTGTCGTACTACTTCCTCTCTTTCTTTCCAACTCACGCGCAACAACAGCGAAAATCGCAAAGCAATCAAATAAAATTTGAATAAAAGATTTTTCTCTGTCGTTGATTTGCGAATAGCACTACAACAACAACAACCACAACAACAACGGCAACAACAATTGGAAAATGGGAAATTGATGGGCGGTAACTTGTGCGCATTTTGGCAAGAGTTCTGTCTGATCTTAACCCGGGGATGCAGACATATACATACATATAAATATATATATATAAGATGTGCCTTTATGTAAGCTAAGACTGTACTTACAGTTGTGCTAAAGTTTTGAGTCACAAGGTATATTCTGAGAAAGGTAATGTAACTAAGAAATCACAGACTGAAGGTTGAAAAACACAAAAATTAAATGAAAATAAGCAATGAATCCTTTGGCATCCCTTTTTTATTTATATTTAATTTAAATTTAACTGAAATATTTATTCTCTTTTTTAAATGTTCAATAGAGGCAGATTGACCCTCACCCACATCTTTTTTGTTTCTGATTTCTAACTACCTAATTCTTAAAGTTAACCCAAGACAAGCTGACCCTGACCCTGAACATGAATTTATGTTGACTTTGGCCTTGACCGAAATGTTACCAAATGCAAATTAGTTAAACCCGCAGAAAAGAACCAAGAAACATAAAAATATAAACAAAAACTCATTACAAAGCGCTGTCCCAACGCGGTCTAATTTAATTTCATACCAAATTACACAAAACAACACAAAAACAACAACAACAGCAACAATGTCGACCCACATTTATGACGTCACAATTGGGCAAAGCGTAAACGCAGAAGCGGCTAAAACCTAATTAGCCAAGCGTCTCGAGCGTCGCATCATTTTCAGTGTCACGGGCAGCGACCCAAAGCGTCGTTTGTTCCGCCCCACGGATGACCCCGCGACCTCCCGACCCCGCCGCGAGTGCTCCCACATTAAATTACCGACGTGTCCAGAGTCGAGGGTAAAAAAAAAGTTATTAACGCGCCAAAAGAAAATAAGAAAAGAAAAACTTGGTAAGGATACTTTTTTATGCCAGCAGGATAGAAGGAAGGGGAAGGGGAATTATGTCGTGTTGCTTTTGTTAAGATGGTGGCGGCCTGACCTTATTGCAAAAGTGTTGACCGCAAAACGTGCTGCCAGTGTTGGTAAAGGGGCGTGGTGGGGCAGCATTTGGGTCAAAGTTGGCGGCAGCTGACGCTAATGTAATTAACACCAATGCTCTATTGCTCTCCCACACTCACCCACTCTCTCTCTCTCTTTCTCTCTCTCTCTGTCTGTCTATCTATCTCACACACTCTCTATGTCTCTCTTTGTGGCATTCAGCGCTGTGCTGTCTCGCTCTCCAGCTCTCTTTTGCTCTCTTTCTCTCTTGCCGGCAAGCAGCGCAATTGGCTGTCACTTGTAACAGGCGCACAGCATCGAGAACACAAGTTTTTAATTAACTTTTGGCGCCTTTGTAGTTTGCCAGCTCCTGCTTCTCCTCCTCCCACTTTCTACTGCCCCTTCGCCACCTCCTTTTGCTGCTGCTTTCCCATTCTTTGCATCGACTCTCCCGGCCGGCATTTTGCTGTAAATAATTGTGACTTTGGCTGCTGCGCGTAGCACCAACTTTTTGTCGCATGCCACACTATGTGTAGCTGTGTGTGTGTGTGTGTGTGTACGGGAATAATGTCCTTGCCCCAGTTCGCCAGAAGTTGTAGGTGTGAATTGGCATTGAGTCTGGAGCCAAAAAGCCACTGGGCGAACAGCAAATTGTGAATGTCATTTTGCGTGTATAATTGTGAATGGAATGAATCAAATAGAGAAAAGAAAGCTGAAACAGAAAAAGAGAAGCAGAGCAAAATGTATGCAGATTAAGATGATGAATTAACTGCACTGCAGCTGACAGCTTTTGAGTTGTAATGATGATTAAGCTGATAGTCTATTCGCTTCAGACCTTCAACAATTTATAATAATTTTTTGTACATTATTAATCTTATAATCTTTGAGACGAATTGAAGTTACTACGCCCACATTTGCCGCAAACGACCAAAAATTTTCAAATAAATACGTTTAACATTTTACAAAAATTTAAATTAAGCCCATATAACACTCAAAATAATAAAAAAATTTGTACTTCAATTCTTTGTATTTGTTTTAATTAAATAGGTATTTTTACCTTTAATATTTATCTAATTAAAAAAATATTGTTACTTCAATTTTTTGTATTTATTTTAATTAAATATGTTTTTTTTTACCTTTATAATTACTGGGCTCTTCAACTTTAACTGCAATTCAAGCCTCAAAAACACTTCACATTTAACAACCCTCATTTCATAAACAATTGTGAAACTGATAAACTAACAATACAAATTATCACTTATGCCATTGATTATTGCCAATTGGCAATCATTATTACTTTTGTGGCAGCCGCAAAAGGGGCTGCAAAAATATCAATTGCCAATGCCAAATGCCACAACGTCACGTCAGAGTCCTTACCGGGATAGGAGAGGGAAATGGAGGACGAGGGGTGGGGCAAGTGGAAGGAGGGGGATAGTGAAAACCTTTTGTTGCTGGCAGGCATATAAAAGGCACTCAATAAAACAAACAGAGTCAGCCAGCTGACTCGTATGCAACGAGTCCTTGCATTGTCCTGGGCATGCCAACTCTCTGCACTTGACTTGCAGCAGCAGCAACAAAGGACATGCAAAAGGATACAAAAGAGGATGGTGCATGCAACGGACTCTGAATGTTGCAATTAAGCTCAGCAGCAACAGCAGCAAATCTTGCTGCTGACATTGAGTCTGAAATGTGAACCCCTATTGAACCTCTATCGGTATCCTGGTGGTCCCTGATCCCCTCATCTCTCCGCTTATATCCTTTTATCCCAGGACATCCCTTGCTCGCATGCATTTGCATAATTTCCATATAATTCTCTGTCAAACAGTTAAAGATACAAAAATATAGAAACCGCCGCTCATGTTTTTATTTTGTATTCCCGTTGCCTTTCAACAAACTCTATGCAAATTTGGTCGGCGTGTGAATTTTTCATGCCACAGTGTCAAGTCAAGACAGCTGCAAGCTGCAGAAAGAAAAAGACAGAGAGAGAGAGGTGTAGGGATAGAGATAGAAGCAATCTGCAGCTTCGTCTGAAGTCTATAAATATTCAAGCACTGCATTGACAGCACTGGCAAAAGTTTTGGATCAAAGTTTTATCGCTGCGACAGCTTAAAACAATAAAAAACTATGGTCAAGCATCGGAGAGAAATATACGTACTTACTACACCCATAACCAAACTTACTTAAAAGTTATATAGAAAGGGAAAACTGGGGCTAAAGTTTGCTATTTTCTTACGCTGATTTGCATAACTTGACAGCGTTAAACTTTGTGCCACAAAAATAAATGCGTGGCGGAACAAACGAGTTGCAAGTGGCAAGCAACAGAATAAGGAATTGTAAACCAGAAAAGTGATAAAAATATTGTGTTGCAAATAGAAACAATTAAAGAAAATATCCTACAATTGTGAGACATTTTTTAATGTTAATATCAGAAAGATTAATTAAACACATTTAAAAATCCTTTTTTGATGGGATATAAATATTTGTTAGCTAATCATATGGATAATTTCAGGCAACATAAGCTGCGCTTTTAAATAAAAGAGCTAAAAAGCCATCGAGCTGAGCAATTATCACGCCATAAAATGCATGCAACGTTTGCGGCAACTGGCGTACAGTAGCGCCTTACAATTAGCCAAGTTAATTAAGTCGCGGACATTAAGGAGTGAGAGCTTTCAAAAAAAAAAAAAATAATAAGAGAATACGGGTGAATAATGAGACGAATTTGCATAATAAAAAGCAAATTAAAAGTGTTTAACTAGCTCTTAAAAGTGCGGCCAAGCGAGCAGGCTAATAACAACTGGCTAAACCAGCGATGTGAACTGCATACACGTATCAGCCAATTGCCATTTGCTACTTGCCTTTTGCCTGTTGCCACTCTGCCATTTCCACTGACTCTCATGTGTGATGATGAGCTGGTGTTGTTGCAGTTGTTGTGGATTGCAGTCGTGCTAAGTTCAATTTATATGCAGCCATTGGGTAAGCAATTCAGCAATTCCTCCCTCTCCCTTTGAGCCACCCCTATAGGTCCATAAATTTCACCAGTTGACCATGTCCGAGCAAATGGCGAGCTGGCCACAAACTTAGTTTCATATTTGTTGCCAAAAACAAAGGCTGCTCGGCAAGAAAAAGAACATCAAGCGATCCTACATATCCTCCTATGGTTCCTACATGCAGTTGGCACTCGGTGACCATTGGTCATTTGGCCAAACATTTGTCTGCCACAGACAACGGGGCGTGCATTTTGTTTACATTTGCCAAAAAAAAAAGAAAAAGAAAAAAAAACTGAACTTCTTCTGTTAGCAAGTTTATTAGGGCGTATGATTAATGGCGCCTCTGCCGCCCCAGTTAGGGAATCAAGCAACTGACCCCAGTTGTGGCCTAAAAGACTCAATCGTTAATAACAAAAAATTGACGCTAATTATTACAGTTACAGCTACAGTTCAAGCTCCAGGGCCTGGCTCGATTGCAATTAAAATTGATATGAGGCTGGAACAAATTTATTTCTGCTTCAGTTGGGCTTCAATTCAATTGGGGCTCAGTTCAGTTTGCATACGCTTTACAAAACGCTCTATATACATATGTTAAACCGGAACTCTTCAGATTTAGCTTTAGCCAACCTTTAAGGGGTTAGTATAAAAATTATGAGTGTTTGACTGCTTATAGTCGAAAATAGTAAAATTTTCTAAGGACCAAATCATGATGAAAATGGTGTTCCGCTTGAAAATTGGTTGAGTTTTGGCAAAGTTATGAGAGATCAAAGTTTTTTAAAAACTGTTAAGGGGTTGGTATGGAATATTGGATAATATTTGACTTATAATCGAAAAATATGAAACTTTTTTAGTGTATAATATTTGAATGCAGAACTAATTTGGGGGCCAAATCATGACGAAAATGCTATTCCGCTTGAAAATTGGTTGAGTTTTGGCAAAGTTATGAGAGATCAAAGTTTTTGAAGAAATGTTAAGGGGTTGGTATGGAAAATTGGATAATATTTGACTTATAATCGAAAAATATGAAATTTTTTTAATGTATAATATTTGAATGCAGAACTAATTTGGGGACCAAATCATGAAGAAAATGCTATTCCGCTTGAAAATCGGTTGAGTTTTGGCAAAGTTATGAGAGATCAAAGTTTTGAAAAATGTTAAGGGTTGGTATGGAAAATTGGATAATATTTGACTTATAATCGAAAAATATGAAATTTTTTTAATGTATAATATTTGAATGCAGAACTAATTTGGGGACCAAATCATGAAGAAAATGCTATTCCGCTTGAAAATCGGTTGAGTTTTGGCAAAGTTATGAGAGATCAAAGTTTTTGAAAAAATGGTAATGGGTTGGTATGGAAAATTGGATAATATTTGACTTATAATCGAAAAATATGAAATTTTTTTAGTGTATAATATTTGAATGCAGAACTAATTTGGGGACCAAATCATGAAGAAAATGGTATTCCGCTTGAAAATTGGTTGAGTTTTGGCAAAGTTATGAGAGATCAAAGTTTTTGAAAAAATGTTAAGGGGTTGGTATGGAAAATTGGATAATATTTGACTTATAATCGAAAAATATGAAATTTTTTTAATGTATAATATTTGAATGCAGAACTAATTTGGGAACCAAATCATGAAGAAAATGGTATTCCGCTTGAAAATCGGTTGAGTTTTGGCAAAGTTATGAGAGATCAAAGTTTTTGAAAAAATGTTAAGGGGTTGGTATGGAAAATTGGATAATATTTGACTTATAATCGAAAAATATGAAATTTTTTTAGTGTAAAATATTTGAATGCAGAACTAATTTGGGAACCAAATCATGAAGAAAATGGTATTCCGCTTGAAAATCGGTTGAGTTTTGGCAAAGTTATGAGAGATCAAAGTTTTGAAAAAATGTTAAGGGTTGGTATGGAAAATTGGATAATATTTGACTTATAATCGAAAATATGAAATTTTTTTAGTGTATAATATTTGAATGCAGAACTAATTTGGGGACCAAATCATGAAAAAAATGGTATTCCGCTTGAAAATCGGTTGAGTTTTAGAAAAGTTATGAGAGATCAAAGTTTTTGAAAAAATGTTAAGGGGTTGGTATGGAAAATTGGATAATATTTGACTTATAATCGAAAAATATGAAATTTTTTTAGTGTATAATATTTGAATGCAGAACTAATTTGGGGACCAAATCATGAAGAAAATGGCATTCTGCTTGAAAATCAGTTAAGTTTTGGCAAAGTTATGAGAGATCAAAGTTTTTGAAAAAATGTTAAGGGGCTGGTATGGAAAATTGGATGATATTTGACTTTTAATCGAAAAATATGAAATTTTTTAAGTGTATAATATTTGAGTGCAGAACTAATTTGGGGACCAAATCATGAAGAAAATGCTATTCCGCTTGAAAATTGGTTGAGTTTTGGCAAAGTTATGAGAGATCAAAGTTTTTGAAAAAGTGGTAAGAAAAGTATAATAAATCAATCTGCAATCAATTCTGCGTTGATTCGTATTGCATTCCTTTAACGGACAACTCAACAACTGATTGTAATTAGAAGTTGTTTTATTGCCCAGCGAAGCAAATGACTTCAGTTAAGCCATCAAATTCCCATTCTCAATTGAGGGTCTTACTAATTTTTTGCAATTGTATATTTCGCTTTGAATGGTGATTCGCTTTGATATCTATGAAATCCATCCATCTATCTATGGCTACTTGTAACCGTATCTATGACTGCTGCTTTGGCTGCAGATACAGATACAATCTGTAGCCGTATCTGTGCATTGTGCATTGCCAACCTGGCGTTTCAATCAAAACCGCACTAATGAAGCCCATTCAAACTGCAATGCTTAAGCAGCAGCTTCCGATTGGAAATTCCCCTTGCCTCCTAAGACCCCCTATCCACCTTCCCCCTTCCCGCTTCCCCTTCCATCGCCTTGCCGCTCATCAAGGCAGCTTAACCGCATTTCAAAGCGCAGAGGCTCCAATTCCCGAGGCGCTTGCAGCTTTCCGCTTGGCGTCAATTTTAATGGGCTCGCAATATTAATGACATTTTCATTTCCATTGCATTGGCGTTGCCAGTGGTAGAAAATAAGAAAAAAAAAAAAATGATTCAAAAGTATCTATATCTTTCGCTTTTGTATGTAACTTGTCAGCATAATTATGACTGTCTCTGTCTGCTCCTTCTGCCCGTCTCTCTCTCTCTCTCTCTTCCCCTGTTGATTTTTGGTCTTTCATATGCATAAAAATCCAAGGGAAACATGGTTGCCACTGTGTAGGCGTGGCAGACAGCTGCAAATTTGTATATTTGTTTATATTCATTTTTTATTTTTGTAAAAATTGCAGTAGTTGTTGTTGTTATTGCATGCTTCAATGCATTTCCACTTGCCATGCAAGAGGAACCAGCCAACCACTGGTAAAATAGAGTTCTTCTCGCTGTTCTGGTTGTGGCTGTGGTTGTTGTTGTTACCAGGTAGCTCTTCAAGTATTATTTTTCCACATTTTTCCACAATTTTTTTTTTCATTTCCATGTTGCCATAATTGCGTCGTCGTCGGCTGCAATTCTTTCATCCAAGTGCGCCTCATCAGCGTCGAGCCACAACATGAAGAGCCGCTTCAGAATATGCTTCATCTCTTGCCTCACTTCCCCCTCTATCACTATCTCTCTCTCACTCTCTCTCTCTCGCTCTGGCCCAGGCTCGCGGTAATTAAAGGGAACTGCAAAACATTTTTTTCGGCGCTTTTCAGCGCTGTAATTAAAAATCGCAAAAGTACTTTCTTGTTTTTTTTTCGCCCTTCCTCTCTCTTTCATTTTTTTTTTGAGAACAAAAAACCGAAATCTGAAAAGCTGTGTGGGAAAACCGCGTCAAAAGCAACAGAAATGCATTGGACAGCCCTTTTTCTCTGTTTTTCTCCGTTTTTCTCCTTTTTTCTCAGCCCGAAGGCCTTGGCTGGCATGATTCATTTTGCTTTTTTGCATGCTTTGTATATGGCATTGATATCTGCAATGGGTTTGGAAAAACCGCAACTTAAAGTTGCTGGAAAACTTCAAGAACATGTGCAGTTTGAAGACTGATCGAGTTGAAGTCGCATTGAGAAAACTCCCGCAACTCTCACTGCAAATTGACAGACGGCAGACGAAGAAGGAGTTAAGATTTTGCTGGCAATCAGCAGAAACTGTCAACTAGCCATAAATCCACGGAGGGAGGCCAAAAACAAAAATGCACAAATTAAATTAAGCCAACGCCGAGGCAGTGAAAGAGACGGAGACGGAGACAGAGACAGAGAGAAAAGGCGGCCTGCAATTTACAGAAAACTGGCAACAAATCAAATTGCCTTATAACCAGATGCCAACTTGAGCTAACTTCAGTCAAGTCAGCACATCGCGATCGCCGTGGACAATTCCCGTGTGGACAATTGCGATGGTGGAGCAGAGACAAACAACAACCACAGCCACAGCAACAACAGCAACAACAACAGCAGCTGAGTAAATAATTTCGCATTGCCTTAAAAGTGCAGACTGCGGTGTGAGGGTGGGCAGTGTTGCCTGCTGCCACACGAGGCGGCAAAGGGGGGGCAAGGTGGCGCGGGGACTGTCTGGCAGCATCTGTCAATTGCTTGGAGATTGATGCCCCTGGATAATAGCGACGCGAACAATTTGCAGACGACAACACGCCACAAACGAACGCTGCAACGCCGCCGTCGGTGGTCGCCATGTCCCGAGACAAACTGACTGACAACTCTTTAGTCAGCGCGCTGCTAACGGGATTTCTTAAAGCAAGTTATTTGCCCAAAAATGGTGGCAACAGGCGGCGAAGTGTCGCGGCCAAAGACAAGTGACAACGGCGCATGCGTGACTTGCCAAAGAACCGATCAACCGATCAGCCGATCAACCGATCGAACAGATCGAACGATTGGCAATTGGACGACACACTCATTGTTGGCCAACTCGCTGGCCAATATCGATGGATATGGTAAACGTAAACGCAATGCTGACTGACACTTTGTCAGCGTACGCAGCTTGGACAAATTTGCCTTGTTTTGCCCCAATGCAACAATAAGACAAGATTAAAAAGAAGTAGTTGCAGTTGCATCAGTCGCAGCAGCAGCAGCTGCCTTTGTCTCTGTGGCAGCAAAGCAGATATCTGTGGCAAGTAAAAGGGGTTTTGCAAACTAAAGCCAGCAGCTGCATGCCTAGACATGACTTTATGCATAAGTATATGTATATATATGTGTAGTATATATATGTGTAGTATATATGTGTGTGTGTGTGCCTAGACAAAGGCCACATTGTTTGAGGCCCGGCGGCAGGATGCAATAAAACGCAGTCACAGGTGCATCAAATGTTGGTCCAAGTTGCAGTCAACATGTTGCCAAGTCATTAACTTGAGCCTGTTTTGGCTTTTGTTACATGTTTGTGATTACATGTAGCCAACGCTCCCCCTTACTCCCCGCCCCCTCCTCAGAGGGGTGGGGGGTGTACAACAAAAGGCGGCCAGGACATGGACATGGACTGTTGTTGTCGGCTTGCTTGTTCGCTTGTCGCTGGATAATTGCAGAAACAGTAACAGAAACAGCAACAGAAACAGCAACAGCAACTTGAGGGGCAGCTGGCGTTGTTGCTGTTGCTGTTGTTGTTGTTGTTGTTGTTGCTGTTCTTGGCGTTGTCGTTGGCAGCGCCTTGAGCGTTTAGGCCATTTGAAAATTGCAGCAGTGTGTTGCAAGCAAGGGGTGCAACAACCACTTTGGCCTAACAACAACAACTAATGCTCCTCCTCCTCCTTTTCCTCCTCCTCCGCTTCCTCCTTCTGCTCGCCATTGTCTTGTGTGTGTGAGTTTTTCGCTCATGTGCGAATTTTTATGGCCAAGAAAAACAACCCCCAAGTGGCAAGTGGCATGTGTGCGTTTGCGTGTGTGTGTGTGTGTGTGTGTGTGTTTGTGGCAATGTCAACTGGGGCGGCTACAAGCTGCTAAGTGCACTTGCCCAGCATTTCTTTACCTTTCATTGCTTTTTCTTTGCCATTTCTCTTTAAGTGTAAGCTCGTATATATGTGTGCGTGTGTGTGGGGTGTGCATATGCCAACCCCTAGCCCACCCTCATGTGTGCCTCGTTTTTTTATGTTTCGTTTTTTGCAGCATTTGCCATGAATACATAATGCACTGCACTTGAGGCGCTTTCCCCACGCTCCGAGCAAGTGACAAAAGCGTCGGGCTAATTCAAATGACGACGTGGCTCAGGCTCAGGCTCACGGTACTGTCGCCAACACAGCAGACTCAGTCCGCTAGATAACTGCATTCTCCAAATGTGGCCAAAGGATGCAAGCTTCCAACCCTTCCCCTTTCCTGCCGGGCAACATCTTTGTTCGCCTTCCGTTGACGCTGCCAGTCGGCCGGAAAGTAATTAAAATCTGCGCTTAAGTGCAGATCCTTAAAAAAATGCATGGAAAAGCAGCAGAGGAAGGAGCGACAGGAATGGTTGCAAAAGTGTTGAAAGAGCCACTGAAATATGCAAACTTAAATATTTAATAGGCCTCGAAAGCCGATTGAATGCGGCAAAATTTGGAGTTTGTCATTCAAAAAGAGCCATCTATGCAAATATCTAGAACATAAATCAGTGCAAGTCATAGAATTCCCAAACGTATCCTTTGCAGCACACGGGCGCCATCTAGCGGTAACCACAAACTGTGCCCACATCGCAGACACAAAACATCGCAATGGGAACAGTTACCCCAACAACATAACATCGACAACAACATCGACTAAAAGGGGTGCGAGTGAGCGATGTTAACATCGCATCGCATCGCATTGAGTTGAGTTAAATTCAGTTGAGTTGAGTTTCACTCAAGCAGGATACACTCAGACTCAATTACCCCTTAGAACATATTCACTCCACTCAATGCGCTGCTCGCAGGAGCAATGTGGAGTGAAAGAGAGATTCGAAATTTGAGTGTCAAAGTGAATCGTGAATCGTGAATCGCTTAGAGCGCATTTTGAAAATAATTGGGTTTGGGGACCTACCGACGTGCTAATTAAACGAAACTTGTATTGAAGTATCGACAGAAGTATCTTCTTAAAATAACAAAAAAGTTTCTTTAATAATTTGATATAGATTTTGTTGTTAACGTTTTTTTTTTTTATTCATTGTTGTACTTGGCTTGTTAGAATGTCGGTCTGTCTGTCTGTCTGTCTGTATGTCTGTCTGTCTGTCTGTCTGTCTGTCATTTCGTCAGCTCCTGGTCATATTAAATAATTCAAATGGCAAAAGTTTTTAGACACCCGACCCCAAAAAATTGTAGCCGAAGAATGCGAACCATTTTTCAATATGTTTTAAGCATTTCCACAACGCAATCGCAAAAAGTTTCTTCCTTGCCACACGCAGCTGGAAGCAAAAGTTTTGTAAAATGCAAGAAAAAAAGATAGATCTCAATGCAGCAAATGAGCAAAAAATGTTGCAAGTGGACTGGGATAGTTGAGAAAGGTGAAGAGTGAAGAGGGTGGTCACAAAACTGCGAAAATTGAAATGAAAATTAACCATTGTGGCAGCAGCATTTCAATTTGTGCTGCCATTTTGCACGTGCCTCATGCCCCATGCCCCTTGGACAATGCCCCGTTCTCTTTCCAGTTCTCTGCTCAGCTAATGGTCTATGGCAATCGTTGGATATTCCATTGCTCCGTGGCATCCACAAAGCCGACTTTGCATTATATTCATGTCGTCGTAGTACGACGTCAACGTTCGACTTTATTAGTTATTTTCTGCTCAATTTGTGCTCAGGAGGCAGGATAACAAGAAAAATTATTTTCATTTCATTCAACTTGAACACATTTATCATAATGGAAAAAAAATCAAATCTTTGCACTCCTCGCAAATCCATTCATTGCCACTCGACCGAGACAAGCTCCAATTTGGCCAGGTGGGAGGAAAGCGGTTTTCACTTGGCTATTCATAATTTCGTTTTGGCCTTGCAGTCAAGGCACGTACTAGACCTGGTTTCTATCAGCACGGGTTAGGCTATTATAGCTTGCTTATATTATCATATATTTATTCATATTCATTGGGTTAAAAGCTGACTTTATGGGAAGGGCACGTTTAGAAGCACTATGACTATATTATATTGAATTTATATTGTAAAAGTTAATTAAGTTCTTGTATCTTAAAAACATTACTACGTTATGATCAAAAATGTGAAGAATATTTCTGCATTTGATTAATTTCAATGGTTATTAATTGCCATATATTTATATTATGTAAGAAATTAATATAATTCAAATTTAATGAGTGATATAAATAAGTTTCTAGATGCGCTCTTATTAATTTGTTAACAATTTAGTTTGTAAATAATTCATAAGTTAACTGAATAAAATTTGTAATGATTTTTAAAATCTTACGTAATAAACATTAATTTTAAATTTAAATTCTATTTGTTAAATTTGGTTATAAATAATTCATAAGTTAACTGAATCAAATTTGTTATTAATTTTATAATCTTATGTAATAAACATTTATTTTAAATTTAAATTATATTTCTTAAATTTGTTTATAAATAATTCATAAGTTAACTGAATCAAATTTGTAATTAATTTAATAATCTGTTGAAATAAACATTTATTTTAAATATAAATTCTTTTTCTTAAATTTGCTCCGTCAATGTCAATTAAAATGTGCAAATTGAGTTTGAAACATTAATCAATGCATTTAGTGAAGGTCGCTGAGTCTTGGGCCAATTAGCTTAACAGCTCCTCCCGATTGCTGAGAACCTCACAGCTGAGAGTTGATAAACTTCACAGCTCTAAGGGCTAATTACATTGACTGTCCATAGTTTTTCAAGGGGGGGGGGGGAAGAAATACTTTTAGTAGAAGTGAAAAAGTTTACGCACAATTATCAACACTTGGCAAAGGCGACATGATGGGACATAAAAAGTTACGAGCCACGCCCATTTCTTGTTAACTATTCGGACTATATAAGAGCCAAGTAGTGGAAAGAAGTCAAACAGTTTTGTAAATTATTTGAATCGAGGAACTTACATAAAAGTCGAGGAACAACATGAGCCAGGATTTGGTGGAGACTCCTAGCTCCTTTGGAGACATGATGCGGGCACCTGTGCGGCTCTACAAGACCATTGGCGAGGACATCTATGCCCATCGGTCGACGAATCCTTTGAACTCGTTGCTGCTGAAGATCTACTTGTATGCGGGGTTCATCAACTTCAATTTATTGGTCTGTGGCGAGTTGATTTTCTTCTACAAATCCATGCAGGACTTCGAAACAGTGCGTCTGGCAATTGCAGTTGCTCCTTGCATTGGATTCTCTCTCGTTGCGGACTGTAAGCAGTTCACCATGGCGCTGCATAAGAAGACATTGACACGCCTGCTGGACGAACTGGAGGAGATGCATCCAAGGACATTGGAGGAGCAGCGTGCGTACAAAATGGAGAATTTCGATAGAACCATGAAACGTGTCATTGGCATCTTTACCTTCCTCTGTCTGGCATACACGACCACCTTCACTCTGTATCCGGCTATCAAGGCGACGATCAAGTTCAATTTTCTGGGCTATGAGACATTTGATCGGAACTTTGGTTTTCTCATCTGGTTTCCATACGATGCGACCGGCAATAATTTGGTCTATTGGATTACATATTGGGATATAGCCCATGGCGCCTACTTGGCCGGCATTGCCTTTCTCTGTGCCGACTTACTGCTCGTCGTGGTCATCACTCAGCTCTGCATGCACTTTAATTACATTGCCACACGCCTGGAGACGCATCCCTGTCACTCGGATCGGGATCTGGAAAACGTGCGTTTTCTATCATCCATGATTAAATACCATGACAAGTGTCTGACGTGAGTGACAAATGATTTTTAATTATAATTAACTCTTATCTTTTAATCAAAATAAAAAAAATATTTAATTAATAAGTAAATTTAAATTTTAACTTGAAAATCCTAAAATAACTCTCATTTTCAATTTTCATATTAAAAACAAATATATAATTATTTTTTTCTATTTTACAAAATATTTTATTTTTGTAATACAAATTTTAAATAGATGTTATATTAAGATTGCTTTCGTCACTAACGCGAACTTAAAAATCCTAATATAACTCTCATTTTCCATTTTCATATTAAAAACAAATATATAATTTTTTTTTTCTATTTTACAAAATATTTTATTTTTGTAATACAAATTTTAAATAGATGGTTTATTAAGACTGCTTTCGTCACTAACGCGAAGTGACGTCCGCAGTGATTTTTTAATAAAAATGTAATTCTCATTATTTAATTTGTCTTTTATCAAAAAATAATGATTTAAATTAATTTTAATAATTAAAATACTTTTTATTTGCAATCTTTGCTTGAAAGTGTGGATCTTTATTAATATAATTACCTTAACTTCCTATTTACTATAATTATTCTCATCTTTAACAGACTCTGCGAACACGTTAACAATATGTATAGTTTCTCCTTGCTACTCAACTTTCTGATGGCCTCAATGCAAATTTGTTTCATTGCCTTTCAAGTGACCGAGTCGACAATTGAAGTTATTCTGATCTATTGCATCTTTCTAATGACCTCGATGGTTCAAGTATTTCTAGTGTGTTACTACGGCGATGCTCTGATAGCTGCGGTAAGACGAAGTATTAATCTTAAATTATATTAAATCTAAAAATATAATTATTTACAGAGTCTGCGAGTGGGTGATGCTGCTTACAATCAGAACTGGTTTCAGTGCAGCAAAACTTATTGCATATTGCTGAAGATGATGATAATGCGTAGCCAGAAACCGGCTATGATTAGACCTCCAACATTTCCTCCTATTTCACTAGTTACCTATATGAAGGTGAGCTTTATTTTCAAGACTGTTCAATATTTGGATTAATGTTATTTAATTTTATTCAGGTAATCAGCATGTCGTATCAGTTCTTTGCACTACTGAGAACAACCTACTACAGAAATTAAACTAAACACAAATTTACCACCCAAAACGTATATATCGAATATAGCGCTTGAAAGTCACCTCGCAAATTCCCAGTGACAGCGACAAACCTAATGACAGCCACGACACACTTTGATAATATTTAATTAAAAATCGCATTTAAAATTAATAAGCTTAAATTGAAACCAATAGCGCCTGAACGAGCATCAAAAGCCAAGAAAAAATGTATTTAAAAAAAATGAGGAAAAAGAAGAAAAATAAAAAAGAATAGCACACGGAGCAAACATTTTTCAAAAGGAATATTACAGCACCAATAACAAAAAAAACTCGCACAGAATGGCCCCCAGAGCAACGTCCAGTCCAAAAAAAAAAAAAAACAACAACGATGCCAGAGTAGTGGCATTTCCTCCAAATATTCCACTCCCCAAGTGGTAATAAAAGGAACAACATAAAACGCAATCACAATCATCGACAATAATCCGGCAGCGGCAAAAAAATGCTTATTATAAAATTTCACAGTTTTTCAATGAGCGGCAGAAAGCAAAGCAAATCAGCAAAAAAGAAAAAAAGCAGCAAGTGAAAAAAAAGAAAAACAAAAAAGGCAAATAAAAAAAAGCAGCAGCAGCAATGGCTTTTCAAAATCATAATGGCAGCTAGTAACAAGAGTTTTGTGTACAAATAAGTGGAAAAAAATTGCCAGGCAGGCATTCACAGCCACATCCACATCCACATTCACGACCACAGCCCCGACCATGTCCATGTCCATGTCCATGTCTCGGCGTCAACAAGAGCAGGCAAATACCACGTCAGCAGCTCCAATGGCATCTACAGTGCCATACTTCTCCGCCCGCTCCCCCTCTTTCTATCCCTTTCCCCTGGCCAGTTCGTCGTACACGTCACGCGCAACCACTTAAAAAACCTTGAGCCACCAAGCCAGCTCCATTTCCATGCCATTTCCCATTCCCCACTTCCCACTCCCCACTTCCCATTCCCTCTGTATCCCGTCAACGTTCTCATCGCCGTTCATCGTTGCATTTTCCCTTAACAGGCCGTTAGTCGTTATTATTTTGGTCCATTGACGCTGCGGGCCATGCCAGTTCTATGTACACTTGAATATATATGTATGTATGTACCTTGGCCCATGTACACCACCTACCTCCCTGCCACCCTCTCTCTTCTTCTCTCTCTCTCTCTCTCTCTATCACTCATTTTGCTGAACTTAATGCGGCGTTCAGGCCAACGGCAGTGCACGGGGCACATTATGTACCACCACCACAACCACCACCACCACCACCATCATCATCATCATCATTCGCAGCATCGGCACCACCAACACCACCACCACCAACACCATCACCACCACCGGCAATAGTCCATCAACATCAGCAGCATCACCCAGCTCCTGGTTGGGCTGCTTTGCCACCCTCGTTGACGTTGATGTCCCGTATTGGAATTGCGTTCGTCTCGCCTCATTCGTCCTCGCCTCCTTGCCTTCTCTCGTACTGTCGTCCTCGTCCTCGTCCAGCTCGTCCTGGTCGCGCACTCTCGGCAACAGCACCACCAGGAGGGCAATTTTTATAATTTTAGTCTCGTTTGCTTTGAATTTATTTTTATTTTTCTGTTTCTGTTTCTGTTTTCTTTTTCAGCTTTTATTCTGCTTCTTTTTCTCCTTTTTTTTCGCATTTCTTTGCCTGCTCGACTGACTTGACTCCTCCTCCTCCTCTCCGGCATGGCAAAAATGTAAAAATGTTGCCCCGTTGCGGGCGTTGTTGATTTTGTATGCCTGCTAACATTTCTTGTGTCAGTTGTTGTGTACACACTCATACACACACACTCGCACACACACACACACACACACACACACACAGATTTAGTTACGGTTTTGTATTGGTTTCATTTGACGCTTTTGTGAACCTTACAAAATGGCGATAGCTGATATTGATTTTTGATTTGTTGCCGCTTTTTCTTTTTAACGGTTTTATGCCCTGTTTAGGCCAAATACGTGTAAGCCAAATCAGAGTAAACGTCTGCTGTCGATGAAATATATTGCTGGGGAACTTGCATATATTTTCTAATCAACAAATTCTTAATATTATATTCCTTAATTTAGTATATTTAAAGGGAATATATTTAATCGAATTTCTTTTCATTTTTTTATTTATTATTTTATAGAATTCCTTTACTTACATTAGTATTATTAATTATTTATTATTTTAAAGAATTCTTTTACTTACATCAGTATTATTATTTATTTATTATTTTATAGAATTCCTTTACTGACATCAGTATTATTATTTATTTATTATTTTATAGAATTTCTTTACTTACATCAGCATTATTATTTATTTATTATTTTATAGAATTCCTTTACTTACATCAGTATTATTGTTTATTTATTATTTTATAGAATTCCTTTGCTGACATCAGTATTATTATTTATTTATTATTTTATAGAATTTCTTTACTTACATCAATATTATTATTTATTTATTATTTTATAGAATTCCTTTACTTACATCAGTATTATTATTTATTTATTATTTTAGAGAATTCCTTTACTTACATCTGTATTAAGAGAAACAAACAATATATTATTTATAACTTGACGTCTTCAAAGACCTTAGTTACTTTGCTATCTAACCTTTCAGTTGTCCCTCATCAGTTTCAGCTTCACCTCCACGTTCACTTCTTCTGCCTCATTTCTGTTTTTATTGTCTCAGTTGAGAAGGCAAACATTTTGTATTGAATTGCTTCAGGACACTGGAAACGGCTACAAAGTATACGCAAATATGCAAAATCTTTTTATTTTGCTCGTCAGCTTTTAATTTTATGCTTTCCCTGATGTCCCAGAAGCGGCAGCAGGAGCAGGAGCAGGACCAAGTCCGTGCTCTTATTTCTTTATGCTGCTTTTTTCGTGATTCCAACTGGGGAATGGGAGCTGAGGGCTGCGAGCTGGCCAGGAATGGCTGCCATTTAGACGGCAACGGCAACAGCATACAAAAACAACAACGAGTCCTGCTCAAAAGACGTCCACGCCTCGTGTCCGCCTGCTTTCCCTTGGCAACGCTAATGAGATCCAAACGCAGAGCGTGGAGGCAACTTTCTATTACGTCGAGTTTTCTTCCATTTTTTTTCAGCATTTTTTCTCGTTGTCGTTGATGTTGTTTCGTTCTTGTCCCCGTCCGTGATCTGGCAAATGTCCCTTTGGCTTGTTAAGAAAATGTCGCTCTCTAATGCCCGGCAACTTGTGCTCGACAAAAGTGACAAGGGGTCTGTCCAGGGGTGGGGCGAACAGGGCTGACTAGTCGCCTTGTTGGTATTGGTGTTGCCGCTGCCGCTGCCGTCGCGCTCTTAAATTAGAAAAATGTAAATTTATTTTAATTAAGATAAATAAGTAACAAAATGTTTTATGGAAATTACGTTAACAACGTGGAGACAAGAGGCGGTAATGGGCTGTGGAGTGGCTGGCCAGAGAATGAGAGAATGCTTTCGTTTTGGCTATTACTTTCAAGAGGCGACACACTCCAGAGCCTCGCAAATACCGCAGGAGGAAGCAGGACGCAGGACATGGCAATGGAACTGCCAACTGCTTTGCCATGCAAATACACATAATCAGAAGTCGGAGGAATAAGGCGGCAACTACAACAGCAACTACAGCAATTGTAATAGGTCCTTTTCAGTAACCACTCATCCTCATTCGTGTTAACAACAAATGAAATTATTTTTTCCATTAGTATATATTCTGCAATATTTTGTTGTTGCAGTCGTATTTTTTTTTGTTTATGCCTTTGTTGAAAACTTTGCCATTGAAGCGATCGATGGGAGAATTTTTATCATTTTGTTTTTATGTTTCACATTTTATGTATTTTATTTATTGTGTGCACATACTTTCGCAGCGACTGTTATCGACACTCATTGAAGCGCTTTGATGGATGCTGTTGAAACTTTTAATCGAAGCCAAGCCGAACCTTTCGCAATTAATATATTTGCACTTGTATTTACCACACAATATTTCCAACAAATACAAATAAATTCATTTACTTTTTTCTCTTTCTGCCTGCACTCATTTTGCATTTTTTTGTATGCAAAACTTTTATTTATTTTAATTAAGTCGCTTAATTTGCCTATTTTTTATTTTAATTGCCTGCTCGGGCGTTATATTCAATGGTCCGGCTGAAATTTATGGTCATCAATTCAGGTTGTAGCCATGTTTTTAAATATTTACAATCACAATACAAATTGTACATCATATTAATTAATTATAGCCTGGAGACTTGAAAGGGACACTCAATAAAAATGGATTATTTAAATAGTTCTGGGAATTTAATAAGATAGAATAGCTGATTCTCTCAGAAAGACATTGTCTTAGAATTAAGACATTTTCTCTTGTTGTTTTCGACATTTTGACTTAGAGATTTTGTCTGAAAAAATAATGTATATGTATATTATTTACAATATTTTTAAAGGCCAAATTTTTTGTGAATAATGTCTTAAATTTTTTTATTGTATTCATTTTTATATTAAAAATTTACCTCTATAACGATTCATTTTTGATGGCATCTTTTTATATTTTGTACGTATTTTCGAACCACTTGGACAGTCCACTCTTCAGGCTTAATGGTTTAAATATTTACTCGTAATTAAAATTCAGCTTTATGCACATCACATCAAGTGCATAATCACAGCCAGCCTGGTCTCAGCCTGTCAGCATCCTGGCAAGGCCATTGAGACAATTTTTGAGTGAGATGGCGCTGTCACCAGGCATCAGGCACCAGGCAGTCGGGAGACAGGGAACAGGGAAGAGGGAAGAGGGAGCCAGGAGCATAACCTGACATTAGCCAACGGACAGGGTAACTGCAGATTATGTCGCCCCCTCAAAGTAAATGAAACTTATGCACAAATTACACAAGTCAGTTGACTAGCTCCTTCCTCGTCCTTTCCTGACCTCCCCTGCTCCTCTTGTGGCTGTAAACCACTTCACTGGGTGGATCTGGCCCACTCTGGGCAACTCTGCTCATAATTAAAACTGGCGCTGAATGAAATCGCATAAAATGAATTAAACATTTTAGGGCTATTTAGGGGGGAAGTACGTGTATTTAGAGGTGTAGATGTGTGTGTGTGTGTGTGTGTGTGTGTGTGTGTGTGTGTGTGTTCCGTAGTTGCTCTCAGGACAATTGCAGCGTTAAATGAAATATTAATGGCGTTGATGACATTCAGGGCATGTAGATTCAGATTCTCTCTCTAATAATGTAAACCAGACGCAGTTTCTCCTCACGCTTTGTGGGTGGTTGGGTGGTGAAACCCGAAGTGGGATTCATTTTTTAATGATTTTTTTGCTGGCATTATTGTTGTTGCTGATGTTGTGCACACACACTCCAAAACAATTTTCAAGTGCATCATTATTTGTTGCGAAATGTGCGGGGCGGGAGGCGTGGCAAAGGTGGCAGCCTCCTGCAAATTCAATGCGCTGCATTTTTAATCCTGACGCAAGATTTTTTCTGCTTTTCCTTTTTGTTTTATTTTCTTTTTTCAATGCCGCAACTGAAGTGCATGCCACGCCCACTGCACTTCATATGCAAACATGATGATATGATGACGACGTCGGCTGCCTTTCGCTGTGGGCACAAAGGTAGTCCGACTGCTTTTGTTATGCCTCCCTCCCACCTGCCACCCTGCCACCCTGCCACACAGTGTGGCATGTGTGGGCCGCTTGTCGAGTGCAGTTCTGGTTGCATAATGGGATGTCTGATGAAGCTCTTAGTCGGCATAATTACTTTTTTTCTCTCATTTTTCTGCTGCTGCTGTTGTTGAGAAGCAACTGATATGCGTCGGACTTCCTCTCACTCTCCCTCTCTCTCTCTCTCTCTCTCAATCACTCTCTTTCTCTCTCTCTCCCTCTCTCTCCCATTCTGTCTCTGCTGAGCTTTGCTTTAACAGACGAAATGAAATTATTAATTATGTGTATGAACTACAGCAGCCGGTAAGCTTCTGGCCAACACTAATGAGGTAAACAGTTATTTAGCTTAGCATTGGCCAGGATGCAGGATACAGAATGCAGGATGAAACTACGACAGGAGCAGCAGGAGCAGCAGGAGGTGGCTGCCTTTGATCGCAACCACTTGAATGCCAATTAAAAGCGTGTAAATAATTTTCAACAATTGCCAAACATACAAAGGCCATGCATAAATTATATTTTATTACATTAGGCTGCAGCTAAACCTGTGGCAGGACCAAGAACAAGAGTTACGGCTACTGCATTAGCATAAGGATTTCGAGTGCGGCATAGTTTGACACGGGTTAAGTGAAGGCACCAAGCAACCAAGGAAACGAAGAGTCTTCGGAAGCGGCAATCATAAGCATAAATCGTGGGAAAGACTGTGGCACACAAGGAATATTCAAATGAGACGAATGTCACTTCACAGGACACAGGCCAAACAGTAGGATAATGCGGCATTAGAAACTGGCGCTACAGTTTTGTCAACGTACACAGAATAGCTGAATAACTAAATGAATGAATGAATGAATTAATGAATGAATGTATAAGTATATGAATGAAAGGGTGATTGTTCTTGTTCTCACAATGTGCGCCCAAAGTGGCGATCGTTTTGTTTTTTTTCTTCCTATTTTTATTTTGAGGGATCGTCGATCGCCCGAATCAAAGCAGATGATAATGCTCCTGATGCTGTGCGTCTTTTCAAGCTATCCCACAACCCTTTTCCTCTTGCCTCTCTTTTTATATTAGTTTGCATATTTTCCAACCCATTTTTAATTGAAATTTTTACCTGGAAATTGTTGAAACTTGGTTGTCATTTGGGTGCAGCTGCGTCCCGCTTCGCTCAGTAACTAATATTTGAGTCCCGGATTAACCTACAATTCTCTATTTATTGAAATGTGCCAAATATTTTCATAAAAAAAATACCACAATATTTTTTAATGGGAACCGGTTAAACCGGTCTGTTACAATTTACCCCTTGGGTAAACTAACAACTTGATCAACCCATTGTAGATTGCAAGCTGTTCAGAGACCTTGAGATACTTTTTCGCCTTGTAATGCCGAAAGATGTTGTATCTGTGGGATGTTCTCAAGCTGCCTCAGTCGAAACAAAGATGCCGAAGGAATTCCAACTTTGTGTGCGCAGAAACGCAAATAAGTAAAATCGCTAATTAGTTTAATAACATATCAAGAAAGCGGATGATATGGATATTAAAATTTATCAATCATTTTTGGAACTAAATTTATATGTTATAATAATTTCCTTTGAAGCCACATCAGCTATAAATTGTTTAAAAAAAAAATAAAGTACAGTTTGCATATCGTTTCAAATTTTGCTAATTTGCTTTTTCTAAATATAAACTTTTTAGTTCACATTTTCCACTTCAAAAACTTTTTCAATCTTTACAATCTATTGGAAAAACTTGGACAACGGCTGCAGCTGCGTGTAGATGAGGAAATCATTTTGCCGCCCCATTTTGAGCAAACAGGAACTTAATTTACGCTGAAATCCATTTGACTTTATCTGACATTCCAATCAAGCCGTCTAAAAATTTGTAACAACATAAAAAAAATTATAATAGAAAGCAAAAAATGACCAAAAAAAAAAATTGAGAAATAAAAAAAGTTCCTCGCAGTCACGTCGTACAACTTTAGCTACAAATTTTTTTACAAAAGCATTATTTTTTTTTTTTTTTTGGTGATGATGAGGAATGGTAGCAATGGCGATGATGAGGAGGTCCATGACGATGATGATGATAGTAGGGTGGCGCTGCGCTAATGGGCATCGTCCCACCCCTCGCTGATTTCACGTACAAAAATAATTCAATTGTTCGTGCGACGGCAGCGACTGAGAGAAGGACTCGGAAAATTAAAATAGTGTGGCAAAAGCAACAAAAAAAAACCCAAAAAAAAAAAATAACAACACAAAACTGGAATAAAAAAAGTGCCCTGACATGGCAACAATATGTGCTGCGTACTTACGCTTACAGTCCGGGTATGATTGCCGTATACGGTATGAGTTCAGGTTTCCTTTTAGCTCTGCTGCCAAAGGACCAGCTCCGTCGATGTTGTTGCTTCTGTTTCTTTTTCCCTGCACGCATATAATTTCCGCTACGTTTTTATTTATTTTTTTTTTTAATTTTATATATATTTTTTTTGTGCTGGCAATCACATGCTGACATATTCTTCGTTAACAACAAAAAGGACTTTTTCTATAAAAAAAAATGTAATTTTATAGCCAAACTGTAACAGTTTTTCAGGGATGCAAAACCAAGAAAAAAAAAAAAGTAAAAAATATTTAAATGAAATTAAAAAAGCGCACAGTTTACGCTCTATAAATTTTAATGCAAATGGATTTTGGTATTGTTGTTATTGTCGTTGTTGTTGCTGTTGTTGTTGCGTTTCGTTTCGCACACGCTTGTTAGCTTAAAAGCGCATTGTTTCTGACAAGCTGTCGGATGCGTTTTATGTTATATATTCTGACTTGATTTCGTGAAGAGCTGCAATAAGCTAAAATCGAAAAAAATGAAAAAAAAAAGAATCATAGAAAAAAACTAATGAAATACGGCGCATAAAATGCAAATGCGAGTGCGTGAATAGCTTGTTGTCTGACTGTGGGATTTGGCTTAATGGCATAATATGCATACCGCGAGCAGCATTTTATGGCTGAAATAATGACTGCAGTTGGTTGTACTTGGAGTAGCAGGATAACGAGCTGCTAGCTGATGATTTATGGCTTTATGACATGGCTATGTCAAAATGTAAAGTGTTTAGTTTATGGCCAATTCCGAAAAGCTTTAGTTGCATCTTAATTGTTGAAGCATAACATAAATGCTAATTACAACACTTTAAATATATTTGGGTGTGGAAGCTTTAGTGATGTTTGAAAATCACATAAAACATCTGTTTATCAAAACATTTACTTAGAACGTGTTGTAAAAGTAATAGATAAGTTTGAAATCCTATTGAATGCACATTTATTTACATATATTTTACATTTAAACACAAATGAATTCTAAATGCTGCTTGATTAATTGCCAACGATTTCCCCGCCTTGCCTACATTTTCCAGCTCAATGGTTTTAATTTTCAACAACTTAATTGAATGGGCAACTTCATCAACTACTTATATAAAAACAGACTGGTACACGTACTCGTATCTCCTATCTCATAGCTCATAGCTCGTAACTCGTAACTTTTCCACTAACTTAAAACCACATTAATCTTAGCAGCTCATCGCTGTCTACGTGAGCACATCAATCAACAGCCAATTTGCTCAACCCAAAGCAGCAACAGGCAGCCCACAACATGGCGGTATCTCCTCTCTCTCTCACACACACACACTCTTTCTGCAACTCTGTCTCTCTTCCTCTGACTGTCTGGGCGCCCTCTCTGTTCAGATTTTTTTTTGCAAATTTATTGACATACAAATGGGATTTTGACGGCGCTAACAAGTCAATAAAGCAAAGTCAGAGACCTCTCAGTCGGCGACACAAACTGACAGCTAAAATTGTCAGTTTCAAGTGCTTGGGCAAATTTTACATTCAATAAAAGTCGAAAGTGTATGCCAGAATTAAGCCTATTAACCTTTTTTTCCGAAATACAATATATAAAAAATCTATAGAACAAGAAAAGGAAAAAACTGTGACGGGTCGTTCGGCTAGGGGTTGTGCCTGGTTCACCCCTGAGGACGCACCCCTCGTCGCACGTTTTCACACCAAACGATCAATGCTCACTTTGCCGATTCTTTTTGTTCCTGTTTCTGTTCCTGTTGTTGTAGTTGTTAGTTGGTTGTGTGTATAAAAGTGTCGATTTGCGATCGATTGTGCGGTCTGCATTGATTTCATTATTGATTATGGTCTGTTTACCATTTACCTTTGAGACTGCATTTAATTGTTGTGATAGGCAAAGGCAAAGCCCCTGGGCAACCCCCTTTCCCTAAGGAAGAGAAGTCGCACTAATTTGCTGCTCATAATTGCATTGTCTGGGCTCAGTTTCAGTTCCCCAGCGCATTAAATTATCGTAATACTTTAATTTGCCACCTGAGTTCATCGGCGACCCTTGTGCAGTTTTCTTTTTTGGCCCGCGACAGACTCTTTCCCAATTGCACTTCCAAAAGGAAGTTCCTTTTAGTCTACGAATTCGCGCAGAACATGAAAAGGTACAGTCACCGCCTACTCTGATGAAAACTTGCCCACTTTTGTGGCAAACATTTTGCAGTTTTCTTTTGGTTTGCCATGTGCCACTTGACAGTTGTCTGATGCTTGAGACTCTGTGACAGAGTCTCTGTCCTTAATTTTAATGACACTAACTGAAAGACAGTAAAATTATAAAATTGTTAAGTAAAAACTGAAGAAGTTGTATTGAAGAAAGAGTCCAAATTCATTTGTTAAATACTTTAAAATGCTTCATCTATTCTACTTTATAAAAATTAATTATGTTCAGTGTTTAATATATCATTCTTTATTTCTCTATTGTGAGCAGAAAAAGGCTTTAAGCTTTTTTAATTATTTGCATTTGAGTTATTTGCATTCGCTTTCATTTGATTTCCATGCAAATGTTAGCAATGTTTATTTTCATAATATTTAGTTACTTAATTATTTCATTTCAGTTATCCAAAATGTGTGCAAATCTAAGCAGTGTTTTAATATTATGTGTATATTCTGTAATGCATACATGTATAAATGGAGTGCATAATATGAAATACCTTCAGCCACTGTACTTTCAAATTGTAAATTCCACATTTACCGCAAACCGCATCGGACAGTGACCAGTGACTCCTCTGCCCCCGTTGTTTCCTTCTCTTCTCTTCGTTCTTCTCACTCCATGTGCCATGCATTTCATTTGGAAATGCCACAGAATTTTCATTTAGCATTTGTAGACCGCTTGCGGGGGCAACTCGGAAAGAATGCCTTCAAATGTTGAATGCCAGCAACTCACTAATATTTCTTAATTACGCGCATATTTTGCTTCGGCTTGGACTTTAGCCACAAAAATATTTTGCAGTTCATAAAATCTGGCGTCGTTTTGGTCGTGTAGCCGCCAACACTCCGGCAAATTGCACAGTGCATTTAAAAAACTATTATTTTTCACACAAAGTACAATATAAGCTCGCCGGGGCTTCCTTATTAAATTTGCAGCTCAGACAAGGACGACGCCGCGGCGTCGCTTGTAATTCCTTCAAGGGAAATCTTTTCAATTACAATTCGTGCAGATGGTTGCGTTTCCTTTCCTCTCCTTTCCTCTTCTCTGCTTTCCTTTGGCTTTCTCTACGGGCTTTGCCCCTTTACGCGATTTTCCTCCTTTTATATATATATATATATTTTATTTTTTTTTGCTTCGTTTCTTTACTTTTAAGCCCGACAGACAGTGGCAATTTCTTTTCATTTCGTGGCGTGTCTTACAGCATGAAAACTGTAGCCTGTAGCCTGCAGCCTGTTGACAAACAGCTGGGCCGGATCCGGGTCCGGGTCCTGCTTTGGGCTCCCTCGAGTGGCGCTGCGACATTACAAGTGTCTACTCGAAAGCCGGGAGCCGAGACTTGAAAGCATTGCAGAAAGGTAAGGCATCTTCTGGCCCAAGACTTCTGGCAGTTAATTAGTGTGTGTGGTGCGCAGTTCTAATTGCATGTGACAGCTGCCAGGGCTGCAAAATCCAAAGCAAATTGGGCTTTGCTGCAAATGCACTGACTAAAGCTATCAGTGCATGGGTATCAGCAAATAGTCTCGGGTATTTACGACTTCATAAACATTGCACAAATTGCATGTTCATAATTCTTTGATACACTTGGCGGCTACAAATTATGTCATCATTGAATGTTGCCATTCCTGGTGGTCTCTGTGCCTCTTGGCCCGCGAGTTTCCAAAAGCCATTACGAATTGGAAAGCCATTTGAGCTCTAATGAAGATCAGCCCATTGCTTGTAGCGCCGGCGCATGTAAATTATTTTACGACCAAGCCAAAGGAGCGAAAGGAACGTGGGTTATTGGGTTCGGTCAACCTGGTTCAGCGAATGCGCTGCGTGTAAGGAAAGATGTCTGAAAAGTTGCAGTTGCCGCTTCGACTGAGTGTAGCGACTTTGCGCCAATAAAAATTAGTTTATGGCCGACAATGATTGAGCAGATTTCGTAATGGAAACTCGCCGCAATGTTGGCCATCAATAGCCCAGGTTTGTAAGTGGCATTTGAACACCTACCAAGAGTAAATCCAGTTCCCTCCGTCTCCCTTGGCATTTGTCATTCTGTGTTGAGGTTACGCCCACAATTTCAAGTTCAATCGCTTATCGATGGAGGGTAAACGCCCCCCGATTTTTGTCAGTGTCCGCCGGCCATATGATTTGTGCACTAATTACATTTAACATTCTAAAAGTCGAGAGTCCACAGTTGTGTTGAGGTTTTAGCGACAGAGCTGACAAATTTTTGTTTTGCCATAATGAAATATTGCAATTTTTATTTACAACTGAAATGCTAAAATTCTGACATAATCCGCTTAAATGTATGCAGCTTTTGCCATAAATTCCAGTGCATTGTTCCATGTCACTAAATCATATCAACAGCAATTTATGCAAACCCACACAGAGAATCGACTCCAACTCAGAATTCGAATCCGACTACAGGTCCAGTTTCAGTTTCAGTTTCAGTCTCAGTTTTAGCTTCAGTTTTCAGTTTTTCAGTTCCAGTTTGCAGTTCGCCCAATTAAAATGCAAGAATTGTTAATGCGCGACATTAAAATTCATTATTATTACATACGTTTATTACTATTACGGCTATTTCGCATGCCAATCGTTTTTGCTGCTATTGTTGTAGCTGTTAATCTTGTGGTTGCTCCATGCAAATGCTTAAGCCAAACGATTTAAGCGCTTTAAGCAGCTATCGACTAGAAGTTGGTGCAAGTGGAAGACACAGTGGTGTCTTTCCTAAAGGGGATATATTGAAAATATAAAAATTTTATTAATACAGCTCACAACAGGATATTTTTTGAAATTTCTAGCATCATAACTTCATTAAAACTCAACCGATTTTCTTTCGGAATATCATTTTGTTCATTAATAAATGGATTCTACAATAAAATTTTATAAATCTAAAATGTTCAATTTTTTTCAAGCGGAATGTCATTTTGATCAATATTTGGTCTCTAAATTGATTCTGCATCAAAATTTTGTACATTTAGAAAATTCCATTTTTTGGTCATCACAGTCATATTTTTCTATACATACCCCTTGCCATTTTTTCAAAAACTTCCAACTGTCATAACTTTGCCAAAACTCAACCGATTTTCAAGCGGAATGTCATTTTGATCATTATTTGGTCTCTAAATTGATTCTGCATCAAAATTTTATACATTTAGAAAATTCCATTTTTTGGTCATCACTGTCATATTTTTCTATACATACCCCTTGACAATTTATCAAAAAACTTCGAACTCTCATAACTTTGCCAAAACTCAACCGATTTTCAAGCGGAATGTCATTTTGATCATTATTTGGTCTCTAAATTGATTCTGCATCAAAATTTTATACATTTAGAAAATTCCATTTTTTGGTCATCACTGTCATATTTTTCTATACTTACCCCTTGCTATTTTTTCAAAAACTTGCAACTGTCATAACTTTGCCAAAACTCAACCGATTTTCAATCGGAATGTCATTTTGATCATTATTTGGTCTCTAAATTGATTCTGCATCAAAATTTTATACATTTAGAAAATTCCATTTTTTGGTCATCACTGTCATATTTTTCTATACTTACCCCTTGCTATTTTTTCAAAAACTTGCAACTGTCATAACTTTGCCAAAACTCAACCGATTTTCAAGCGGAATATCATTTCGATCATCATTTGACTTCTATATTGATTCTGCATCAAAATTTAAATTGTTTAGAAAATTCCATTTTTTGGTCATCACTGTCCAATTTTCCATACTTTTACCTTGACAATTTATCAAAAACTTTGCCTTCTCATAACTTTGCCAAAACTCAACCGATTTTCAAGCGGAATGTCATTTTGATCATTATTTAGTCTCTTTATTGAATCTGCATCAAAATATTAAATGTTTAGAAAATTCCATTTTTTGGTCATCACTGTCATATTTTTCTATACTTTTACCTTGACAATTTATCAAAAACTTCGAGCTCTCATAACTCTGTCAGAACTCAACCGATTTTCAAGCGGAATGTCATTTTGTTCATTATTTGGTCTCTAAATTGATTCTGCATTTAAATATTATTCATTTAAAACTTTCCATTTTTTTCGACCACCATGTATTTTTCAAATTTAAATTATTTACTTATTTAATATTTTATCAACTACTCCATTACATTTATTTGGTACATAGATTCATATATTCATATTATTGAACCCCCTTGCACTGGATTAAGCTACGCCAGTGACCAATCAGCACCTGAGGCCAAGCAACTCACACGCCGCTTTTTAACTCCTACCGTCTGTCAAACGCGTCAAAGACTGGCACCAGTCCCATTGTAATTATTGACAATAATTTCTGCTATTTCTTGTGTCAGGCGAGTTGGAGCTGGCCAAGTTCTACGAGTATGAGCCAACTTGCTGGAGCTCTACCTTCATTTGGTGTCATTAAAATTGAAAAATGTTTCAACATATTTTGCCCGTATGTTTGTTCATGCCCACCAAACAGCCAACTCGTTGTAATTTATGACCACAGCTTTTTTTCTGTCATTTTCTGCAATTGCTAATGTTATTCTAATGCTCATTCTCATTCTCAAGTTATTGTTATTGTTATTGTTATTGAGTTGTTGCTTGATGCTTTTGCTTATCGGTTAACCAAACGCGCCAGGCTGTAAAAACCCCAAAAAGCCTAAAAGCAGCAGCCCATCATCAATTGAGGCTCTAGGTTCGATCAACCCTGTGGCTGACCCTTGGCTTAAGCTCAAGCAGTGATAGCCCAGACTAGATAACGACAGCTGCAAACCAGTTCTGTGACCAGGCACTCAATCGCACACACGTATAAGGATCACAGGACCTAAGCTCACAGTTGGCTGCACAACAAAAGCCTTAACCCTTTACCTAACAAAAAAAAAAAAAAGAGTTGCCGCTGCCGAAAAATTCATTTGAAAACATTTTTAATATGCACGCATGAGGAACATGTTGAGTTCTTGTTTGATTTGCAGTTCATTTCGGGCTGGTCAGAGCTGAGGTCGGCTAGACAGCTGCCCGGATGACTGGCTGGCTACTCAGTCAGCCACTCGCCCCTGTCCCTCCCAGCCTCCCTGTCTCCCTGCCTCCCTTCTCTGACCTGCCCTTCGACCCGTCCAATAATTACACGCGGCATTTGCTTTGTTTTCTGTTTTGCTTCATTTTTTTTTTTTTTTTGGAAGTAGTTGTTCCTGTAGATTGCCAGCATCCTGGCATTTTGGCATCCCGTAAAAGGACGAACGCGCGCTTAAATAAGCAATTACCGTGCAGCAGCATCCTGTCAAAGTTCTGCCCAAAGTCCATGCAAATCCAGCAGGGGTTTGAGTCAAGCACAATGCGAAGGGGTTAAAATAAAATACTCGTACAACACACTCAACGTGTTCCAGTCGCAGTCTGTTGTGCTTGTTCTTGTTCTTGTTGTTGCTGTCAGCTTTGATTTAAATCTCTTGGCCATGATATGTGAACAGCAGACGAAGACTCTTTCTCTTTCTCTTTCACTCCCTCTTTCTCTGTTGCAAAATCAATAAGCCCCAAGGCGCCGCTTAAAGCGCCAAGTTCAAGTTCAACACTTGATAATTAATTACGCGCCAGCTCAGAAAGCCCAACCTAACCCCTTGACCCCCCGTTTCAGCGACCGAAGCCAAAGTGCGTGCCGTTTCATTAACGAGCCGGCAAAAAGGGTCGCCGGTCGGGTCATTGTGCTTTTAATTAGAAAACGGACCAGAGTACGCTGTGAAAATATAATAAAAAAAACGAAAATAAAATAAAACTCATTAAGATTTGCTGCGTCTCTCTTTTTATATATTTTTAAACCCTTTTGCTCGTTACGCTGCTGACCCAGATAAAGTGGCAAAGGGATTGAACCAAGTCCGACCAAGTGGTAATTAAGTAATTAAGCTAAAAACACTTTCGCCCTTTTGCCTAACTGACCCAAAGGCAGAGGAGAAAAACCCTGACCCAGGACAAGCAAGTTTCGCGATTCCCATTTAATCACAGGTGACGTTGACTCTGTCTGTGTGTGTGTGTTTGTGTGTGTATGATTGTGTGTGTGTGTGTGCATGGGTGTCTGCATTTCCGGTCATTCTTTAACCTGATTGCATTGCCATGGCTATATGCGCACATGACCTTCTTCTTTTTGCTTTTGTTGTTGTTGTTGTTGTTATTGGCACAGCTGTGCTGAGCTTAGGCCAACAGTTGGTTGGCCAAATGCAATTGCAATTGCCAACAACCCCAACGAACTTGATGTTGCCCTTCACATTGACACAATTACGTGTATGTTGTTATTGTTGTCGTTCCCACACATGAATTTCAACCAAGAATCAGCTGTTAAACTTGACACCAAATTGAAATATTGGTTAATCAATGCATGCCTTCTTATATTTGTTATGTTCGTTACTCTGGGAATACATGGGTATACTGTTTTTAATCCAATGTAATGGATCTATAGGATACAAACTTTTTTAAAGTCTTTAATAAAATTTAAATGCAGAATGATTAAAGAGGCCAAACCATGATCAGAATGACATTCCTTTTGAAAATTGGTTCAGTTTTAACAAAGTTTTGAAAGTTTGAAATTGGTCCAACTTTCGAATTAGCAACTTTACAAGTCAAAATTTTTGTTCAATTTCCCATGATTTTTTACAAAAAAATGAAAGGTCTCAGAATCAAGTTTGAAGTGTTGTTTTATACTAATTACGATATAAGGAGTTGATTAAAAGTGAAAACTTAAGATTTAAAATTTTGAATTTTCAAAATTTCAAAGGGGGGACCCTTAGCATCAAACTCTTGTTTTTGAGGAAAATAATTTTTTTTACAAAATTAATTATATTTAAATCCAGAATAAATTTAGAGGCCAAGCCAAGATCAAATTGACATTACGCTTTAAAATCGGTTCAGTTTTAACAAAGTTATGAAAGATTGAAATTGGTTCAACTTTCGACCTAGCAACTTTACAAGTCAAAATTTTTGTTCAATTTCCTATGATTTTTTACAAAAAAATGAAAGGTCTCAGAATCAAGTTTGAAGTGTTGTTTTATACTAATTACGATATAAGGAGTTGATTAAAAGTGAAAACTTAAGATTTAAAATTTTGAATTTTCAAAATTTCAAAGGGGGGACCCTTAGCATCGAACCCATGATTTAGAGGATAATAATTATTTTTACAAAATTAATAAAGTTTGAATGCAGAATGAATTTAGAGGCCAAACCAAGATAAAAATGGCATTCCGCTTGGAAATCGGTTCATTTTTGGCAAAGTTATGAAAGTTTGAAGTTGGCCAGACCTTTTTTTGCAGAAAAATCAAAGGTCTCAGAATCAAGTTTTAAGTGTTGTTTTATGCTAAATACTATATAAGCAGTTAATTAAAAGTGCAAATTTGAGATTTAAAATTTCAATTTTCGAAATTCCAAAGGGGGGACCCTTAGCATCGAATTCAATATCTATATAAAAATGACATGCCGCTAAATACTGATTTTCTACTGTATTTTAACCCCTTTTTGCAACTCCCATCAATCTGTCTATCAGATGTCGGTCATCCTCATTTGGCCGCGAATTGAACATTCCTTTGGACACGCGCCAAAAGGGACAAAGAACATCATTCAGTCTGTGTTTGTGTCTGTGTCTGTCTTTCTGTGTCTGGGACAGGTTCCTATCTTGCCGGGAATCATCATTGAGCAGCAGCTGTTTCTGCTGTCGTCTTTTACCTCTCGCTGAACACACAATAAAAATGCAAAAAGTCCAACATTGAGAGACATCGATCAGTTAGAGGATTGTGTGGACATTAGAAGCTTCCGACTGGCAGGATCTTTGAAACTTGATTTATGGCGTCCCTTTCCCATTGAAGGCAACTTTTGCTTTCGATAACACACACACACACGCACACACACATTCACACACGCACATAAATTAGTTTGAGCTGACAATAAATAAGAAAAAGATAAAAAGCAGCTCGAAACAGCAACAAATTTGTATTTAGTTTTCAATGCTTAAAGGCGCAACGAATGCGGCTAATGAGCTCTGAGAGCTGCCTCTGCCCCAAACAGGGGGCAGTTACACAATCGACCAACTGTAGGCGGTGTCGGCAGAGGGGAAGAGGAGGAGGGGGCGTAACCCGCATGAAACCTGCCCCTGTAGCTGAAGCTGCATTATGTTTGCCGGCTGCCTGATTTTTCGAGATTTTGATGCACTGAAGCGACAGCTGCTGTGGCAGTGGCAATGTGGCACCCAACAGTCGACAGCCGGCAACCGGCAAGAGTTGAGGTCGAGGTCGTGTGTGGGTGGCTGGGTTGAAGCTTTTGTGTTGGTTGCCAACCGCAAAAAATGCTCTCTGACTCGCCGGTTTGTTGTAGTTGTAGTTTTCCGCTGTTGCCATGCCGAAAGTAATGCCAACTAATTGAATGTGCTAAACTCACACACACACACACACAGTCATACACCCGCACATCCGCACACTCACACACACACACACACACACACACACACAACAGCATTAATATCGCGTTATATGGCGCATTAAGGCGCTCATTTTTTTTTCTTCGCTTTGCTTTCGGGTCTTTTTGTTGGCATTGCCATTGCCCTGACCCGCTGGGGGTTCATTTCAGGCCACCCACCAATCCCTACACCAGTGGTGCAAGGGAGGGGAAGGTGCAAAGCAAGGACAGCTTGTGGGCAATGGATGCAGGGAACGGGGCGTGGCACATGATAATGATGATGATGATTTCTCCCTCGCGCTTTGCATTTGTATTGGTAATTACGATGTGTGTGTGTGTGTGTGTGTGTGTGTGTGACGTCTGCTTGCTGTCCCTGTGCCATGGGGTGGATTTGCTTGCTATTTTTTTCCTACATTTTTTTATAGCATTTTTTTTTAGCTAACCTTTTGCGCTCTCGCTCGCACTCGCACTCACAGTCAGCAGGGAAGGGAGGGGGCAGAGCGACTCCTCGTCCGGCAATTTTTTCTCGGTTTGCCTGCGTCGGAAACCGCCATTTTTTATGTGCGCTAACTACGCCACCCTCTCTTGCAGTCCTCTCAATTCGTCCTCGCCTCTCTCTTTCCCACTCTCACCCAGCATTCTCTCCCTCTCTCTTTGGCTTCACTCACCGTGAACTTCTTTCACCCTCGCACAGAATTTGCGCATTAGAAAAAATGTGGGCTGTGTGTGAGTGTGAGTGCCTCTGTATCTGTGTTAAAAATGGTGGATTTGTTAATACAAAAAAACAGATCAAATTATTTGTACATTTATTTACTTGGTAGTTTAGCAATGAAGCTAATAATTAATATTAAAATTTATATAGTAAGCACACATGATTAGCTGAAATCTGCAATGACTTCATTCCATGTGATAAAAAAAATTATAAAGTTAACCATCAATAATTAATTTTCTATTAATTAATAATAGCTTAAAACAATAATAAAAAGTTTTGTTTAAAATTTGCGCCAGCTACTGGCAAGTAGTGCAGCACATTATTACTGGCGCCATCTATACTTCAATGCGTCTATACTTCAATGCATACGCATACGCTGTCTTCCGCCGCGTTTTCTCTGTTTGCGAAACACAAATGCGCCACCTATTGCTTTGTTTTGTTTTGCAGTTTGCTCTGAAAATGGAAATGAACCTTTCCGGGAATCAGGGCTGCCAGACGTTTTAAAGAAAAAAAAAACAGACCACATCGGGCGAATCAAAATATGCAAACGGCGGCATATTAAAATTTCTTATGTTGTAATTAAGCGTTATATTATTTAATCAAATATTTTATTCGAAATAAGATAAAATAAAGTTGAATTTTTTATGAGTATTGGGAGCTCGTTGTGCGTTCGATGGATAAGTTCTATAATTAAAAATAATTTCACTTAATCCAAATATCGAACTAAAATCATTTCGGGAACTGAACTAGATCAGATTTCTAGGTCTGGCAATGTTTAAAAAACTGGCAAGTTTTATTCTGCCAGGTGGCTACGTCTTTTACTCAACCCACTAACAACAAATGCTAAAATTTATTGAATAAATAAAGTTGCTCACCAATTGACAACATAAGAAAGCGACTGCAAGAATTGGTAAGTATATAAATTGTTAATATTATAAAATGTGGCATAATATTGAATCCATTGATGCAGAAATAAATTGCGGCGTGCTTCCCGTAATCCCTGCTTCCGACCAACACGCACAAAACAAGAAGTACAAAGACAACAAAAAGACAGCGACAACAAAACCACCAACATGAACATGAACAATGTCAATAAAGGTGGATACGTGCCTCCAGGCTATTATCCGCCGAATGCTCCGCCAGCCGAGGGTGGACCTTACGCCCCACCGAATGCGCCCTATCCCATCCCACCGCACGGAGGACCCTCACCCCAACCCCAACCAGTCAACTATGTAAGTAACTTTTAGGGGGCGTTGTCCGTCCAACACTCGAATACATACAAACATACACATTCAAAATATATATGTATGAATGTGCACGCGAATACAAACAAGATTATCATACATGGATTCTTTTATCTGACATCATGCTAGGCTCATTTATTTAAACAAAAACAATTCCCCAGAACAATCAATTAACTTCCACTAAATAGTTATCAATAGATTAAAATAAGTTTTTAATCAAATTAATGAGTGACTTCTATGTTGAAACTTATTAAGTAGAAAGTCAAAGCTAGTCAGCAGCAATAGAAAGTTATTTATAGGCAAGTTCCACTGTATGTTTCAGTCAAGCTTTTACAATTTCTTTATTTAATGTACATTATACTAACAGTCATTCTCTCACACGCGAATTAAATTATATATATTTTTAATTGTCAACTGGTTTCACAATTTTTGGATAACATCGAAATAAGTAGGTAGAACAAAAGCCGACAGTCTCTTTCTAACTGTACCTGCACCCAGTAGCTGGCTTTAAATTTAACGGCTGCTCTGTTCAAAATAAATTCCGCCATTTGTCAGAGATCTGTTCAATTGGTTGGTGAGTTGTCTCTAGTAAAGAGCTGCACAAAATATTTTGAAATTCTACTTCACTACTGTACAGTACTTCCAGACACTTTGTTCTAGTGTAGCTTTGACAGCAATGTTATATGTTCTACTATTTTGTTTTGAAATAGAACAAACACAACAGAATATGAAAATTCTCATTACAGTGCTTGACAGTGCTTGAGTTCTATTGGGAAGTATAGAAATATAGAAGTTTTTTCTGTTCAAATAAAATATGATAACATTCTATATATAAACATAAGTATTTCTATTTTCTTATGAATAGTACGGTCACTTTCGGACTGTTGGTTATTTCAAAATAAATCAAGGCAGTCTGACGTCATCCTCTGATAAGGAAAGTGCTCTTGTAATGTGAAAAAGTTGAAGAAATGTATATAGGTTGTTTTCTTTAGCCATGTGTTATCAGAACACGTACTTTAAAGTTGTATTTATAACGATTTGCAGAAAATAATTTATTACAATCGTTTCAGGGTTTTACGCCTGCACAGACACACGGAGGTTACGCACCAGTTCCACAAATGCCCTACGCAGATGTTTATAACGGAGGAGGAGGAGGAGGAGGAGGCGGAGTGCCTTTTGGCGCTGGCGGTGGTGCTCCTGTAGTGCAGCCATACGGGTATCCACCAGGACCGCCTGCACCAAATGGCCCACCCGGACACTACGGACAGGCGCCTATTATAACCCAGCCAGGCATGCCGCCGGCTCATCCTCATCCCGGCATGGCGCCAGGCGGACCAGCAGGTGAGATATACGCACAGACTTCCTCAGCTACAAAGGGGAACACTTACATATATAGGCGACCATATCAGGAACAAACATTAAAAACAAATACGTGTCCCACAATCAGCAAACAGAATTGAATGCAGATATGAAAATATGCAAATGAAACAAAAGAAAGGCATTGAGAAGCGAACGAGTTCTACTCACAGAACATTTCAGATGGATGTCAATGCACTGTAATTGTGATAATGACAAGTCCACTGTCATTGAACCACTGTGGCACAGTGGTTGCAGTGGTTCCAAGCGGCAGCGGCAGACTACAAAGTAGTTTTCTATTAGCACTCAAAACTGTACTGTAAATATTTGGGATGAGGTGTTTGTTGCTTTTACCCAGATGATCCAAGACATTGATGTTGTTGTCAGCAACATGTTATCATTGTTATTGTTCCGACTGTTGTTCTTGTGGCTGTTTACACACACCAAACACGTTTACTCTTCCAACGGAGATTGCAGAGTGCCCGTCTGTTATCATGACGCGGCGCGTTCGCTTTAATTGAACCAATAAAATAATACAAAGCGCTATTTAAAACACGTTCGGCTATGTGGATGCTACGATGATTTTCCGGCACGACGTGCTGTCAACTTGTTTGCCCTCCTCCAGGCGAACACTTCAGTTTAGCTCGCTGCTGCATCGAGAGCAGTCGCATTAGCATCAACATCAACATCGAAATCAGCCATAGATTGACATTTCAATCGCCGTAAGCGATGTCATCGGTTCCAACCGCAGTTGCAGTTCCAGCATGCAGCTCGAATTACGTCTCAACTTTGGATCTGACTAAAAGCGAACCGGGGGATCAGAGGGAGGGAACGCCAGCTGGTGCTAGTAGTGGCTCCAAGGTGTTGCGCTTCATTTGGCACACACTGTACAACAAGTACAGCTACTTCTGTACAAGATCACAGAACCTGAAGCAGTTGGTCTGCCGCGAGGCCAATAAGCCCTTGCCCAAGAAGTTTCGGCACACAATGCGATTGAATAAGTCGGCCAAGCGAAAGGGCTACGAGTTCTATATGAGTGATGAGGATCGAAGGTAAGCTGGCAATTTAAGCACAGATTAAAATGCTACTTCAAGGTTAATTCAATCCCAGACCAGCTTATAGAGAGATGTATCTACTCAAGGTTGATAGAAGTGCCAAAGATAGCATCCATTGTGATGAAATTGTGATAAATTTTCCTAAGCTCATATGTATATTGGTATTGTCGTGAACATTATCTAAGTCCCTGCCAAGATTAGATATAAAAGCGACATTAAGTGCCGTAAACAGCACAATAACCCGCTGCTGCTGAGGTCGCGGTCGGACCATTGTAATGCCTTCAATTAAGCAGATTCCATGCGACGTGGAGCAATTGACACGATGATTGTGACATTGACCAATTGACACGCTTTTGCCATTTGTGGGCGGCCACGAACACACGTTGAAACGTGGTATTTGCTTATTTTTGTATTGTTTATTGATGAATTTGTTTCTCTTTTAAAATACAGGCGACTGGATGAGTATACCTACAGGAATTCCGAACTGTCCGCGCGGCTTGGAGTACCTTACGAGTATCGACCAGCTTTTAGTTAAGCAAAAGGTAGAGCTTCTCGAGGCATTCACCGGCTTCGAGACCAACAATAAGTATTCAATCAAAAACGCACTTGGCCAGAAGGTCTATTATGCGGTGGAGGACAACGATTGTTGCACACGCAACATGTGCGGTCCTTCCCGACCCTTCGATATGAAAGTATACGATAATTACCAGCAAGAGGTCATTCACATGTACCGTCCCTTGGCATGCTCAGCCTGTTGCTTCCCCTGCTGCCTGCAGACCATGGAAGTAACAGCACCGCCTGGCAACCGCATTGGATCCATCGAACAGGAGTGGTCCATCTGCTCGCCCTCGTTTCGCATTCTCAATCACATTGGCGACACGGTGCTGCGCATCGAAGGTCCCTTCTGCACCTTCTCTCTCTGCGGTGATGTCGAGTTTAATGTAAGTATTCACACATATATTAAAAGAACGAATCACTTATTCATACCAATCATTCTTTTTGGTTAACAGGTTGTCTCACTCACCGGCGAAAAGGTGGGCAAGATCTCCAAGCAGTGGTCCGGCTTGGCGCGTGAAATTTTCACGGATGCAGACTTCTTTGGCATTACTTTTCCACTCGATTTGGATGTTCGCATGAAAGCTGTGCTTCTCGGCGCCACGTTCCTCATTGTAAGCAATCTCATCTGTTTCTTTATCGCAGTCTTACGTTTAATCAGTTATCTTATGAGACATTTGGTGCCGAGGTAAAAGTAATCTCACCCCAGACCAGCTTGCTTTTACTATGCTAGATATAAAGCATTATCCATTACATTGTTTCGTCTCCCAACATGTATTAACCTTGTAAATTGTTTTCTTTTAGGATATGATGTTCTTTGAGAAGTCTGGAAATCGGGAGACCGATCGCCCTGGCATGTTCTAGCCTTTGTGGGATTGCTGCTGTGTTGCCGCGGAGTTCGTCTAGCTTTTTTTACCATTTCAACATTTTTCATTACGCCAGTGAATATTAATATCGAAGCTGTTAACTATCGCATACTAGTCTCCCTATGGCCAAAGCTTTGAAATATCAAAATAATTAAAACTGAAACTCTACCAAAATTGTGCTATAAGCAATTTACAATTTACTACAGATTTGAAGTAAACATTTGTTTTTGTTTAATCCGGAGTACATCTTAAATATTATTATTTATTTATATGTTTGCACTTAAGCATTATTATATATCCTATCTGCCTTTTCTATGAATTTACGACAAATTGCAATCTTGATGAATGTTTCGTATAATTGCAACGAATAATCAAAAGAAAACCACAAACTATGTAGGAGGTGTCCACATTGTACTTTAACTATGTATGTGTATTTGAGTGTCTTAATATATTCAATATAAAATATACATAATATAAAACATTATAAATATTTATGTCTGTCTCATCACGAGACTGGAAAAAAAATATAGCTGTCTATTAGCTTGCAAAATGTGAATTTCCATGCAAATATATTGATGTTAAATGAAACAAATATAAATATTTACCCATTTGTTCCTCAATGTATTTATTTATGTTTAATAAAATAAACTTATTACCAGCGGTAACTGTATATTGTTTACATTAAAACACTTTATTCTTAACCAGCAAATATACTATTCGACGTGCAAGGTTAATGGGCCTTAGGAGGCGTTACAAAAGAGGAACCTATGAAGTATGTTAATGATAAATTAACCTTTTTGCTGTTATCATACATAAATTAACTTATCACAGTTGAATGAAATCAAAATACTTATTTATTGTATCGATGCAATATACAAATAAATACTGTACGTATTAAGTATGTTGATAATAAGACAACCTTTTTATTGTAGTCTTCGGCTGTTCGTCCGATTAAGGGCAGCATCCTGCAAATATGTTGCCTTGAATCGAAATGAAACCGGCTTATCATCAAGCAGCCATCCAAATTTTGAACAAGTTTTTTCACTGGACTAAAAATAATCACAATGCAACGCACTTTGCTTGAAATGAAAAGGTTTCAGTTGAGTTTAAGATGCACTCGCGACAGGTTCTTCTTCTAGTTTTAGCCTCGGCTGCAATCTGTGAAGTGCATACAAAAGATGTAAGGGAATGCGAGAAACAATCACATCAGAATTATGTGTGTCGGGAGATAGAGAGCTTTGAGCAACTTCATCAATATATTGACGAGGATTGGCAATCGGTAAAGATTGTTAACGAGCACACGACAATTGAAAATGATGATAAGCCGCTCTCCAAGCTGTCGAAACTGCGTAATCTGGATCTGTCGGAGTCGGGAGGTTTGACGTTAGGCGGGCGTGGTTTCCAAGATTTAATATCACTGCAACAGCTCAACTTATCACACTGTCAACTCGAAGAACTGCACGATAAGCAGTTTGCTGAGAATGCGTCCTTGGTCAACTTGGATGTCAGCCACAATGACTTGCAGGTCATTCAGCAAACGCTAATGAGGCAGCTGCCAAATCTTGTCTATGCCAACTTCTCGAATAATTTGATAGCCAACGTCGAGCTGGATGCTTTCAAGGAACTCAAGTATTTGCAGTTCCTGGAACTAACCACTAATGAACAGGAGAACATAACGATAGGCAGTAATGCCAATCTTCGTTACTTGTCCATTAGCAACAATAATGTAAGAGATGTAAGTTGAGTTAAATTAAGTAATTAATTACACAACAGGAATTAAAGAGCTTAATTTGCTGCAGTTCAATTGGTGCCGCCTGCGGGGATTGCCACAGCTCCAGGAGCTGCATTTGCACAGCAATTGGCTGGAGGTGCTGGACATGGGCATCTTCTATGCACTTCCCCAGCTGCGAGTGCTCAACGTATCCAATAATAACATCTATGAAATTCAGCGCAATCTTTTCATTGGACCCGCTCCCGATGTGCTTCCATCGCTGCAGCTGCTCGACTACAGCTCGAATAATGTCAAGGTGCTCGAGGATTATGTGTTCAACAGGTTGCATCAACTGGAGACACTGAACCTCTGGGGTAATCAGCTGAACAAGATCTCTGCCCGCGCCTTTAGGGGCCTGACTCAACTGAGATCCCTGCAGCTGCAAAACAATCACATTCGCGATCTGCCCAATGAAGTCTTTGCCAATCTGACGGCTTTGCAGCTGCTCGATGTGAGCAAGAACAAGATTAGGCAACTGGGTGCGAATGTCTTTGGCTGCAGTGTGTTGAGGAAGCTCAGTTACTTGGATTTCAGCAACAATAACATTGAGCAACTGCATCCGTTGGCCTTCGCCTCGCTTCCCTTCCTGCAACAGCTGCGACTGAGACGCAACAAGTTGATTTCTCTAGACATTCGCATGTTTGCTCCACTGCGTCGCCTGCAGCTGTTGACGGTGAGCGAGAATCGACTGATGGATATCGACGAGGACGTGCTCGCCACTCTGGACAAGCTGACTGAGCTGGAAATCAACAACAACCGGCTGACCTTCTTGGCTGCATTAAATTCGCCAACGTTCTTACCCCAATTGCGCCACATTCACATCGAGGGTAATCCCTGGCAGTGTCTGTGCCTGGACGAGCTTACGACCTGGTTGCATGGCCAACACGTAAGCTATGCCAGCTCCAGCAGCGCCTACTACATTGGCCGGAAACCACTCTGTGTCGTCACGCCCATGGAACAATGCATCAGGGATTTAGAGGCGGTGCGTGCGCACGGCATTGTCGAGAGCTATGAGAGGATTTAAGGTGGCAAAGGAGCAATAAATCAATAGCACTAAATGCTAGTGGAGCTCCTCACTGGCCACTGCTTTGTTGGCTGGCTGGTGGGTGGGTGAATTATTCTCGCCTTCGTAAATCACAGACAAATGAATGACCATCAGGCGCAAAAGTTTTTCTAGCTAAAGTATTTGGCCAACTGTCGTAAAACAATAAAACGAAAAGCAGCCACACAACAGAGCATGCCAAGGGGAAGGGAGAGAGGGGAGGGGGGAAAGAAGAGGTGCACAGATTTTCAAATACTTAACACCACTTAAGCGAACAGTTGGACAATGACAACGACAACGAAGAACAATTGTGGGTTGCGGTACAGGGCAAGGGGATAGGAAGGGGAAGGGGAAAGGAATGCTTCACATTGATTTCCAAGCGTAATTTAACGTAAGAATTTTTATTAAAATTTTCGATTTGTTTTGCGTATAAAGTTTGTGCTCACAATGAAATGAGCGTTCAACTGGCCATGACTTAATGAATAAATGATTGATTGAATGAATGGTAGGTAGTAAGTGTGAGTGTGGGTGTGAGTGTGGGTGTGAGTGTGTTCGCTTCGGTTGCAAAGGAAGCAAAGAAACTTCCGGCGCAAGCGGAAAGAGCGGAAAATTGAGCTGTGGGAATTGTTAGTGAATATTCAAGATTGCGCAACTGAATGAGTGAGTTGAAAATCCGAATGAGTAATGAATAAATTATACAGGTACAGGTAAACGGCGTTAAAATGTGCTATATTCACCGATTTAAGATTTATTATAACTTACTTAATTAATTAATAATAATGGAATTGAAATAAATAGCCAATATACTCGCATTACCGATTGAGCTCATGAATATACTTATTTTGCATAAGCAATGCATTAATGAATAAAGTAATCATTCACTTTTCTATTTTCTGCATTTCACTTTCGAACAGTTTTTCTCATTTCCGCACTGGTTTTTTCTTATAAAACAAATATGCAGCTGCTCGCATTCGAGAATTATTTAGCTGGGTGGGAGTGAATAACTATGCACAGGTCACACGCATTCAGACATTCACATTGCCCGGCACTTGCTGGTAAATAAGTAGTTCAACTTCAGCGTATTCAGGCAAATGCATTGAAAGCCAGCTCAAGTATTCCAGGTATTCACACGCACAGGTGACAAAAGCCAACTCTTGTGCGCACAGACAAAAGAGCTAGGAGCTGGCAGCCTGGATCCTTAGCCACGACTCGGAATAACGACACAGATACGCGACTACAGCTACAACTACAACTACAAATGCCTCTGCACTGAATGCGGCAATTAAGGGAGCAGGAGCGGGAGCAGGAGCAGTTGGAGGCAAGGACTACAAAAGGATGTGGATCCTAGCAACTGAATGCGTTGCTCAACAGCGACAATAAAAGTTTTTACTTGGCTGCAAACCGTGTCAAAGCAAGCTGCAGATTACCTACAAGCGTGTTCATACAACGGTTATATGGCTATATGGTTATGTGGGTTGTGTGCATAAAAATATTAATTTAATTACATTTTTTTCATGCTTTTGTTTTGTTGGGTTGGAAAATGTTCAACACCTGCCAAAGTTCTCGTCGGTCAAACCAAGGCAGGTCAAAGGCAAAACTTTCCATTCCCTTGGGAAAAAGGTGGAAAGACGGCAATTTCCACAAGTTCGGCATCAATTTCTTATGAATTTTGCGGTCGACGGCGATGCGAAGAAACAGGACAAAGTCCTTTCAATTAATTTAGGTGCAAACTTTTGTTTGCACAATTTGATAACTCAAAACAGCAGGCGTTCATTTCAACTCTCTCTTTCACTCACTCTGTGTGTGTGTGTGTGTGTGTGCGGCACACTTGTTGCACTCAGTGTGGCAAATATTGAACCCTTATCAAAATGAAATGACGTTCAGTGCTGTCAGAGACATCATAGTCCCATCAATTTGTTGGCCTAAGTTTTCCCATTGTACAAACATCGAGACTTTCAATTTTAAATATTGTCAACGTTCACCTGGCGTATGCGTAATATTTCAACAAAAATTTCAACAATTTCTGCTTATGATGTGTGTGTGAAGTGTTTTGCTGATGATGTTTATGAATTTGAGTGACTCTTGGCCCGGCCAATTTTCATTTGCAGCATTTAAGTTAATTGCTTGCAAAAGCTAATTACATTTTTGTGGCTCAATTTTCAGCACACACACAATTTGATAATGGCATAATATTTGGAAAACATTTTTATCATTATGGTGCAATTAGCGTGACAATTGTTTATTCAAATGCAACATTTTTATCCGAACAGTTTGCCACAAATTGAAAATCAAAGCGCAAACTAAGCAACAAGCTCACCGGATGTGGTGCAGACTCCACTTGAAATAACAATAATTTGTGGTTTGTGTGGTTGTGTGGTTGTTGTGTGTGCATTTGTAATTATCCGCAATTGTAGTTATTGTATTTGCATGTGGCAGCATACCCTAGAGAGGGAGCAGGAGGGAGCTGCTTTCCGTGCTGTCCTCATCCGATTCATATTGACTCACTGTGGATTGGGGCATAGATCTGGCTGCAAGTGAAAAGTGCTCAAGATGTCTGTGTTTATTCAATGCCAAAGTTAGCTCGTTGCTGTTCCTAAGCAGGTATTTGAATGCGGCATGCATCATTTGCCACATGTTCTCCAGTCGCTTGGCCACATTGTGATGAACCACCTGGTAACAGCCAAGTGGAGTCTTATTTCTAGCCGTATGGGTAAATGATTCATAGATGCGTCTTATAAAGGAACTAAACTCGGTCAAGTCGATGCAGCTGATGCTGAGTTCCTGATAGCGATCCAGGCACATTGCAGTCTGATTCTCCAGCTTCTCCGGCCACTTCTGCAACTTCTCCATGCGGGAATAAAGCTTGTCTGTCTTCATGCGATTCTGTTGCAAGTAGCACTCGAGGTTATTTCCCTGCAGCCTTTCGTGCTTGAGTCGACGTGCCAGGGTTGCCACCTGATTCACCAAATCCGCTGTCTGCAGTTGTACCGCTCTCACTTCTGCATTCCGAGAACCCTTTTTCTCGATTACCTCCAGGCATTTGACATACTCTGCGGTTTTGGGTCGCTCTCTGATCAAGAGTTGTCGCAGACTCTTGGCACGCTGCTTCATCTGCTCCAATTGATCATAGACCTCATCCAAGCTCAGCTGGGATTGCTCATCTAAAAGTAACTCCTCCTCTGAGCTGGTTCTACTCGAAGTGTTGACAGGCAATCCAGATGCACGACACTCCATTTCACCAAGGAATTGTCTCCACACAGAGTACGAGTTTGTGTGTATATGAATATTTTGTGCTACACACAAGCTGAAATTGCCACAATGTCATCGCATGCTGCCTGCTTGTTTAATGAAAATGCCTTGGCTGGCATGCAGAATGCAGCATGCAGCATGCAACATGCGGCTGAGGCAGCTGCTCATGTTACCGTTGCCTGCCAAAAATGTTGGCTCTTGGCTCCACTCTCAACTTGTCCAAAATACCTTTGCTAATGATTTTTAATGGCCAAATTGCATGGTCAGCCTTGAGTTTGAGTTGAGAACCCTTTAGGCTAGCTCCTGTCTCTATGTCTGTGTGTGTGTGAGTGTGTGTGTGTGTGTGAGTGTGTATGTGTGCAGCAGCTGCTCTGCTTATTAAAAGGGCATTTGTTGTCAGTGCAAAAGTTGGAAAAGGCCTCCAAAAATGATTCTCAAGCAGAGGTAAAATCTGTGGCATACACGTGCAAGCACAATTCGATGCGAATTTGCGCTCAATAAATTATGCATGCCACATGAAGCATAGGGCAAGTGGCCACCTGTAAGGCTGATGGCCTTAAAAAACAAATTAGTGGCGCTTACTCAACAAGATTGAGCGGCATTTGTGGCATCGTCATTGTGCCTCTTTTTTGCTTTTGTGGATGCCAGAGGCGTACCAAGTAAATATAGTATATATCAAAAGGTCGAACTAAACTCCATTTGCCAGCTGCTGCCACTGTGCAACGCGTGCAACATGAGAACTTGACGCAGAGAAGAAGAAGAAACCAAGGAAATCATAGTGAATTAATCAAGAGCCTCCGTTTGGCAGTCTGTGGCATTCATACATGCCACGAATGATGTCTGCATCTATTTATAGTCGCATAGATATTAACATTATGAGTACGAGCAACTGATGAATATTCATTCGAATGTGAGTACTCAAATAAAGCTGACGCATCCAATCAACAGCTGAATATAATGTTGTTTATAAAATCGTGTAATGCTCGTTATTTCTAAGGGAATGCGCAGGGGAATGTGGCATGCTAAGGGACAGGGGAATATGGTATGGGAAAGGGAAAGGGAAAGCAAACGAAAATGTGTCGACTGTTGGCAATTGGCCTTCGCATCTGTTGCAAATGAAATTATGTAAATGTGACAGCAGCAGTTTGCCACGTTTCCACTGTATGTGTGTATTTATATGTGTGTGGTGTGTGTGTGTGTGGTGTGTGTGTATGTCCGACCCACAAATACAATGGCAATGTGGTTTTGGCGGTTGTCGTTTGCCTAAACATGGCTTAATGTTGATTAGTTGCATTAAACATGCGAAAAACGCAGCCCAAATGCCAAAAACATTTGCCTACTTTTGCGGGCAGCAACTAAGGCAATAAACGAGACTTTCATTTGTATGTGCGCGTGTGTGTGTGTGTGTGTGTGTGTGTGTCACAAATTGTCGCATCACTTAAACATTTACGTGGCAATTGAATGAATTTAATTGCAAATAATGCTTATCACAATTACCCGTATCAGACAATCAAATGGAAATTGTTGCGGCAGGCCATAAACTGGCAAAGCCAATCGCTGTGTGGCAAGCTGCAAGTTGCAGTTGCAAGTTGCAAGTGGCGCGTTGCAGCAAGCAGCATGCAAATTGAAAGGAAAAACCCATTCAAGTGGCCGCAAGCTGTTTACGACACAGCCAATGGCGAGGCAAACTTTAATAGTAAATAACAACAATAACAAGTGCCGCAGGCGCCACAGAAGCCGCAGCTGCGCCACGTACCAAAGTTGCAGCGAAAAAAAAAAGAAAATCAAAGTTTCCAAACACTTTGCTTTGATGACTGGCCAAGTGTCGACTTATTGGACTGCTGGCCAGCATCTTTACGGAGCTTATGAACTTGGCTAACAATTATCACATTAATGAAGGTAGTCAGCTCAATTGATTATACAGTTTTTGAAGCTGCTTAAGATTTAAGTTATCTCATAAATTAATTATAGGAGAGTCGACTTTCAATTTAGCAAGGGTATTAAACAGTCGCATACAATTACAGCTTACAATTTGCTATTTAAACTCAATGAAGATGTTGCCGTTGCCGTTGTCGATGTCGAGGTCCAGGCCAAATCATTATTGATTTTGTTATTGGCCTGGTCCACAGTTGGGGCCAAGCCTTATCAAAAGGGTGCGCCTTGAGTGTCACTTGAGGCGCTCTTTGACAAAAAGTTTCTTTGTATTATTTATGTGCTGTTCATGCCGTTGGCAATGGGGTCCTTAATATATATTGTTTATACTCCATTTCCATTTCCATTTGCTTTACTTGGCTTTTAAATTTATGTAGCAGCTGCTTTTGCTGATATACGAAATACGAGCAGAAGTAAATACCAAATAGCAAAATGTCAAATGCATTCGGCTAAAGAGCTCAAATGCTCATAATGTGTTAAGTTTTTGGCATTTCTACAGTTGGCTGTTTTGAGTGCCGTTGCGTTGCCGTTGCTGCTGCTGCTGCCACTTGAGTTGTTGGCAAACAGTCTGCCAAGCAACTTCGCCACTTGAAATGCCAGAAAGTTTACCCAAAAGAGGCCAGCAAACTAATTATTTAGTTTCATTTTGAGGCAAAGGCAAAGGCAAAAGCAATGGCAAAATGGCAAAATGGCGAATGGCAAACGTCAGCGTAAGCAAAATATCAATAAAAACTCCAATCGAGATCTATTTCAATTAACTTGTATGAAAACTTTTTAATTAACGGCCACTGCAGCGCCAGAAACAGAAACAGAAGCCAGGCTTCATTTTCAGCTTGGTTCACATTCTTGAGCAATTTATTGCTGCGTCTAATTGGCCAACATTAAAGAAAAAAACAAGACAGCAACACGAAAAAAAATGGCCAAAATAGATGTCGTATGTAAATGTTGATAAATCAAGCTGCGACTGTTTGTCTGTGTCTGTGACAAGCGAACAACTGTTGGACTGTCCAAATAAATAAATAAATATTAAGCTAAGGACGCTAACATGTTTATGCTGACCTCATTCCCTGGTTTCCCCAGTTTAGCTATTCCTATTCCTACTCCTTTTTGGAGCAAACTTTGGTGAGACCCTTATCAAAAATGGCCGCAAAACAGTTGCCATTTCTGTCGTGACACCTTGTGATTTAAAAGGTAGGTCAAAAACTAAAGTCTTGCAACTTGACTCGGTGATTTATTGGAGCCAAGCTGATTTAGTGCTATTAATGCTCACGATTTGTACTGAGGAAGAGGGGAAGTTAAACAAAAGTGGACACACGATATGCTGGCCACAATTACAGCGTCTAGACTCGCAGTCAACTCGAAGAACTGTCAAACTGTTGGCCACTTTTTTATTGCTCATTGCTCATACTTCATAGGCAGACTTTCAGTGAATGGCCCGAAGTATACTATATTATAGAAATGACAAACGCAGCGACATCTCAAATTGAACTGACGATGAGTTCTGCTTTTTCTTCTATCCAGCTGCTTGATAAATTGAGCGTCCTGCTATTAATAAGATAAATGAGCGACAATAAGTGGCAGGGCTTCCTTCCTTCCGCTGCACAATGCGGCGTATGCGTAATTACCATTTCATATGCATTAAGCTTCAATCACAAGCCACACAGTGCGTAGCGTTTAAGCAAATATTTGGATAGGTTGACTGGATTGAGTAGGAGGTCCTGACTGCCTGGATGGCTGCCAAACGGCAAGGCGATGTCATTAAGCGCATTTGTAAAATCATCAACAATATTCGAGAGTACTCACTTGTACCCACAAAGCGTCGCTGTCGCTGTCGTTGATGTTGCCGGCTGGCAAATGGATTTTATTGTAAGCGAGGCATAAAAAATGCACAACAAATTGAAATGCGATCAATAATAATTATTGTTGGAGCACAGTGGATACACAGAATAATTGCGTTTCCATGCAATTGCTCAATTCTCAATTCAGAATTCCCCAAGGAGTTGCTGAATATCGTACAATGCCCACGATTATCGTAAGAAATTGATGGTCCTCAAACAATATCGTATAATGTTTGATGAGCTTTGTAACAAGCAGACATTAAAATGAATGAATATCAATAATAAGTATGATTAAAGTGCAGTAAACAGATGAAATAACTTTGAAATCTATCGATTTTTATTGACATATTTATCGATTTCTTGAAATTGTTTAGTATATCATAAAATTGAGAACTGTAGACTGATTTATCAGCGCAGACTTTCAATTATGCTGCCATCAGGCAGCAGCTGCCAGCTCCAGCATCGTTTAAAAAAACATTAGCCCAAGTGACAGTCCGTGGCGGACAACATTGGAGCTTCGACTTTAAGCCATAAAGTAGTAAAAGTTTATGGCAACGAGTGAGGCTTTGGCCTGGTCGGGTCGGCTGACCGCAAAGGCGTCGCTGTTCCTGTTGCTGGTTAACGGCCTTGGCCAGTTCGTCACAATGAAAATCCAATTTAATTTTACTGATTCTGCACTTTGGCCAAATCGAAACGAGCTGAACGCAATCTCATCGTTAGACCACAAGTTAACCACTGTGGCGAGTGGAAAGAGAGGGTGGACTGCATCTTAAAGATTTGTAGAATTTCTTAAACATATACGGGGATCAGTTGACGGCACATCTAATTATTGTTTACCGTGCTTAAACGCCAGGAAAATTGAATTGAAATCAAAATAAAATGCGACGAAAATCAAATTTGCGTCCGGAAGTTAAGTTGCCGGCCAAGACAAGCAGCCGTAACCGGTGTCAGCCAGGTCGGGCAGGTCACCTACATATAAGAATAACAGAAAAGGCATTCAAGCTCAGCGCTAACAAATCCTCAAGGATTTCACTTTAGTCCAGTCAAAGCCTTGGCCTCGGGGCAATAAGAAATGGGAGAAGAAGAACATAAGAAGCGTAACCGAAAGACAGCAGCAGGTAACATAAAACGAACGATTGACTGGGAGAAAGAAGGAGAGAGGAGAGGGGCGAGGGGCGAAAAGAAAGAAAAGCGAGGGTGGCTCAACTGTCGAGGTCTGTCAAGGTTAGGCAATGTCTTGGCCTGGTTTACCAACATCGAACAATGTGTGTTTGACATTTGATTTCAGTAAAAAGACTCTGACTCCGATTTTCCCTCTCCCAACCAACTGCCTGCATTCATTTCATGACATGTTGACTTTCGGCTAGCAAACTACATTCGACCTGGGAAATGCAGCTGAGTAGACCAAACGGCATCCAATTAAAGGAAAACACCAAACTGAACACAGGAACCCAAAAGCTGTCAGTTGTCCAGCTTGTTGAGATTTGAGATACATATGCAAATGCAAATTAAATTCACGCTGCGTGTGAATGAGCAGAGGTAAGAAAAAATTCAATGAAATTGCAAATGATTGGCCAACAGATAGGCTGTAAAAATTTAAATAAAAGCAACAAAAATGTAAGCAAATAAATAATACTTTATATTAATATGATTTCTTTTTTTTTTTTAATAAATAGTAGTCAATTCAGATAAATATGCAGCTGCTTAAAGTATACCCTGCAACTCTCATTTTTTGTAGGGTATAATGAATGCTTTACATGCAAATGCGAAAGTGCCCAGCAACTTGGCCTAAAGCCATTGCGACCTAAGGCCTGTCAGTGTCAGGAGAGTCCAAGTCATGCACTGACTGGCGGGCACTTCTCCCATGGTAATTGCTGGACGGTAAATGTCTACAACAACAGACAAACGACGTCCTGTACAGCGACGTCCTGTTCTGATTTGTGTATCCACTCAAATTTCAGGCAAATATTTGCGTTATTAACATTGCGGTCCCTGCTCACGTAATTTTCACACGCCGCCCAAAAGTATGCTACAAAATGTTGAAGCCACAAGTTATGCTAATGCCTGCGTTGGACAACAGGGGGCGCGGCGAGTTTGTTGGTGTTAATTCAAATGACATTATTTAATGCACAGCGCACGCAATATGGCGTTAAATGTGTTTGTGTTTGTGTGTGTGTGCGTGAAAAGAAAGTGCTTTTAATTAAATGTGTTAAACGAATTTGGGCTTGCATAATAATTCAACGCAAAAAGTGACAAAATGTGAATTTATGTCTATTCGAAACTTTTCAATTGCGCAATGGGCCAACACGGAGCTGGCCAAGAGAGACACAATAAACAATTACTCGCATGTGTCTAATAATAGTCTGCAGTAACTGTAAGTTAATGTGTATATGGCAATTAAGTGTCTATCAACAGTATCATCAACATCACCAGAGAGACAGAGACCGAAAGGGAAATTGATAGAGATGAGCAAAACGTATACGCCATGTTGTGTGTAGTCGCTTTTGCCAACAGTTGAAAGGCAATAGTTGATAGTGCATAACAACAACAACATCAACAACATTGAGAGTGACAGAATGAACAACAATAAAACGAGCAATATTTACAATGAATATCAAAAATTTTCATGTAATTTTACACGAACAAAATTTGCATATTTATTAAATTTCGTGATTGAATTTGATAAGCTTGGATATGCAGCATGAAGGCAACAGATAACAGCATGTCGGTGTGTAACTGTGTGTGTGTGTGAAAGAGATAGAAGAAGCAGCTGCGTATACGCAATAGATTAAGGTGATGCCAAGCTCTTTCAATTGCTTGTGTGGTTTAATATCCAAGCAAATGAATTAGTAAATTGCATAACAGATCTGAATTCATTGGATTATGTTTGTCATCTGTCTTACTAAAATTAAACTATTAGTGACTAAATTTCAGTTAAACCGAAACGCCAAATTAGTCATGACAGCTGACAATGCCAATGTTAATGAGTCGACTCAAAAAAGAAACCCCAAAATGCTGCGAAATTCCACAGAAACTGTCAAATAATGAAAGTGAAAAGGCTTTAAATATGTAAATTGAGCAATTGCTTCTCAATAAATAATTCGTAATATTGTTATCATTAGAATTCTACTGAATTTTATTATTATTTTATAGCCTACAATTTCTGAGAACTAAGCACGCAAATTTAAAGCTAAGCTGACATTGATTTGAAATTTTTTCTGACATTAACAGTAGTAGATGTAGTCAAGCCGACACTTGAGTCTGACAGTTTTATGAGCAGAAATGGCATTTTGTTAAGTGTTGTAGTCGCTGTAACCACGCCCCCTGCAGCCACTGTGACGCCCAAAGCAGTCGCTGGCATTCATTTCAATGCCTTAAAGTGTCAGTTACCAAGAGACGTGGAGCGAACTGATTCTCATCCAATAATCAAATACAAATGGGTGTGTGTGTGTGTTTGTGTGTAAATTATAAATTGCTTAGAGGCAGAAACAACAACAACAACAAGTGTAGAGACACTGGCAGCAATTGGTCTATTTATTTTTTATTTGCTGTGGATGTTTATCGTTGATTTGTGCTTCCCTTTTTGTTGCTGCTGTCTGTTATTATTGTTACCTGTTGTTGTTGTTGTTGCTGTGGGTATTGCCGTTATCGGCAGTGAAAGAAAGAGAAAGTGCCGCTAGCCAGTTTTTGGTATTTTCTCGTTGTTGCTGCTTTTTTTATTTTTGGTATTTACTTATTCGAATTGCCCGTGCAGTGTGTTTGCTGTGAGAGAGGAGGCAAAAGAATGTCAATTTCTGGCTGTAATGTTCATGTAGAGGCCACAACGGACTTTTGCTTTTCTTTGAAGCTGTGAAACAAGCCTCACATTAACTCACACACACTCTCACACACTCACACTCGCACACTCTCACACTCATACAGTTGCATACAAAGTAACACGTTCGTTTACAGCTTTCCCTTCCTGTGCGAGAGTCGCTTGTTGTTGTTGTTGTTGTTTGTCGCGATGCTTCTTCCACTTCCACTTGGCTTGACTTGACATTTATTTATTTATTTATTTTGTTTTTGATAGGCTTTGTTCGGTTTTTAGTTGATTGGCTCTGATCTGTCCCAGGCACTAAAGCATGAAAGTAAAATTGGGCATCACCTAATGACGTCGTTGACAACTTTTTCTTTTGGTAGAACGATTAATATGCATATGCATATATTTAACAATGTAACAGCTACTTCTAAGCGAGACTTTCGCTAATTGAAAGAAAACGAGACAAGTTTTCAGTTAGAGCACTCTCTCTCTCTCTCTCTCTCTCTCTGTCTGTCTGTCTCTAGATATTCATTGCAATGCGGCACAATTAAGTCAGGTAGGTATTGAGATGAGCATGGTCTGGTAGCCATTGCCATAGCCATCGACTTGGCCCAACCCAAAAGTCTTCCAAGTTAACCGCACAAATTTAGAAAACTTTTTGAGGGCACTTTCATTTACCATTTTTTTTTTTCGCCGATGCGTATTGAAATTGCTTGACTCGGCTTTCGTTCGATGGCTGGGCCGCTCATTGAATGCGAAATGAGCAGCACAAAGTACAGGAAGACACTTGGAGCTTCATGCTTGCCACTTGCCACTGGCATAACGGTCAACAGAATCGCCGGCGTTGCCATTGTCGTTGTCGTTATCGTGGAGTCACTGTACGTGAATGAATTCATCAAAGAACCCCCAACAACAACAACAGCAACAACAACAGACAGTAGCTCTAGTGTTTTTTGGGCAGTGCCAATGCACAGCATGAAAAATTGAATATAATGTGCAAATGAAATTCAACAACAACGTCAAATCCAATTCCAAAGCCAAATCCGAATCCAAATACAAATACAAATACATAGACAATTGCTGCGGTTTGGCTTATGCATATTTCAATTTTCAACAAAATGAAATTGTTCGCACGCATTTCGCATATTATAGATGGCAGTAACAGATGAAGGTGCGACTAACTAACGACGGCTTTGAAAATCGATTAGTTGGCATCCACACACATTTCATTATATTGACAACTGTTGTGCCTCCCCTCTGCCACCCTCTCCATAGTTAACCCTGCTAATTATTCCGAGCACAGAGCGACGCTTTCATGCATAATCTCATATAAAACTAACTACAACGACAACACGTGTGTAGGGAGATAAACTCACTAAGGTATTTTTACTTTTATTTCGATTCAAGCAAAAGAAAAGCGAAACTTTTCAGACGTTGACTTGGCATGTACAAAAATTGCTGGTAATCAAATAATTTCTAGCATTTAATTGTCAACGTCGTTCAGTTGCCAGGGGGGAGGAATTAAATGACTTGACATGATGCGGAGACAAGTACCGTCATGAGTGTCAAATGAGCTATTTGAAATGAATTTGGATAATTTATGGTTGGGCTGCTACTTAAGTACGAAATGTAGTTTAGTATTAGACTGATTCAGAAATGAATGAAATGAAATCATCTAATTATCATAAATATTTAAAGCAACTCACAAGAAAATGTAATATTTGATATATGTTTTAAATGTATAATGTATAATAAATGTTTGATTTTTTAAACAACGTAGCAATGAATTAATTTTAAATTTAATTAAATTTTTCTATGCCAAAGTTTAATTTAAAACAATGCTTTAGCATAAGTTGCAGCCAAATAAATGTCGGCTTTGATTTTAGTTAATAAATCACAAGTTTTCTCTGATCTTAAAGTTTTCTGAAAAGTTTGTGCCGTTTGCAGTTCTACCAAGAAATCAAATCTTATAAAGATTTTCAATAATTGCGCTGAAAAATGAGCAATCAAGCAACAGCAAGCAACAAACCAGGAAAATTAATAAACTCGAAAAACTTTTGTGCTAGCTGGAAAAACTAATCAACCCAAAAAATGAGTATTTTCTGCTTTTGCCGGTTGCAAGAAACTTGTGCAAATTAATTAGTCAAACGGAACAACGTTTCCGACTTCAACACGTCTCATTTATTTGTTTATAAGGCCAACATAATAAGAGACATTTTGATTTTGATTAGCTGCAACTAAGCTTTAACTTTGTTGCCTTTTGGATGGCGAAACCCTTTTTCACGGGAATTGAGCTTTAAGTGTTTTTGTTTTTGCAGTTTTTTGACACCTGAGTGACTGTGTCAGTGAGCAAGTCAAACGGTATTTAAATTCATAACAATGTGGCTTCTGAACCGAGAAATCTACCCTCTCTGCTGCTTTGAAATTGCTTTAAAAGTCTTAAAAAATAGTTGAAGTTTTGCCAAACGAAAATTTGTTGCCTTGAATGAAAGTTTTTTTTTTTCTGTTGCGAAATGTTGTTGACGTTAGTCGAAGCTCATCTATTGTTTTCTGTTTTTTTTTTTTTTAGTAAATCTTCTGTTGCCATTTATGTTGTTGTTTTTCGGCACATTACATAAAATTTCGTAACATTCTGCGGCAAAAGTCTGAAAACGTCTGCAAGTCTCTGTCCAGTCGCTGCGTCGAGTTAAGTTTTTAAGTTGAGAAAACTCCACTGACCTGTTAACTGAAATGCTTTGCAAAGACTTGCATACTTTGACTGCTGTCTCAATAACAACGACAACAATAGCAACAACAAGTTGCGAAGAAAGTTATAGACAGTCCAGCTCTTAGCTACAGTAAAAACAACTTTTGCCCAACTAGTACAACTCGAACAATAACAACAATAACAACAACAACAACGACGATAACGACAATAACAAGAAGAGGCCGCTATAAACGAGTAGAACACGTTTTACTGTTGAATCTGCCGACTGCGCTGCCGACGCCACTGCTCTGTGTGTGTGTGTGTATTTGTGTGTGTGTGTGTATGGGAAAGCTTTGGCTTTGACAGTCAGCTAGCTCACTGGACTAACTGTCCATTTTCCTTGGCCCACTGTGTCCCGGACATTGAAAATGAAATGCAACTCAACTTAATTACATTACAACTTGTCAAAGATATGACTAACTTTTTTCTATACATATATTTCTTTTATTTTTTACACAGTTTTTTGAGTGGATTCAAAGCCAACTGCTCAATGGCTTGCGATTTCACTTTGATGTGCCACAAGAGCTCAAAAATTAGCACTTCTGTTCGATGAAGCGCGAAAAAAACGAAGAACTCATCAATAAAAGTCGCACATACATTCATACATTAATGAAAAAATACATACGTATGCAAAATATGTGTATATGTGTATATGTCACTGAATATTTATGAAGTACCAAGTGAGGAAACTGGCCAGAAGGCATGTCAGGAATGGGGTTAGGGCGCGTCAGTCAAAGTAATCACACTTGAAAGGCAAGTGCTTTATAAATATTACAAATAAATCAAACAAATATCAAGCAAGAAGTATAAGTAAATTGAATATTAAATTATATTAAAATGAATTCCTTTTATATCATCTTTTGCTCTTATTTCGTATGCATTAAGAAATGAATTTTTAAGCTAAGCAAAATGCAAATAAAAATCATTTTATATTTTGTAGATGATTTATTTCAGAGCAATAAATAAAAGCTTTTTTCTGCAGAATAATTGTTAATCAACATATACTGAATACCAAAAAAACGTCTTTATTTCCATAGCATTACCATTATTAATGGGAAATACGCTTGATAACAAGTTAAGATCTGACAGTTCCCAAGTTGATGTAGCCAGTTTTGCTGTTAACTGTTATAACGAGCCGTTTACTGTGCCAAATACTTTCCCATAGGAACCGCCCAAAGAGCGCTCAGCTCAAGTCGAAAATTGATTGAAAATCAAGTTGATTCGAGAAGGAAGACAGAGAGAGATTGAGAGAGAGAGCCACTGAGAGAGAGAAAGAGATCGAGTGGGAGAGAGAGAGAGAGAGATTGTTAACGGAAGAGAGCACAAAGAAAGCACAAAATGTAAATGAAATGCAGAGGAGGGAGTACGAGTGGGCGGAGGGAGGGAGGGGCTCTGATCGGTGTCTTCGTCTACAACTATGCTGGTAACTGAAGATTCCAGCCACGATCAGTTGCAGACGGTCAGTCGTGCGAGACAGTTGAGTGCGCGGCGGTGTGAAAATTGCCAACAACGAAGCTCGAACCATAAATAAAGCAACCAGAATCACAATCACAATCACAAACCAAAAACTCCCCCAGCGAGAAACAGGTAAAAGCAAACGTTGAAAAAAAGAAAGTCTGTCAAGAATCGCATGGAGCTAAAAACCATACGATAGAAGCTCAACCAGCGACAGTCTTCAGCGGTTACTCGAGGTGTGAGCTACGGTTACTCAAAAAAAAAAAAAAAAAACTCGAATTTTAATCGGTTATCGTTCAAAAAAAAAAAAACTGAAATATCAACATTAAATCTTACGGTGTGTGAAGCAAGCAAACTCTAACTGAACAATATATATGTACAATATACGATTATACGAATCGAATAATCGATTATCATAATCATCATACACATACATCATAGGTTAGCATTGGATTAACAGTGTTAAAAGCTGAGGATTATCTAAAGATACATATCGAATCGTATCGTAATATATCGTATCGTGTGTGTGCTTCTTCATTCTCCTTGTGTGATAAGCCCAAAGTAATTGGCATGCAAAGCGCTGACCACTGACCGCTGACCTACAAAACAATTCACATACAAATTGTAGCAGTGAAAGCCTTGGCAACATCTTAAGCAAGAACTTTTAATTGATTTTCAGAGCACACAAAGACCCAAACCAAGTCTTCAGCTCCAACTTGGACACGGACTTGGACTCGGACTCGGACTCTTAACTGGCTTGGGTCATAAATTGTATCTGCGCAGCAATTTAGAGCATTCCCCGGTCTTTTTTTTATGTGCTCTGCTCCAAATACAGCTACAGATACAGATACTTTTACAGATACAGATACAGATACAGCTACTGTCCAATGGTCATTTCAGGCCACCCGACAGAGTCTGCTCCATTTTCATGCTCATGCTCATGTGGTCAGCATCGTTGAGTAATCCCTGCTGCCTTCTCTCAGGTTCAGGTTTCTTCTTGCAAACTGACCCACATACTATACAACTATACGACTATACGACTATACCAGTGGCTAATTTAAGTGTTTCCTGGCATGGCAGTTATAGTTTACGCTGTTTACACTGCTTCTTCTGCACTTTGCTGCCAAAACAAAACATTCTCAAGTGTTGTTCCAAACAGTCACGACAACAACAACAACAGCAACAACAACAGCAACATGCACTTAAGCCAAGCAGAAGCTATTAACAGTGAAATATTCGACATCGTCATTGTGGTTTTTCTCTGAAATTTGAGTGGTCCTCCGTCCACACGTTTACGATAGAGAACGGGTTCTTCCAATTCTGTAACCCAAAAATGTTCAACATATTTTTTGTTCTACTCGTCGTCCAAGTTTATGACAACAAATGCAAAAGTTTACGTAGTTTCAAAAGCTTCGCTGTCAATGTAAGGAAAAAAGAAGTATAGAAGCATATTAAGAACAGTTGCCTAACTAAGAAATACCCTAGGAACTGTAATTATGTTCTATTACACATTTAAGTCTAAGATTTGTTCTTTTAATTTTATTTTTGAAATATTCAAATACCAAATAATCAGAAAATGAGCACACACAGCCCATTGTTCCTTGTGGGGAATTCATAAAAAAAAAAAAACTTTGACTAGACTTTGTCCATTAGTTGGTTGAGTTGCAAGTGCATTGTTGTTCCGCCAGGTGGCGCTGACGCGACGATAACAGCTCCTAATTCATGCGACGTGCAAGTGCATGCATAAGCAGAACGAGATGGCTGCATGAGATGTGCGTTTGTCAGACAAAGAGAGTGATAGGAAGGAAAAGAAAAGAGAAGCAGAGACAACTGTGGTCTTCTACTGCGGTTGCAGGTGCTTCTCTTGATGCTGTTGGGCGTGGCAGCTCAAGCGGCACGTGTAAAGCTTATTTTTCCACTTTAGTTCGTTTGCCATTGTCTTGGAAAATTAACTGCAACGGCAGCAAGGGCAACAGCCGGCAAGACAACGACGCCCTAACATATGAGCCAAGTTAAAAACAAAGACATGGCAACAAACTCCAACTGAAAGGAGATGGCAACAGCCTGATTTGCAAATCCTGAGGCACTTTAAAGGACTCGGCTTGAGGCACGTGGCCTTTTGTGTGCGTCCTTCCATATTTATTGATATGACGCTGATATGACAACGCAATAGCAAAAGCAAACGCATTTAGAGCCAAAGGCATCCCCCAAGAGAGAGCATCAAGTGCCAGGAGAGGAGCAGCAGCAGCAGCAGGAGCAGGAGCAACTGCAGCTGAAGGTTGCAGAAGCATTGGCTTCAATAATCCTCCATTGTGTGTGCGGAGCTTAAGTAATTTTGCTGGCTGTCATGCAAGTGCACAGCAAACAGACTCTTCGCAGTGCTTCTCACTCTCACCCACCCTCTTGTTTCCCCTCTCTCTAGCATTGCCATTTCTATTCCCATTCCCGTTCCCATTCACCCCCTCTTCAACACACATGAATATTAATGTAAAATGCACACACGGTTAGCTGCATTTTTCTATGGAGCATTAAAATATAGTGGCAGCAACGTTCCATATGAGTTGCTGCCTACAATGGAGCAACAACAACAACAACTATAAGAACAACCGCCAGAGCAGCAACAACTGGTTGCCATTGGTCGAGGTGGAGAGAGGGGGGCAGGAGGAGCAGTTTACTCAGACTCCTTCCTTCTTCGCTTGTCAAAAGTTTTTCCATTGCATTGTTGTTATATGTAGTTGTTGTAGAATGATGCGTAAAATATTCGTAGATAGGTGAGAAAATGAAAGAACATTGAGAGCGGCTCAAGAAGAGAGACAAAGATTGAGAGGGAGAGAGGCAAAGAGGGAGAGAAGCTCTGACAAGGCGTGTACATGGGTAAAGTAAATGCAATTTCGCAGACTTCAATAACCAGAGTTTATAAGTACCCAAGTGAAGCTGATGCCAAAATGACAACGGCAACAGTGGGCGCAATATGCTAAAAACTAGGCAAATATTCATAAATTAAAATAGACAGAAAAGTAAAAGAATAAGTTTTTATACATGGATAGTTTAATATAATATTTAATTTCTTAAATTACATAAATTTTGGTTTTGCTTTTTCGGCAATTTGCTCCACTGTGCGTGGGTCTAGCGTTGCCTAGCACGCGCCTCAGGCTAAGGCCAGGTGATGTGTTGTCGCCTGCATCCCGCTCTGCTGCCACGCCCCAAATGTCGCCCCCTTTCCCTGGATTCCCTTGCCACATGGCCGTGGGGCTTCAGAGATTTTAATAAACGCTGTTTGAGAGAGGCGCCGCGTAAAAGTTTTAATTAAGCGGAGCATCGCGATGACGCGTTCCCAGAGTCGCGTCTTCATGGCAACCACAAGGCAAGAAACCAAAGACACTTGGACGCCATAAAACTGCGTTTTCGGGGCTTATCAAGTCGCTGCTATCTTTAGCTCCCTTGTGGAGGCCCTTAACGGCAAGTCTTGCCAGCGTCAGAGCGACAGACTAACAGACGGACAGACAGTGCAGCTGCCACTGCCACTGTCACAGCCAATGCGAGTGCAACTTGGCCAACTGGCAACTTGGCCGACAGTAGGTCACTGGGTTTTCACTTTGGTTTATGGACATTTTGCTTATCAGCAGCTAAAGCTGAGCTCGATTTTCAAAAAGCGTTTTACTCATTTTTCAATAAGTGCCCGACTCGCCAGTCAGTTGGCCAACAGCAACAACAGCAACAACAGCAACAGCAACAACAGCAGACACTCAACAAATCGCTGCGGCAACGCGTTTGCCACACAAAACTTGTTCGTGGCAGCGACGTCGACGTCGACGTCGCTTTCACTTGTGGCAGCCACACTTGACAGTGTGACAATAGCAACAACAGCAACACAGACAACAACAACCACAGCAACATTGACGACAACAATAAAAGCCACAACAGCGTTAACAACAACAGCAACAATTGCTGCGGTTGTTTGTTATAGCCATTGGCTGTTGGCCATGCTGATTGTCATGGCTAAAGAGCCAGCAGCAACAGCAATTGCTATCGCAGCAACAATAGCAACAACAGCAACAAAGGCAATGTCAATGGATATGGAAAGTTCAGAATAGTCAAGTAAATGCCAAAAATACTCTATAAATAGCCGGAGAGAGAGAAGAGAGTAAGAAAGAGACAAGTGAGACTTTGACTGTACACAAGTTGGATTTTTGAACAATATTGTTGCAACAGAGGCAACACTTGCAACTGAGTAGTTGTACCTCAAGACATACACTTACTTTTGTCTGTCTCTCGCTGATGTCTTTACCTGCCACTGTGGCGACGACGACGACGACGACGACGAAGGTCTTGGCGCCTGCAGCTGTCCAAAAAGTGTTGTTGTTGCTGTTGTTGTTGTTGCTGCTGTTGCTGTTGTATGTCAAGTGCCAACAAATGGACATGTGGACAACGCCCGGCGGCAACTTTGAGGCGCAGCTCAAAAACATGTTTACACACACTCACGCCACACACTTACACACCACACTCACACACCACACTCACACACACACCAACACAGCACACACACATTTGTAGTTGCTTTCTTTGATGTCTTATTGACTGACTGAGTAACTTAGTGGCCTGACAGTTGGCTTTGTGCTCGATAAATATGTAATTTATCAGTAAAGCCATGAAAAAGAAAGTGTTGCAAGCGAGTGTTGCAAGCTAATTGGGTCAACCGCAAAAGTAAAAGTTCTGCAAAACTCGCATTTCTCATTTCTCATTTTGAACTTTTAACTCATCGCCTGTAATTTATCTGTTTGCTTTTGCAGAGACGAACCAAAAATGAAATTCGTGATTTTGCTATGCGTGCTGAGTGCGCTCCTGCTGCAGATTGAGGCCTCCCCGCTGCAGTTGCTCTCGAGGAGCGAACGCGCCGTCGCCCGACAGCAGGCGGTCAACAACGATGTGGCACCGGCGGCGGCAGCATCCAGCGATGATGATGATGACGACGATGAGGATGATGACGATGATGAGCCGGATCTGGGCGATTTGGTTGATGATGATGATGGTAGGTAGAATGAGAGTTCAAATATGCACACACACACACACGTTTATACTAAGTAAGCACTCGAGCACCCGAGCACTATGCACCACCAGCGTCACCAGCAGCACCAGCGGCACCAGCAGTTCCCAACAGCAGCACCACTTGCCACTGCAATTGCAGCCACAAATGAGGCAACCACTCGCCACCACTCGCAACTAGAAAACTACCGAAAATTTGCATATTTGTGTGATGTTATTAACGAGATTTTTGTGTGTCCTCCTTCCTCCTTCCTTCTTTGGGTAACGCAGTTATTTTGCTTTCGGGGTTTACAGATGATGACGACGATGAGGACGATGACGATGAGGAGGAGGATGACACGCCCCAGGGCCAAGCAGCGCCAGCGGCCACAGCCAGCGACGATGATGACGAAGAGGATGACGATGATGATGATTATCTGGACAGACTTTTCGATGATATTCTAGGCGGTAAGCCATTAAATCTGTCCCGAGCTGGCCTCTCAATTAAAGCCCATTTCCCGCTTCTCGACAGACGACGATGACGAGGACGATGATGATGATGAGAGACCCGCTGCCAGTCCACAGCAGAGTCCTGCTGCTGTCGCTGCTGCCCCAGTTCAGGCCCTCGAGGAGGTGGCACCTGCCGCAGCCGGCAGCTCGTTGAGTTCCGGCATCTCCGATGGCGTCGATCTGCCCGCGGAGAGTGGCAACGCTGTCGAGCCCATTGCGGCTGGCAACGCTGTCGAGGATGCGGCGGCTGCTGTGGCACCAGCACAGGCAGCCAACAACAACAACAACAACAACAACAACAACAACAACGAAGGTGAACTAAATGTTTTTTACGATGAAGATGCACTTGTAGATGGTAGTAGTGGTAGCACCCATAGTTTAAGTAGCACCAATGCAATTGACCAACAAAAACAAAACATACAACAACAAGTACAACAACAACAACAACAACAACTGCAACATGCGACACATCAAACCATAACAGCAACAAATCAAGCATCATCACATACAACCACAACAACTACAACAACAGCAACAAAGAACACTCTCATAAATAACAATAACAAAAATAATAATAACAATCATTTAGTTGTCAACACCGCCCCCGCACAGACAGCAGTTGGCGCTGTGGGCGTGGCAACGGGGCCAATTAAGGCTCCAGCGTCTCCAGCTGCTGCTGCTGCTGCTGTTGCTGGGGCAGCGTCTGATGACGAGGACGACGAGGACGATGACGATGAATATGATGATGATGGTGATGATGATGATGATGATGATATTGATGATGGAGTCGATGAAATTACAGGTGCGCTGACAGGTGACGACGAGGAGGCTGATGACGATGATGATGACGATGACGATGATGATATTATTGGCGATGACGTCATCGAGGCCAGACGCGAAGCACGTGAGTCCAAGTCAACAACAGACAGCAAAACAGCCAAAGCCAAAAAATCAACAAGTGCTTCCAAGAAGTCCAAAAAAGAGCTCAAGCATTAAAAGCAAACAACAATACAACAGTTACAACAACAGCAACAACAACAACAACAACTGCCACAACAACTGAAAATATATATATACGACAGGGACAACATTGAAATGACTTAAAACGTTGCAAGAAGATCATTTTTTGGGTAGGACCATTTGAAATCTCGGACATTGCATAATTCTTTGCCTGCACTGACTATCCCAATCTATTCCCAAAAGCAACACAACGATCAAACAAAATACTATTTCTAATTTATTTATTTATTTATTTATTTTTGAGTTAGAGTTACAAGCTTAAATACAAATTGCATAATTAAGTTACGAGAAAACAAAACAAACAAATATTTTAACAAAAATATCCTCGAAATGAGTTGATTGAGAGTTTGGTGCTAGTCAAACTATCTGCAAAATGACAAATGAAAACAATAATAATAACAAAGAGCAACAACACAACAAGAATGCAAATTTTTTAAGCTGCACGCGCACTTCCCCCCTTACTTTCTCTTACACCTCACAATTCACAATTCACAATTGTTATGATTTTTATGCCAAGTTATTTTACGCACGGACTGTTTATACACGACCACAAAAACAAAAACAACAACAACAACTGTAAACAACAAACGCACAACAACAACAACAGCTACCAAATGTTGTTTAATGCCGAAGCACAAATTGTTGAAACAATCCAAAATAATCCAAGAAAAAAATGAGTAAAAAAAGAATATGCTAAATTCAGAAGTTCAGAAATTTAGAGTGTGAAACGCAGCACACGACAAAGGCAACGGGAAATGGCTGAGCTGAATGGCCGAGCCGCCATTTTGGCAGCCATTTTTATTGCTAGCCGTGTGACGCACTCACACTCGCACACATATACATACACACTCACACTCACACACATAGCTAAATTTATGTAAACAACAAGATGAAGAAGAAGAAGGAAAAGGAGAAGAAGAAGAAGAACTACAACTACAGCAAGGATAATTGTTTACTTAGTGTAATCTATTTATTTATATTTATAATTTTCTTGCTTCACATTTACTTTGTAATTAATTTATTTACTGTTCACAAGCAACAACAACGACAAATAATTATCTCAATTATTATCGAAACGTAAACAAATGGAATGCATATTTGTAGCGCATTTCCAAAGTCCTTCACTCCACACACTATCTATTTATAACAGTTTTTATATGTGTATTCTCTGTCTCTGTCGCTCACTTTCCCTTTCACTCACGCTTTCACACATTTTGGCTTACAATTGACATCAATCAATTAATCGTTTGACTATTTTTTGGCTTCTTTTCTGGCTTGCATAACTTTTCCGTAAACAAAACGTAAATAACGCAAATTGTAAAAATAAAAACAAAACAACAACAAATTAAATTAAACAATTCTGTAAATTGTAGCTGAAAGTTGAACGCTTGAAAGGCAGCGCACAATTTGCCAATATTTTTCTAGAAAAAAAAAAAGATAGAAAAGAGAATGAAAATAATGAAAGTGTCATTGATTCCATTTACATTGCACAAATTGTTAAACTTTGCATTTTAGGTTCATTTATTTTGTAATTTATTATTTATTTATTTATTTATTATTTATTGTAAAAACAACCACAACAACAACAAGAACAACAAAAGCAAAGCTGCACACACACACGAAATGAGAAATTTGCTTAAATAAATTTTAAATGAAATTTGTGTACAACTTTTTGACAAATCTATTGAAAAAACAAAACTGAATTTGTGTTTTATTTAATGAATATATCCCTAGCATACTTTCAAGCGTCAGTACTCGTAGAGGTAATGGGTATAATCTTTCTATATATCTTTCTCTCTCTTTCAATTACTGACTCTCTCCTGCATTTACTTATAATTTCTGGTCTCACTCATTGCTCTTTATTATTCATCTGATTATGTATGTATTATAGCAGTCTCATTTCCAGTAACTAATTTGCCCTTTATTGCTTACACACACACACTTTCACACACACACATAGAGGTGCTGGTTATCTAATTATACAATTATCTATTTTCTATATTCTATTTTAAATATGTCAAATGTACAACGAGCGCTATGAACTTAAGCAGAAATCCGCTTCAATTAACTATTACAAAAAGGGCAAAGTTAAAATTATCAGTTTAAGCTATCGAACTAATTCGCCGTTATGTTTGCGAGTCTATACTTGTTCTGTACTTAACAAAACAGGCAATAGTAAGAGAGGTAGAGAGAGAGAGACATTTAGTTGTAGAGTGAGAGAGAAAAAGAGAGAGAGAGAGGAAAACGAGACATGTAAAAAGCACATTAGTAGCTCATTATTTCCAACGATTGCTGTACAATGTACATTCTATACAACTATGGGAATGTGTTTGGTTAAGGGATGGAAAAACAATTACTGTACATTGCTAAAAATAGCTCTACGAAGCATAAAGTTACAATAAATTCAGGGATTTCATTCAGAAATTGTTCTTTGGGAAAGCATTATCCACTTATATCTCTCTCTAAAGCTAAAAGAAATTTGCAATTCACTTACAAAAAAGAATGTCTTATTTTCTGTCCATCTTAATAAACACTAATTATCAATTGTCATGCCCATCCCTGGTTTAGTTGTTTGAGGTATGAGTATGGCTTTCATTTATATAAGAGTTTATGGCTGCTCTGCTTCAATGTCAATGCTTTTTATAACATTTTTGTTGCTAATCTCAGCATGTTTCCGCCTCCCTGCCTCTCTCCCTCCCTCCCTCTCTTTCCCTTTTACTCTCACATTTACTGACATGGTCACAAAGCCACACAGTAATCACTGTGTGAGTGTGTGCTTATGTGTGAGTATTTGTGGTGGGCGCAAGCAGCAGCTTATAAACACGCCTACACACACACACACATACGTACTCAGACACAGGTTGACACTCACACATATGTAATTAGAGACACAGTTGTGCACACTACATGAAAAAGCATGCTGGGAAATTAACCGCACACGGCAATAGAGCCGCAAAGTTCCCTTCATCCAAAAACCAATACACGCTCTCACACACACACACCCAAACACACCCAGACACACTCACATAATATACACACACATAGAACCACAAAATGAACTTCTATGCGATGTGCATGCAAGCGTATTAACATGACATCTTTTACGTGGTGGGTTAGGTGATCTGAAAAACAACGTCATCGACATGTCGACGGATGCATTCCAGGCACGTCACAATCATTTCATCGACGCCATCTTCTCTCGCATCAATCGCATCGTTGCGGACAATTATGATCCGTTTGTGGTGCGTTTGGCGGGCCGTGCGGCTGCCACGCCCACTTATGGAGCAGGAGGAGCTGTCTCGAAGACCACAACAAAGACCAAGGGAAATGGCAGTCACAAGACAACAGCGCATAAGAAACTGTAAGTGAAACCAAGAGGTAGAAAGAATTGTAAGATAAGCAAAGGAATATTAAGTATACGACCTGTTCAACCTTCTGACATAACAGACAGTTGAAATCCCAGTAAGAGTATTTCTTCCGACTGAAAATCAGTGCAAAGCTCAAAGTAAATGTTGCAAATTTGTTCATCTCTGTGACTTGCAGCAAAAACACTCGCTCGGAGCCGCGTGCTGCCACAAATGGAGGCTCCATCGAGTCTGTCAAATTGCAGGAGCAATTGACGCAATTACAGACAGAGCTTGGCCTCAAAGCCATCGAACAGCGGAAGGTGGAGGCATCGAAATCAGAGTCCGAGTCAGAGGCCGTAGCTTCCGATTCGGGCAAAGCGGAAACTCGCACCGTGTTCAATGGCGAGCAGCTGCCGGCAGCCGGTAAGGCCAACCAAAAGAAATCCACAACAGGACAGCAGCAGCATCAGACTGGCCACAAGCACAACACAAAAAAGGCAGCGTCTGCGGCATCGTTGAAGGCGGGAAGCGGCAGTTACAATCAGCCAGCGGCTGTGGCGGGGTCAACAAAGGCGGGTGCAGGAGCGGCTGGAGAAGTGGAGAAGCTGCAAAAGGCCGAGGGCAGTCTGTCCGGACTGGCGTCGTTGAAGCGCGTGGGCAATGTGAAGGTGATCAGCGATGCGGAAGGTCGCAATTCGACCATTAAGGCCAAATTCACACTGGGCCCATTGACACTGCGCGTGGAAAAGTCCTTTAAGCGCGGCAGTGTGCGCAGCGTGAAAAGTGCCACGGCCAGGACCAATGAGATGATCGGACGCATCAAGTTTAGTGTGCTGGATGATCGGGCCACCTTGATGTCAATCAAGGTGCAGCAGCCCAAACAGGTAAAGTCTCAGCTAACTAACTAACTGCAATTCACCTTTGGCTTTGTGTTTTGTGCTTTGTGCAATTAGCCTTAATCCTTTCGTTCTGTCTCCAGGTGGAGGTGGAGAGCAAGGACAATCACGACCGTACACGCGAATTTGTCTGGCGTCGCACGCCCAAAATTGCCAAATTGGTCAATGAGAAACTCAAATTGGCTGCCGAGTCGCTCTTTGCGCCGCAGGGCGTTGAAGTTGTCCGACTTTAAAGGATTACTTTGTTTCCATTTCCCTTCGCACAGCCAGCTAAATGTAGTCTACTCTTAATTATAATATCTAATTTATTTATTTAATTTATTTGCTATCTCTATCGACAATAAATGTATCTCTGTCGCAAATTGCAAAGTTTTTGTTTGAGAAATGGGAAGAGGCAAAATAATAGAGGAGATTATTTATTTTTATTTATTTTTTTTTATGGAATACATTTTACATTAGTTTAAAATATGGGATCAACTGAAATGATATTCAATTAACTTAACTAATTTTAGCGGTTCATAAAAGACACAGCTGTAATTTTATTTAATTTTATTTTCATAGGGAATATCATCAACCTGTTAGCTTATTGTAAAAGTGAGTACTCAATTGCTTTTTCATTTATTTAATGCTATTTAAGTGGTTTTCCTTTTGCAACAGAGCGAACTCAATTTCGCAATGAAGTCAATTTGAAGCGCATTTAATGAGTTGACAATTGTTTCAGCTGCAGCTTTAGATTTAAACTACAGCTATGCACATAAGTGTACATATATGTGGGACACTAAATAGCTGTCCACTTTGGCAGCCTCCCGATGAGCACACAGAGGTGCGGCAATTGTCCTGCAGTTGTCGAGCTGCAGTTGCAATGGGGACCCCAAAGTGCCACTCCCATTGAAAATGTGAGTCGTATCTGTGTCAGCTCGCTTACAGTTTTCATTAATGCTGTAGCGTGGCAAAGGGAGGGGAAGGGGACTGCCCTTAACCCACTGATCCCCTCCCTTTTTACCTGACAAAGTAAATATGAGTGCGTTTATTGTGTTGCATCTAAGGCGGAAGGACATGCAATTTGTTGCTGTTTGCCTTTGTTGTTATGTGAGTTGGTGGTAGCTGTCGTCCTTTCTGATAGCTTTCTCCCCGCCCCCCCTTCCCCTCTCATCTATCTGTTGCCTCACTCTCTTGACTTCTTTGTCAGCATCATGCATGCTGTTTGTTTTGTTTTCTCTTGTCTGACGCTGCTCGTTGTTGTTCTTTGTTGCACCTAAATTGACAACAATATCGTTTCATTTGCTCAGTGAAGTGAACTCATCAGTACCGAGATCCCCTCATCCCTCCTGGCCACCTCTAACATGTCGTCTACACATTGCCACTTCATTTTTTGTCATTTTGCAACAGCTGCTGTGGCCAGCTTGATTATATTGACTGGTAGGACGACAGGACGACAGGACTTGAGGACAGTGTGTGTATGTGCTTAGCTTTAATTTTGACTCATATCTGTGTTACATTACATTGTGCTATAGAATTGCTTCTTATTTATATCGCAAATGTATTCTTGCAAAAGAGTAAACCAATTCAGTTGGTCAACTGGGAAGGGAAAGGAGGAAGGCAGAAGGCAGAAGGACTGTCAAGGACTGTTGCAAAAACTCATTTGTGCATTTGTCTGTCAGAGCGAAAAATACGAAAATTTTAGTAACTAAATTTCTTGAGCATTCATTTGCATTTGTTATTACTTCGTTGGTTTCCCTAGTTGCAATTGTTGAATATGCAACAATGCCCCAAACAAACCCCATACAATCCCAGCCAAATCTCCTTCCAGCATCTTGCCCCACAAACTCTGTTAGCAGATTTAATTTAACGCTGAAGCTGATTGCATTACCAAAGTGGGCGGGGCTGCAACGCCCAAATATATTTGTGGCAAGCTCCGAATATTTTCATAAATCATAAAATGTAAGTTGCAAAAGTAGAGAATTGGGCGATTTGTTTGGCTAACAGGAAGAATATAAGGACAGACAATATTCTTTATGAATTTGCAATAATTTTGTAGTCTTTTCACAGTTTACAAAATATTTTTAGTATAGCATAAATTGATACGAGAAACTTTGAAAGCAAACTTATTTGCTGGCAGGCATTTTGAACAGTTTAATACCTCCGATTTGCCACATGCTGCATATTAAACTTATTCAACCGCCCACATGACAATTTCTGTGTGTGGAGAGAAAAATAAGTTGGTAAGTTCATTAAAGAGAAGGCCTGGTCAAAAGTTATCATAACTATGCACAAGTTTGGTAGAACTTATCATTGGCAACTTGGAAACTTAAGAGGCTCAAGGTCAACTGGCGGCAGAATTAATCAACTTGTTTAATTAGCTCGCTAAGCTCTCTGGATGGGATCTGGATGGGCTTTACCTGCTGTCAAGACAACAAAAGCGACAACTAATTGCCACATAATCAACAAGAACAACAACAACAAACCGCAACGATTGTGGCAAGTCGGCTGGCTGTTTGTCCTGTGTGAATCGGCGCGGAATTGAGGCACTTGCGCTTTTTACCAACTCAATTTACGCTAATTACTGATTTGCGCTACGACGATAACATGGCTGCACAGTATTTGTTTAGTACTCGGCCATCCCAAGAGATACTCAACTATATACCCACCTATATCTTTGTGGACATAGCCTGCAGTTGTTGCTGCTAACGGGTAGCATAGACAACGTCAGCGCTCGTTGCCCATCTGCAGCAGATTTCCACACGCCATGTGAATTTATATTGTCATTAGCTCTCTTTATGTAAAGTCGCCACGTAAATTTCATTAAATTTACCAATTCGCCGCAAAAGAGAAACATTCGATGAGAGCGACTGAGAGAGTGAGAGAGCGTGCTGTGTTGCACATGCGCGCTCTGGAATTGCCTCTCTTCATTTGCTTCTAGCACTGACCTATAGCCACATTTTGTGGCGGATGCTGTTGTCCAAGTCGACAACGGATTTATTTGATGATTTCTAGAAAGTAATATAATTGATATATGTATGAGTGATTCCTATAGCCAATTATTCAAAAAATAAAATGTAGTGTAATTCAAAAAAATTACATTTCAAATTAAAATTACAATAAAATAAAGCAATAAGCAAAAAAAAAAATAATTACAAATTTTTCCAATCTAAATTATTGTTTATTCTGTAATTACTTTATTTATGGACTTAAAAAATTTATAGATTTTATACCTAAATTAGCTCATAGTTTTATTTTAATTTGCAATCAAACAGAAATAAGTTCCTCATTTAGATTTTAAAAAATTTATAATTTTTATACCTTAATTATCTCATAGTTTTATTTTAATTTGCAATTAAACAGAAATAAGTTCCTCTTCTAGATTTTAAAAAATTTATAGTTTTTATACCTTAATAATCTCATTGTTTTATTTTAGTTTGCAATTAAACATACATAAGTTTCTCAACTAGATCTTAAAAAATTTATAGTCTTTATACCTTAATAACCTCATAGTTTTATTTCAATTTGCAATAAATAAGTTCTCTCCTAGATCTACATTCTAGATCTAACAACCTAATGGTTAGATGCTGAAAGAGCACAAGTCAAAGAGTGTTTGTGAACTAAGAGAGAATGCTTGCGGCGAATTCAGATGGGGAATCGGCTTGCCACACGACGACGTTGTTGACGATGCCACACAAAACACGATGTTGGCAGCAACAGCAACAGCAACAACAACAACAACAACAACAACCGACCATCGACAGCCGACAACCAACAACGACAACATCGCGAGACCCCATCCTGATAATGGAGGAGACTCAGGCTCGTCTGTCTGGCCAAAATTGGTTTCAGTTTCAGTGCGACAGCGACGGTGAACGCATGTGATTGATAAACGCAGCGGTTGACGTGTTTGAATCTAGTAAAGTCTCGATTTCGTCAACAAATCCAAGCTCGATAACAAGTTTGATAACCCACAAAATCAGCGGCAACTAACAAACAAATGCAATTCGAATGCCCAAAAAAATATAAAACGTGAGAAGCGAATTTACTTGCAATTGCACTTGTATAGATGTGTGCGTGCGTGTGTGTGTGTGTGTGTGTGTGTGCTTATGTGTGTAAAACAAAAGTTGAGAACAAGTTTCTGAGAACGACTAAAAAAAGTGTCAGAGTCGTAAATTTTGAACGTGTGAAAACGCAGGAAAAGCCTCATTGCCTCATTGCCGGCTTGGCAGGAGATGAAATTGAATGTGCCCTTTGTTGTTGCCAATGGTCTTGCCAATTTTGTTGCCATTGTTGTTGCTATTGTTATAGCTGCCGTTAGCCGTATGCCTTTTGGGGCAGTTTAGTAAAACGCGCGACGCACGCGAATATTTTATGACATCGTTTCGAATTATATGCGATTTTACTTTTTTTTTTCTTTTTGCTGTTCGCCGCGTGTTCGCAACTTGTTAGCAATGGCAGGCGACAAAAGACGAAACTAATAAAATAAAAACAGCAAAACGCACACAAAACAAATAAAAATGTGTTTACGCCCACACAACGTCTCGCCGCCTTGCCTCCCCCCTTTGATGCCCTTCTAGACTCCACTAATGCTTCCTATTGGTAGCACTCTGTTTCATTAGCAGGCAGCAAATTATGTTGTTCTATATTTAGATCAACATTTCTACAACGCTCGGAATAAATTAACAAATTTAAAATAGAGAAAAGCTAAGCAAAACAAATGTACTAAATCGTCTTTGATCTTTAGCAGTGCCGATAAATGGAATAACGCGTCAAAACAAATTGTGTACACAAACTGTCTTCGAACAGCAATATTTTGTAATTCAATATTCTCACAGCCTTCGCCCAGACGCGGGTCCAAAAGTGACAAAAATTAATAGAAAACACATAAAAAATTAACACAAAAATGTGCCAGAGGCAGAGACACCAGATAAATGATCAACAACGAGCGGGAGGACAGTGCGTATGCGCATTGCGTAAACGAATTTGTTACACATACGTCATGTTGTACAATGCTGTAAAGCTGAAATCTGCCATACAAGCATTGTTGTTGCAAAAAAAAGGGGAAAACTTTGTCCTTGATTGTTGCACTAAGTAGTTGAGGACAGGCGAGAAAAGTTTCGCTCAGTTTTGCAAAATAAGCGAACATATCAACAAAAGTAGAGAAAAAGCTGGTAAAAAGGCAAAGTGCAAAGTTTCATTTTACCATTTTTATCTTTATTTAAGTTGCCACAATACATTCAATATCAAACACTTCAAACATTGCCAGTTTCAATGCGAGAATGTAATGATTATGGTATATAAAATAAAGTCCACATTGTTTTCAACTTACAGAAACTTTTTTGGTTATCTGTATATTTTAAATGGATTTTTGGCAATACAAATAGTTTCTTTCAACTGGCAAAATTCGACAATTCCCAACTGCCAATTGAAGAAAGCCCATAATCATTAGCCTAAATGCAGGCAAAATCTGCGTAAATTGCTTTCAATTTAGCTAAACAAGCCAGCGAAATGGATACTAAACTAAAGTAAGCACAAAATACTGTTGTATCAATAAAATATTCATGAACAATGCGAAGCAATGTCGCACAGGGAATCACTGAAACGCAGCATTGCGGAAATGGCCAAAATGAGGGAACTGGGTATGTCATCTAATCACGGCTACTAAGCATAATGGCAAGCGTCGCCAAAGGGGGCAGAATAGAGCTCAAGTGCTGAGCAACAAACTGCAGACGTTTACAATTACACCTACACACACTGGCACACAGACACAATGAACGGCTAAAAGGAGGAAGAGTGCAGAGGAGCACAGAGAGTGAGAGAGCGACAAGTGGACTTCAGTTGAGCTTTCAGTGCCTTAGGCAACAATTACCAAGCCACACACACACACCCACACACACACACACATGTACAGAAACAATACACAACGAAGTTGAGTGCGTTAACACTTTTGAGAGACATGAAAACAACGACAATGTCCTGTGCCTTTCTGCCTATCTGCTGTCTCGTGGCAGTCTTCTGACTGCTGTCTGCCAGCTGTCTCTAATTCCATTACGGAAGCAACAGTGACAAGTGGCCCACACAGGGCGCCAGTCTGAGCGGGCTAAGAAGCCCTCTGATTGAAGCCAGGCAAAGGGTAACCTGAGTTACTTTGGCCGCTGTCAGTCATTGTACCTTTAAGTTGAACCCTTAACCGGAAGCAGCATTTGCAGTTTGTAATTAGTTGCTGACACTCTTGCAAATTTGCAATTAATTATATTTTAATTAATTTTTTACGCTAGCGACAAATTTGCAAGTGCTGTGAACAAATTACCGAAGTACTCGTATTCTGTGCAACTTATACTTATCGAGCAGGAAGTGTGGCACAAAAAAGTTTGGCCAAATTGATTGATGTCCAACTAAGTAAAATGGAATACATAAAAATGACTGACAGCCTTAAGGATATGCCAAGGTTTTTAGCCAGACAGTTAGAGGCGGATTGCTGCCAGCATTTGCCGGGTTTCAGTTTTGAGGCGTGACAAGCCCTCAGGGCTAGTCATAATCCAATTCCCGCCCTTAGCTTGTCCTGCCAATAATATAAATATATATTTATGTATAGGCATATAAATTTATATTTTACTATGCTTAAGAGTGATTTATTTTTGGGTCTCATTTGTGGGTTGGGTCTCCCATCAATTTTCCATAGACATGCGTGTCAGTTGTTCTCATCAAATATGCGCCATGAAAATTATAGTCAAAGTTTCTGTTAATTATACATTGGCATTATTTCAGTGGGATGTTGCTCACAGCCTAATTTGAAGATGGTAGCAGTTCAATTGATTTTTTATTTAGAAGTGTTTAAAACTGAAAGTGAGCAGGTTAAATTCTAAGGTCAACTGCGATAATTTTACATGTCTCTAGATATTACATATTTATTTAGATTAAAATATTTATAAATAAAGAACAAAGTTTTATATATAATTTTTACTTTTGTTTGGTTTCGATTAGATGTAACTTTATTTATTTTACATGATTTCGTGCTGACAAACTTGAATCTTAATGGCTTTATAAGTGCCTTTCCGCAATTTTATTTTGATCAATTGATGGCTTTCATTAGGTGCAAATGCGCACACACAAGGATACATAAACGAGCCTTATAAAAACAATGACAAATTTAATCAATTTAAGTTCAGAGCGCTGACAAAATCAATTTGGTCGGAAAATGACAGCAAAAAAGCGAGGAAACTGCGTGGCAAAAAGCAAAGCAACAGCAAAATGGTATAAATAAAAGGTTAACAGAATCAAAACAAATAATATTTGGCCTAGAACGAAGACCGAAAAACAACAACAACAACGAGAACAACGAGAACAATTCGAGAGTGGCGAAAAAAAAGGTTAACAAACGAACTTTAAAAGATTAAATTGTCTGCCGATGGAATTAAGTGTTTTAAATGTCATGGCAAGTGTTTAATTCATTGTGAGGCGGTGTTGTTGTGTGTACAATGCGCAATGAAAATATCATTTACAGTGACAACAACAACCACAACAACTACGGAAAGAAAAACAAGTTAAAAAACCTGCTAAAAGTGCAGCTATAAAAACCATTTAAAGCAAATAAAGTGCAAATCGATAGCATAAATAAAGCAAAGAGTAAGGTGAAAAGTGAAAGTGTGAAGGAGCAAGTGATAGAAAGAGAGAGAGAGAGAGAGACAGAGAAGAGAGAGAGACAGAGAAAAAGGAAGCACTTGGCGCTGGGCGCCCCAACAACAAATCAAAATGTTGACCCTTTCGACGCTGCTGTGCTGCATGATGGGTAAGTCACAAAGCGGACCCGACCAGGACACTTGAACGTTGTCCTAGACCCATTCATATGTGTGTACATTGTACATAACTGTATCCTGTTTAAGCATGCATAAGATTATCAGCGACAACGAACTCAAACGACCCCCAAGTTATTTTTTGTTGTTGTTTTTGGTTTTTTTCTGCGGCTCAGCCCCCACAGCGAATCCTTTTAAAAACATTTGTGGCCCAGGCTGCGAAAATCCTGATTTATGTCTGCCTGCTGCGTTGCTGTTGCTCTCGTTGTCCTTGCCAGCGACATGGCCAATGCCAACCGCAGGGAGTGAGAGCTGAAAACAGTCGGGCTGGCAAACAAAAATGCGGTCGATCCGCCTCAGTTCGCTTCGGGCATATCACATAACTGAAGCGCATGAAGTAGAGGAGATTTGACTGAGGTGGGAAAGGAGGGAGTGGGGTGGGGGAGGTGCTGTTGCACTTTAAATTTTAAACGGCAAAACACAAATTGCTCTCTGCACATAATTATGCATAATTGAAAAGTGTAATTATGCCCACGACACGGCAGCGCGTTTTTATGAGGCGCAACTTCAAGCTCAATCAAGCACAACGGCAGAATCAACGCCTGGAGAGGCACCAAGTGGCAACAACAATGTTTATGACTCGCAGGTCCTTTTAATTGCTGCCAGATGCAGGATGTGCTTAGATCCTTGAGCAGAAGAAAAGGCCGCAAAGCCAACTCTGAAAGAAAGTAGAGAATTTTAAGCTTTGAGAATGCACTTAATCTATTGCTCTTCTCAAAAGCTGTTTAGTAGAAATTTAGAAATATGTTAAAATCTTTCTACGCTAACGAATCTAATTATCAAGATCTGTTCACCTCAGATTTATCAACTTCATCTGGCATTATTTATAAAGACTCTGCTGACTCTATGAACAAGTTATTGTGGCGTTCCTATGTTTCCACTTAATATAGAAGTACTTTCTTCCTTATCGGTTGTAAGTTTGTTTTTTTTTTTTTTGTGCTGTTCTTGGCTTTGTTTCGGTTTTCTTTTCTCTTCAACTTTGTTCCGTTCTCAGCGCTGTTTTAGCTGCCTCTTGTGCCATGTGTTTTTATTGCATTAATTTTTATGGTCGCTTTCGTTTGTTGTAGTTGTTGTTGCTTTTGCTGTGGCTGTTGGTGCTTTTGTTTTACTTTGCGTATGCCCCAAAGTAATAAAGTGAATTGGTTTTCTCAAATAATTTCCATTTTAAATCCAGTCAGCAAATCCGCACAAGCTATGCCCCTGCCTCCTTCCCCCTGCTCCCGGATCCCTGCTCCTGTCCCCTGTCCAGGCTCTTAGCCGATTTTGTATGTTCCTCATGGTTGTTTCTGTTGCTGTTGTTGTGCGAAAAGTGGCTTCATTTTCTCGCATAAAATTGTTTTGTAAAGTTTGTTGAGATTTGTTTGGCGACAGCATTTGCAATTGTTTTTGTTGCCCTATATATTCCTTTAGCTGTGGCTGTTGTCATTGTTGTTGCTGTTTCTTATTCCGCTTTGGATTTTGACTGCTATTTGCATTTGCTACCAATGCGGCTGGTGCTGTCAATGTCAACGAGGCCTCAAAATTTAATTGAAATTTAGTGTAAACACAATGACAGCCTGTCGATTATCCTGTGCACACACACCACCCACTTGTATGCGACTATATATATATATTTCGATGTCGATATTTCCGCGTAATCCTTTGGCACGGAAATCCTGTCAACTTTAGCCTGGCTTCCAATTTGCCAAGCGCCTTTTCCATGTCAAAAACTCGAGCCAAAACACGGCAAACATTTCACGCGTGTCACTGAAGTCAGTAAAGTTGTTGGCCTGCCTTCAGTTAAGGATGTGCCTATACCCCAACCCTTCCCCCAGTCACAACTCACTCAAACTTGTCTGTCAAGGCAAACGCAACACCAATGTCTCAACCCCAACACACACACACACACACACACACACACACACTCCCACTCGCACACTTCTGTGTTTGCAAAAAAACTCCAATTGTTTACTTATTTGCTTTGTGCATATGGAAATGAAATGGCAAATAAGCCTTGAAAAGGGAAAGAAAAATTACGTTGACTTACCCAAATGTACATAAATGACACATACGAACATATACACATATCCATACACTCTCAAACAAACACATTTGCTTATATAGAAACATATTCCAGGAATGCCAAACAGTAACAGCAACAACAACAACAACAGCAACAACAACAACAACATCTCAGCTGTGATTGTGAATTGTTCCCTTAGCCATTCATCTCTGTCGCACTTTCTCATCATTATAACGCAACAGTTTCTTGATCTGACTTTCTATCTCGTTTCTGCATAATATACTGACGCTAAGCGACCTCTTAACCTTGGCTTTAATAACTTAACCAAAAAAAGATACTTTTATCTGTAACAAATTAAATGCAAAATAATGTATATTTTTGACAATATTGTTTTTTGATTTTTAAATATTGCAAGTTATATAAAAATTTAGCTAAATAATTTTATTAAATAGATATTTAAACATTATAATACTTGTGTTTTAATTTCACATTTATTGTGTTCTATTTCATATTTATTTGACATGCTTTTTTTTTATAATCATCTTTCATTCTGCCTTAATCCTTTTAAAGCTGACAGTATATTCTCCATTTCCATCTCCTGTTTAATTGCTAACCCTATGAAATCTCAAAATCCAATTGCCACTTTCTACACAACGTTTAACCATTTTATGGCTTTTATTTTATTTCCACTCGCTTTTCTTTCCTTTCCTTGTTTTTCTGTTTTTTTTTTATGTGCAACATTTTCAATTTCTCTGTTCATTACTTTATTTTGCTTATCAAAAAAGCAACGCATTCAAATAAACACAAAGAAGACATAACAGAGTGGCAAAATAAAAAAAAAACAAGCAACAACAACGAAAGAAAAGGGAGGAAAAAAAAGGGGCATGAACAAATTGTTTACGGATGTGTTTGTGTCCCTTTTTTAATATTTTTTGTTGTTGCTATTGCTATTGCTGTCGTTGGCATTGCAAGAAGGAAGTAAATCGGAGCAAAAGAAGCAAACCAAAAACGAAAAAGGATGTAACAAAAATTCATAACAAAGTACATTTCATGCTATTGCGAGCAAGTCGTTCATCCTGTTTTGGTTTCTCTCTCTGTATGTGTCTGTTTGTGTGTATGTGTGTGTGCGTATGTGTGTCGCTTTTTATTGTGTGTGTTTGTAAGCTTGGCCTGCAAAGAAAATTCACTTGACTTTTGGCTACAATCCTTTTTTTTACACTTGCTGCAGCTTCTTCCATACTTGTTGTTGTTACTGTTGTTATTATGTATTATTGTTGATGCTGCTGAGGTTGCCCAAAGGCATAAATAAGCTCTGAGACTACTGCAGTTGTCGCCGCTTGGCTGCTTCACTGCGTTTTGGCCATGGCCAACAAAAAAGGAAGAAATGCCAGTAGGCAGATTACACACACTCACATAAACACGTTAAAAAGAGAATTGTACTTATTTATGGCAAATTTTTCGTAAGTGCTTGCCAGAAACAGTGTTTCTATATTTATTGTGGAATAAAAGATTTACCCAAAACATTTAAAAATGAAATAGGAACTGAAAATTTGATATGAACAATGTTGTCCAATGATTATACATTTAATTTTTTAAGAACTTCACACTGTATTATATTTTTGGAATTTTTCTGAGTTTAATCGTTACATCTTTTATAAATAAATCAGCATGTTTTCACCACAACTCTAGCTGTGTCGTTTGTTGAATGTGGCACAAACATATACACTTAATTTCAGAGCCATGAAATTTCCTTTCATAACACATCTTTGCACATTGAATACGAAACTGACTGTCACATGGCCAATTGTTGACATAATTGCAGCAATAGCGCTCATAATGGCAACCAACAACAACAAAAACAGCCGAAAACAACAATAACAATGAATAGAGAGTGCTGCCACACCCAGAACCGCCCCTAATTCCATTTCGCATTCCCATTGACGAAGCAAATTATGGTGACCCTGGTTCGTTTTTATTATTCCGCTAAATTGATTTTGAATTTAGTTCAATGTTTATGGTCAAATGGTTGCGTTTTTGTGTCACCAGCCATCGTGTGGAAATAGCTACAAATTCTGGTAAATGCATATAGTATCTATGGGTTGGCATAGGAATAGCTTCCGCTCCTCCTTCCCCTGCCCCATCCCGTTTAATTCCATCCCATCGTTTTCTACACCCTTGGAAAGTTTTTGAGGCCAGTCAGCTAGGTGCGGCAACAATTTTTGTTGTGTCTACCTTATAAATCATTTGTGCTTCGATGCGTAAGCGACAGTATAGTCCCTACTTAGAGGCAACCACCTTCATAAGGGATAAGCCGCTGGGGCCAAAAATAAATACTTCTATGCCCGAGAATGCCCGAAACGAGGTAAAAATGAAAAGCATTCGAGAGTAATCCCCAATCGATTTTCAAGTCCATTCAATGAGTTTCTGGCCGCCATTTTGTGACTTTAAGGTGCCTTTTTGTGGCCACCTTTTCTCTCATTTCTTTTTTCTTTTTTTGCATATTACTCATGCATATGCTTATGTTGGGAGTAAGTGAGTTTATACATTTTTATACATCTTTTTACTTATTCCATATCCATTAAGTTCAAAGCGAAATGTGTCAGAGTAGCAGTCTAATGTATTGGCTGGTCTCAGGCCGGATCATGTCGAGTTGGGTACGGTCGGGGACTGGAATGAGGGTCTAGGGATGCGTTGCGGATTGCTCTCTGGGTACACATTGATTGCCTGGTTTGCTCTGACTCCGGCCCTGACTCTGGCCCTGGTCTGATGGGGTGTCTGGTCTGATGGTTCCAGACTTGAAATTTCAATTACTCAAGCAAATGATAAATGAACATGCAGCCGCAAATTTTCTCGCCTTTTGTCTGCCCGGGCAGAGCATCCATTATGAAGACACACACCGCAAACCGCCCACTAAGTGTGTGGGCGTGTCACTCACATCTCACATGTGCTTATAGTCATGCTCATGGGTAAAAAGTGCAGCCTCTGAAATGATTGCGAAAAACTTGCGCAACTTTTGCCAACAGGCCAAGAGTTTGCTTTAACCAAATATGCAAAGTCTCGACGGGGTCAACAGAAGGAAGAAGTTGGGTGTTGGGAGCTGGAAATGGGGTGACAGGCCTTCTGAGCCGGAAGAGTATTTAATGCTATTTGCTGGCAAAGTTGTCGTGACTTTGCAGCTTTTAGTTGGAGCAGCTGTTGGCAGCCAATTCCTTGGTAAGTCACGTTGGCATTCGCTTAATTAAGAGCTAAAATATGTGAGAGCAAGTCGTATGCATGCTTTAAATTAACTTAATTAAGTGACGCATCTGGCATGTCAACTGGGCATTACATCTACACGAGTACACTCAGTAATCCACTCAAAAGTGTTGCCCACTTGCCATTTGAAAATTCATTTCCGCTTCCCAATTCACACAGCACTCAACATAGGAATCAATAGAAGAGGTGTTGTTGCTCTGCACTACAATGCATCAATATGGCTTTGTCAGTCAGTCAGTCAGTCAATCAATCAGTCAATCAGGCAGTCAGCCACTACTCTAAACATGCATCGACATCAACTTAATTGCATTTCATTCATTGCTAAGCAGCAGCAGCAGCAGCTGCTCCGTTTTCTAGTGTCAAGGTGGAAATGGGAATGGGAGTGGAAATTGGAATGGGAATGGGAATGGGAATGTGCCAAATGGTGTGAAGTTTCATTTCGCTTCAGTTCCATCCGTCGATGCGGGTGCTAAAGAAAAGGCAAACAGAAAACAACAAAACAAAATAAAACAATAAACAAAAAAAAAACTGAAACGAAAAAAAGAAAAACCACACACAAAACTGAAATGCAATGCCGAAGCGAGAAATCGGTGGAGATGGAGGCGCTCAGGAATGCGAAGTAAGACCGAGGGAAGCTGCCACTCAGAAAAGCAGCGAACGGATACCCCCAACACTCAACAAACAACAAACAATGGAAGCAATCGGCAAAAAAAGGGCTAAACATCAACATCACATTACGAAAACAAAAACTTCCTTATTGTCTATTTCGTTTTTGAAGTCATGTTCAAGTGGAACTTCAGGAATGTTGAGTGACTTGCAAACAATTTTGAAAAAATGTATTTATTTAATAAGAAAAATATACGCAAACGATTTAAATATGATCAACAATATTATAAAAAATTATTTTGACTTATTTAATATTATTTTAATACAGAATGAATTAAGAGGCCAAACCAATATCAAAATGACATTCCGCTTGCAAATCGGTCCAGTTTTGACAAAGTTATGAAAGTTTGAAGTTGGTCAAACCTTTGACCTAGCAATTTTACAAGTCAAAATAATTGTTTGATTTGACATGATTTTTTACAGAAAAATGAAAGGTCCCAGAATCAAATTTAAAGTGTTGTTTTATACTAATTGCGATATAAGGATTCCATTAAAAGTGATAACTTGAGATTTAAAATTTTCAATTTTCAAAATTTCAAAGGGAGGACCATTAGCATCGAAATCTTGTTTTTGAGAAAAATAATTTTTTTTCCAAAATTATTTAAATTTAAATGCAGAATGAATAAAGAGGCAAAACCAATATCAAAATGACATTCCGCTTGAAAATCGGTCCAGTTTTGACAAAGTTATTGAAAATGTTCGAGCCTTTGACCTAGCTACTTAACAAGCCAAAATTTTTGTAGAATTTGACAAGATTTTTACAGAAAAATGAAAGGTCCCAGAATCAAATTTAAAGTATTGTTTTATACTAATTGCGATATAAGGAGTCGATTAAATGTGTTAACTTGAGATTTAAAATTTTCAATTTTCAAAATTTCAAAGGGGGGACCCTTAGCATCAAACCCATGATTTGGGGGAAAATAATTTTTTTTACAAAATTATTTAAATTGAAATGCAGGATGAATTAAGAGGCCAAACCAATATCAAAATGGCATTCCGCTTGAAAATCGGTCCAGTTTTGATAAAGTTATGAAAGTTTGAAGTTGGTCAAACCTTTGACCTAGCAACTTTACAAGTCAAAATTTTGTTTGATTTGACATGATTTTTTACAGAAAAATGAAAGGTCCCAGAATCAAATTTAAAGTATTGTTTTATACTAATTGCGATATAAGGAGTCGATTAAAAGTGTTAACTTGAGATTTAAAATTTTCAATTTTCAAAATTTCAAAGGGGGGACCATTAGCATCGAAATCTTGTTTTTGAGAAAAATTATTTTTTTTCCAAAATTATTTAAATTTAAATGCAGAATGAATAAAGAGGCAAAACCAATATCAAAATGACATTCCGCTTGAAAATCGGTCCAGTTTTGACAAAGTTATTGAAAATGTTCGAGCCTTTGACCTAGCTACTTAACAAGCCAAAATTTTTGTAGAATTTGACAAGATTTTACAGAAAAATGAAAGGTCCCAGAATCAAATTTAAAGTATTGTTTTATACTAATTGCGATATAAGGAGTCGATTAAATGTGTTAACTTGAGATTTAAAATTTTCAATTTTCAAAATTTCAAAGGGGGGACCCTTAGCATCAAACCCATGATTTGGGGGAAAATAATTTTTTTTACAAAATTATTTAAATTGAAATGCAGGATGAATTAAGAGGCCAAACCAATATCAAAATGGCATTCCGCTTGAAAATCGGTCCAGTTTTGATAAAGTTATGAAAGTTTGAAGTTGGTCAAACCTTTGACCTAGCAACTTTACAAGTCAAAATTTTTGTTTGATTTGACATGATTTTTTACAGAAAAATGAAAGGTCCCAGAATCAAATTTAAAGTATTGTTTTATACTAATTGCGATATAAGGAGTCGATTAAAAGTGTTAACTTGAGATTTAAAATTTTCAATTTTCAAAATTTCAAAGGGGGGACCCTTAGCATCGAAATCTTGTTTTTGAGGAAAATAATTTTTTTTTCAAAATTATTTAAATTGAAATGCAGAATGAATAAAGAGCCAAAACCAATATCAAAATGACATTCCGCTTGAAAATCGGTCCATTTTTGAAAAAGTTATGAAAGTTTGAAGTTGGTCAAACCTTTGACCTAGCAACTTTACAAGCCAAAATTGTTGCACAAATTTGTTGTTAATTTTCATATATATATATCAAATAATTATTTTGATATAAGGATTCGATTAGAAGTGAGAACTTGTTATTTTTAATTGCAACTTTTTAAGACTTTAAAGGGGGAGTCTTTGCATAAGAGTTGAAACCGAAACATTAAAGAAAAAATTATTAGCGAAACTAATTATGTATCAAATGGTTTTAAATTCGCATTCACTTTTCCGCTCATTATGATTGTTTTCTCATTTTCCAGAACTCCCAGTTTTTCCCATGGTAGCACTCACTTCTCACTAGGCACTTACATCTGTTGTCTCCTTCATTCCACTTTCTACCTCTCTCTCTCTCTCTCTCTAATTCTCTCTGCTTTATCAGGGAACGTTGCTCATTGCTTTTGGCTTTTAGTGTGCGGCATTGCTCGAATAGCAAAAATTGAGACGTCACGGACATTTTACCGCATCGAGAGCGCAGACGGCGAAAAGGATAAAAAAAGGAAAGTTTTTTAATTGAATTGTGTGTTGCAGAGCTTCAATTGCAAGCACGGTTTAGTTTAGGGTAGGGTTCGAATCTGTACCAAATCTTAAGGGTTTGGCTTTTGGGTTTTTAGCGACATTGTCCATGTTTTGGCTATCAAGAGCGAGTTGCAGCTGAAGCTACGGCGTCTGATTTAGCGTTTTGGCACGTTTTACTTGTTATTTAGTGCCCATCCCAACATCTGCTGCTCCATTTGGGGATGCCACATCCGCATACGTCTAAATGCGCGTGCTTGGATCCAAACAAGAAATGTAAACACTTACGACCACACAGCTGCTGCCGGAATGGGCTGACTGGGAACAGCTAAGCATTGACAGTGTTTTTTGGCCATGGTTGTTGCTGCTGGCCCTGCTTTTATTAACACAAATATTAATTTTTGCGGCGCTGCATGTGGCAGTCTTGTTTACACTGACGCCATCGGCAAACGTCTACTCCTCCTCCTTCTTTTACTCCTCCTTCTTCGTATTCTGCTGCCTCGTATTCATCCTTGGCACGCCCCGCTCGTTTATGTTTTTGTTGTTTGCTTGTATCTCATTAAAGTCAAAGGCGCCCAACACGCACTTCAATTTGCATGAACAAAGCTTTGAGATGTCCCTTGTTTTGGCCTGGGAACGGACATAACAACTTTTGCCATGGCTCTGGCTATGGCTTTATTTTGGCTATTCTTTGTATAACTTAACAGTGGCAAAGTAAGAAAATCTCATCATAAAACCGATGGCGTTGTGGTGAAATGCATTTGGGTCCCTGTTGATTATCAGCAGAGCATCAGGTACAGTGAAAATAACGATGTCCATCAGCACAGGAAGGCGGCCAAACAGGAAAGAGAAAACTTTACAGTAACGACAAATTGCATGGACATTGACAAGGGAAGTGGAAAGGGGGGGGGGGGGGGGGGGGATGTGTACAAAGTATGCCAATCACACCTGACCCAATTCAACGATGAATTCACTGAGCAACTGAAAGAGCAGCTGTTGTGAAGTGAAACTGGCCTTAAACCAAGGCTGTGCAACACATTGAGATACTTTAACATAATACTAAGATCCAATGAGAAGACAAATAAAAAAGAATGCTTTATTTAATGTATAAGTCTTAACAAAAATAATATAATAATAATAATTTAGTTTAATAAAGTTTGAAGAACCAATAAGAAGACAAATAAAAATGAGCTTCATTTAACTAAGGTTATTAACAAAATTAATTTTGTTTTGAAAATTTATAGTATCTTAATGTAATTTCACTTTCAGCTATTGTCATTGTGGTTTAGTTAAATAGTTCAGCGACTTTCTGCGAGAGTGTTAGAGAAGGCTGTCATATACGAGAGTCGAGCTGAATGTTCCTTTTATTCATATACTGTTTCTTTTTGCTGGGCTTCATCTACAACTTGCTCTTGGCACACAATCGCTGGAGAAATGTGTTGTGCTGTGCCTCTCTTCCTCTCTCTCTCTCTCTCTCTCTCTCATTCTCTTCTCATTCCGAGAGGCAATCTCAGCAGGAGACCCTGCCATATAGGAGCATGCGGTCCGTTGCACGCCTGACTGACTCTTTGTCCGCATCCTTTTTGCTGTCCTGGCTCCGAGCAGGCTTCTTCTTCTGCCTTCCTTGGCAGTGGCATTTCCTGCAGTATTTGAAACGCATTTTTGCCATTTTCCATTTGCAACGTTAGTTTGCCATGCGATTGCTTGGCAAATATTTTCTTAATTAGTTGGCACCGAGCTGCCTGAGAGCCTTCACATTTTATCCCTCTCGCTCCCATGCTGGTCAGTGGCAACGGGTGCCACTCTGTTGACCAACTGTCAAGTGTGAAAAATTGCAACTCAAATTGTTGTACAAAATGGCTTTAAGAGCTCGTTAAAAGTCACGCAGCGAATTGTTTAATTTATGCGTACGAAAACAGAAATTATATTAATTACGACTGCAATGAAGGAGCAACAACACGACACTGCAACGAGCTTGACAACAACAACAACAACAACAACAACCACAACCACAACAACAGCAGGCACCACAACAGCACAACTCAAACGACCCTCAACTCTGACTTCCGAGCAACTTTTCCCCCAAGTACGACATAAAAAACTGCATAAAATTTGCATGTCAAAAGTGCGTCGACGTCGTCCTCCATTCCCACAGCGATTTGTCCTGATCCCCAAGCTTGCTCCTCTCACTCGCATACTCCTCTTGGCTCCCCATCGCCATTCTGAGGGGTATTCTGGGGTCTACGAGTGCGAGTACAAGCGGTAAAAATTTTGCAATCAACATAACAATTATGTGGTGATATCAGAGGGGCGGCAACAGATTGTCAAATTGTTAAACGGAAACAAGTCGCAGCACAGATTTCTCTTGTTTGCATATTAAAAATCCCCCCGTGTCGTATGTTTTACTAGTGCATTTAAAATTTTTAAAGCCCACACAGCTAATTACGTGGGCTGTTTATACGATTCACGAACGATCCACGACGATTCGTTCCTGCCACGGGGTGTTTAATGCCGTCGCATAAATGTCGAAATGTTGCCACATGTTTGATTTTTATGTAGACGGAGGTGGACAGGGAGTAGGTAGGGACTGTGCACATAATAGGGACAGGGAATGTTTCATTGTCTCGTTTCTCTCTGTGTGTATGTGTGTGTGTGTGTGTGTGTCTGGCTGCCTTCCGTCTAAATAAGATAAGCAAAATGTGAGCAACATGCACAGCGAATGTCAAAGCGTATTTAATGAGCACCCTCCCTGCCAGACTCCCTCCGTTGCCTCGTGCTCCACTCTCATCCCTATAGCGAATGTGGCTGCGATTTTCTGCGAAAATCACAAAATCAGTTGGCAAGAAATCAGATTGTGGCTTGGGTCGACAAGGCAACATCGACAATGTTGTGGCAAACGCTGATGTTGCGCCCAACAGGAGAGTGGGGGGAGGGGGGAGTGTGAGGCGTGTCGACATGGCGACATGGCGATAACAACAACAACAAGGGGCTGTCGTTGAAGCTAAAGCCAAAGCCAAAGCATATGCCGCGATGCGTGCCACCGATTGACGACCGAAGAGTGTCTCTTTATTCTGGGTGCTGCATATCGAGCGTGGCAGACACAGAGGGAGACGCCACCGCTGATGGTGTCTATGCCAAGACGACGACTACAACTTGGTGGCATAAACAATGCTCTCGGCCACATGCCAAGCGAAACAAATTGCTCAGGTTGAGACCCTGTATCTCTGTTTCGCCCTGAATGTCTGTATGTGTGTGGTCTTTGCTAGATAATGTCATCAGTACAGTAGACAATATTTGAGAACTGCGACCTTGAACTGTGCTCGAATGAAAACCAAATTAGTGAGTAGATGGAATTGTATTTACCTTTCGTAATGGAATCCCATAAAACAATGCGAAAGACTGCTAAACATACGCATACAAAAGCCATCAAGTAAACAGACAGTCTACGATTAAATAACATTATATGCCACATATTATTACATCTTTCATAACTTTTTTATTCATAGTCAAATTCGCCTGGCCCACAAAAGTCTTTATATATTTTGGCCACTTGCTTGTTTGTCTCCTTCTCTTAAGGCCACACTCTGCACACTTTTCTTAACCACAAGACTTTTCATTAGTGCAAGTGCTGCATACACACTCACACACACTCACACACACTCAGACACACACATGAGCATTCTGCACGCGCTTCAAGCATTGCAGAACGTGCCAAAAAGCATTGCATAAGCGCAGGCGAACGACAACGCAAAATAAATAAGGTAAAGAGAAATTGCGAGCACAATATTTTCCGTTTTTTTCCCAGCTCCCCAACGACAAACAAATCTCAGCTTTTGTTGAGCAGAAAAAAATGAGAAAAACGTGTAGAAGAAGATGAAGTTTAAATACTCTTACAGACAATTGAATGACTTTACTGTTCACACAATCAAATTAGTTGGAGTTTACTCTATAAACACACAAGCTCAACTGCACTTCATTTAGAAGTAGGTAAGCTTCTTGGTATGCCACGAGAGAGTGGAAGAGAAGGGCAACATTTAAGGATCCTTTGTTAGGGTATTAGAATAACTGTGGACAGCACACATCCTGTAAAGCAATGCGTTTAGCAATCAACTCACGAGTCTGCAGTAGAAGTCGCTGTCCATGTCCATGTCCCTATTGCTATCCCTGACGAAGCACTGCTGGGACTGTCGCTTAGCATTGCGCATACGCCGCGTTGCACATGTGGCTGCTGCAACCAGTTGGCAGCCGTCTATGGGGCGTGTGTTAATAATGCGTGACATAAACTGAAGCTCAGGCAGTTTCTCAGTTGGCTGACTGCTCGATGCGACGTGGACGTGACAAAACGAATTGAGTTGAGCATTTTAAGTGACAGGAGGCAAGCAAATGTCGAAGTCGATGCTAAAGAAATGCGCAATGCGAGTTGAGATTGCGACATTGTCATTGTCATTGTTTTATTGACATCCCAATGCGAAGTCACAAATATACACTCAGATATACACATATCCAGACGATATGTTTACGCCTCGTTCGCTTTTACATGCATAACATTTAAATTTGTGCCTTTTAAATATGTAAATAAATGTTGGATGAAGGCAACAAATTCAAAACTCACTCTACATAATGTCGGTGTGTGAATGTGTGAGAATTTCAATTTCCGCTTTCGCACACAGTGGTACAGAGAAGTATGTGTATACTAAGCACACTGCCAATTGCCGCCAATCAAAAGAAAACCAAAGTCGAAGGACGCTGCTGGCAACGCGTTGCTGATTTTTGAGGAAATTAAATGAAATTGATTTTAACCCCAAGTGTGAGAGTTCACCAGTTTGTGTGAATGAGTGTGTCATATCCGTTGGGGCATACAAAATTACTTTGTGTATATATATTTTACTATTTAAATATTCGAATAAAATTGTAAATTGAAATTGACATTTTAAAGCAATCACAAGAGAGAGATATATAATCTTAGATAGCCGGAGGGAGTAAGTGAGAGATAGATAGTGAGCGGAACCTGTTCAGGAGCTACATTTAAGCCGCTGTCCTTTGCAGCACTTAATCCCTTTAAAAATAATTACAAACTGCAATTATTAGCCCTGAACGAAGGTGGGACAGAAAACGCGATGCCAAAGCGAATCCAATTAAGTGAAAAGCAAGTGTAAGCCGAAGCTTTTCCTCCACAATTTTCCTTCACTTCCTGTTCCTCTTCCTGTTCTTGTGCCTGTGCCTGTTCTTGTGCCTGTCCCTGTTCAGCTGCTCAGTTAATGCGCGCTAAATGGCAAGAACTTGGCCAGGAAAATTGCAGTAGCTGCCACTGACACGTCTTGCACCGGCTGCTGATTTTTCCAGGCTTCCAGGGCTCAGGTTTCCCTCTCTCCCTCTCTCCCTCTCTCCCTATCTCTGTTTCTTTTTCTTCAACTTGTTGTTATTTCTTTTTTGTTTTTATGATAACTTTACATTTTATTTTATTTGCTGCTCGACAATAAAGCATGAAATTAAATTGGCAACAGTAATAATAATAATAACACAGCTAACAGTCCAGTATCTAAGATATGTAGAGAGTTTTTGCGATTGTTGTAAGTAGCTTTTGCTTTGTTATTGCTGTCATCAAGCTGGAACAGCTGGCCAGGATAAAACTTGTAGACAGCTTTCTCGATTTGGTCATTGGTGTGCCTAACTTTTACCTGATGCTTTGTATTGTCCTTGCTGTTCCTTTGCGATTGCTTTGGGAGGCACTGAAAAACTCAGAAAGAGCAATGCGAGGGTTGCTTCAATTTATATTGCAATTTATATTACTTTTTTATTTCTTTACAAAATATAAAATTCAAGTATTATTTACATTATTCCATTACTTTGTTATATTACATTTGTTTTTCCAAACTTTGCCGACTCTTTGGGTGACCCTCGTCATCGTAAGTGCTTGAAAATATTGCGGCATGTAATGAAAGTGAAAAATTGTTGCAGGTGAATGTCCATTCGGTGCCTGTAGTTGGGCAAAAAACTATTTCAATTGAGGTAGAAAATGAACGACAAGGACACGGCGGCATTTTCCTTTTTCTTCCTTCCATTACAAGTTTTTTTCCTCCCTTTGTGTGTGTGTTTTTTCAAGAATTGCAGCAGAGATTCACAGAGAATTCATTCTTTCTTTTTGTGTTTTTGTGTTTGCTGTTTAAATTGCAGCATGAAAAGAATTTTTGCTTTCACATTTCAGCTCTCATCTTTCTTTGATTTTTTGTTTTTCAGTTTTTCAGTTTTTCAGTTTTCATTTTGTTTTCTCTGTCAAGTGTGGCAAGTCGAGGTGGCAAGCTCTTCACTTGAACAGTTTGTATACCTTTGGCATTGATAGCCCCTGAACAAGAGTCAGCTTCATTCGCATGACATTTGAACCAATAAAGATTTGTTAGCTTAATTTCCCCTCTGTGTATGTGTGTGTGTGTGCTATTGTGTTGTTGTGTGAGTGTCTGCTTTTGGGCTAGATTAAGTGTATGTGTCAGTAAGTGCTAAGCTGAGAGTAGGCATGAGTAAGCCGAAGTCAAGTGTTCAATGCAACAGCTGTTCTTGACCAATATAAAGCAGTTGTCATAACACTGACTGAGCTGGCCAACTGACAATGACTAGATGCCCAGAAGCACCTATAAATGCCACAGTCCAATACCAAACAAGCAACAAACAGTGAGCAGCATGCAACAGTATTGTAAGCATCTTTTGGCCACAACTTTGCTGCTTTTGCTGCAGCAGGTCTATGGCCAAAATGCAACTACCAATTATTGCCAGCCAGGATTGTGTTCCATGCTCAAAAAACACATTGCCTGCAGGAACAATGGCGTGAGTACAAGTGTTGGGATCGGTTACAATCAACACCTCATTGTTTGATAAATCCACAGGAATTGGCCAAAGCCTGTCCACCAAATGCTCAGCTGTTGAATCTCACCCAGCATCAGCCTCTGATTCTCAACGAGCACAATCTTCTGCGCAATTTGCTGGCCTCTGGTAAAGTGGAGAACTTGCCGTTGCCAGAGAAGATGGCCACCATGCAATGGAGTGAGGAACTGGAGCAGCTGGCCACACTGAATGTCAAGCAGTGTGCCCTGATCTATGATCCCTGTCACAACACACTCGAGTTTCGCAATTCTGGCCAGAATCTGGCACTGCAGAACATTAGCACTGCAGTTGAGGTGACGGATGAGGAGCTGCTCAAGGAGAACATAGATCGCTGGTGGGAACAGCATAATAATGTCACCCGACAGCGAGTAGCCAAGTATCCCAAGGAGACCAAGATCAGCGAGTGCGTCTGGAATTGAAGTGATCTATTGTTACTTTTAATAATCCTTATCCTGTTAATAGTTTTATACGCAACTTTGCTCTCATGGCTCGGGATAACAACACCTACGTGGGCTGTGCTGCCATGAGATACACCAAGAATTTTCTCCAGCACTTCCTGCTGGCCTGCAATTACGCCAGCAACCCAGTTGCCGAGTATCCAATTTACAGAATCAAGAGTCGTGGCTGCCAGAACGGACATGACAAGTTTTACCCGGCACTTTGCAAGGCAGGCGAACAGTACAGAGAGGTTGAGCCCCTGGAGCCCAACAAGTGGCCCAAATAGGGGAAATACTTTTGCATATGTGCATGAAATATTTATGAATAAAGTGCAGCCTGCTATTGACGGCAAACATTACTCTTAAAGGCAACAAACAAGCTTCGTTTTGGTTTATTTAACATGTTGATTTTAGTGTCACAATCATATATCATCGGCATTATGACAAGCCGCCTGCATATGGAACTTAACATATCCCATCATTTTATTAGGCCATCATCATTATCATCAGCATCAGCATTACGTAGACAACAGCTAAAATATGATACTTGTTGTTTCTTGGCCTGAAGAGAGACGAGACTCTGGCGACGACGTCGACAACTTGGCATCTAATTTTAACGTCAATATATGAAACGTAAAAACGTGTCTTCATCAACGCGCCACGGCTCGTAATCTGTCGCGTCCGTCCTTGCATACTCCACCCAACCCCCCTCCCCCTCCTATTTTCCTCTGCTCCACCCTCTCTGGTATACGTAGTGCCTAGTTTGCCCCCACACACTTTTAAGTGCCTATTAATAATGTTGGCCTGGCTGAGGCAATTTTTTTCCTCATCGTCGTTGCTGTTGTCGTCTTCTTCAGGTTTTGCTTTATTTTTAGTGTACATCGTTAGCGTCCTCCGGCGTTCTTCTTCTGCGTTTAATATGCCGTTATGTCGTCAAATCTTGGGATCATTAAAAACAAAAGCAAAAGCAAGAGCTCTCCAAAAGTGATTTCACTGTGCTTTTGCCACATTTACAGATAATTAATAGACACCCTAATGCCGGCCACATAAAATGTGATCAAATTAAATACGAGCTATCCAGGTAGAAAAGCGTAAACTGTACACTCACATATTCACAGCTGCATACAAAAATTACTTTATTACCGAATTTCATATAATTATGTACACTTGTTAATTGTGTTCAAAATTTAAAAAGTTCACTTAGCAAAAAAAAATTAAATGTATAAAATATATATTTTGTGATGGCAACGCGCTCATTAAAATCATGTAAAACCATGGCCAGCATATTTTCTGATGTGTATAAACGTATAAAAGCATTAAAATAATAAAATTATTAAATACGAGCATGTGTGATGCCTTGCTCACATAAACTATATTGGTTATTTCTGTGGGCAGATAATATTGCAATTTCGACTAATTTTAGACCATGTTTTGGATAATTAGTATTTAACGAATCTTTCATAAAATATTAAATATACATCAATAAAAAAACTAAAATAAATTCTTTTCTAAATTGCGGCCATATTAAATAGGCACATTAAGTAAAAAGGCAGGAGAATAAAATATTTCTTAGATCATTTTATATTTTATGATTTATATTTAAAGGGTATATGCTGGTCGAGTAATTTCCCTTGCTTATAAAGAATTATTTAAATAATAAAGTCAAATTGTGTGAGGCATAAAGAGCCCACATTTAACGTGGTGTATATATTTATACGATTTAAATGGGTCTCCCTCGACGGCCCCTTCACACATTTTATTGTTGACGTGATATTTGGGGCCTTTTGGCTCGTGAAAGCTCATAAAATCGAAATTAATGCGCGAATTATGGCAAAACAAAATATGGCATTGGTTTAATTTGGGTTTTTTGTTGCGTAAAATGTGGCCGGTCGAGTTTAAACAAGTTAATATAATATTAGATCGAAATGAGCATAAATTACGGAAGTGTGCATAGAGCTGAGAACAAAGCATACATGATTTAGCATCGTCACAGTGAACGCCATTTGAATGTTTAATGAGCACTCAAATGTGTCAACAGGCTAAATGAAAATTTATTTAATTATGAGTCAGACAGATAGACGAGCAGACAGAAGGATAGACACTTAGAGAAATGAAATGTGAGCAATCATAACTTTTAAACTAACAACGCAATGAATGTATCTTTGAAGTTTTTTGTGCCTGGCATGCAAAGTAGTCCTAGCGAATGTTAGAAATTTTCTAAAAAGGCAATCAAAAGTTGCCCAAAGAAATTCGTCGAGGACAACCAAACTTTTGATTTATGAAATTTACGCTAAAAATACAAATGCCATTTGATGACATTTGCTGTTGTTAGCAGTCAAATCGTAAACAAATTCCCGAACAAGTCCAATAAAAAGCGAAAAGGTCTTTGATTTATCATCCAACTAGAATTCCCAGACTGCTGCGACATTAAAGCGACCACAAATGTGATTTGGCCGGTCCTTGCAAATCTCATATAAGGCATAATAAATAAGCCAAATGTAACTTGGGTCCCTTACGTCTTAACGTCCTTATGTAAGGCGATCAGCAAAAAGGATTGTCAACTTTTTCATCTAGAACTTTTTGGCAATGCAAATTACCAAGAAATTTGGCCAACTCCAAGGATAGTTGGGCTAGTGCATAGGCGTATGTAAGCGTGTGGGATACAAAGCATAACATAACATTTGAGCCATAAAACATCCCATTGCTGGCTCATTTATTTTATGGGCCCAACGCTTTAAGTTATTTCTCTTCATTATATTTTATATGAGCACAACAAAAACAACAACAGCAACCGACGGCATTTGGCAATCAGCGCAAATGCTACGTTTGTTTGCACATACTATTTGTATACTAGTATGTGTGCGTGTCTGTGTAATGTATGCGCAAAATGTCAAATGGTCGCCAAAGCTGGCCATCACACATACGACGCGTTGTACGGCCTATCGCCCGCTCATTTGCAGTTCGTCAGTTCATTTCTTGGGGCTTAGCGCACAGTTCATTAGCGCCTTGCCAAACTTGGCTTAATAATCCTCAAAAGAGCGGGCCAAGACCTCGACCAAGAGCAAACTGATGTCCGACGCGTCAGCCGCCTTCATCTGGCGACTGCCGACAGTTATCATTAGGTTCTGGCATAAACAGCAAATTAAGTTTTACTGTTTTATATATATTTGGCACTCGGCTGTCGACAGTTGGCAGTTAGCTTGACTACCAATTTGCGGTTGTAGTTTTGTGTGGGAGAAAAACTCTTCACATTTGGGCTTCTTGCGTATGACGCGTGTAATTTCAGAGCTTCATATTGACATTTGATTGTTTGTAATGAGCTCGCCAGTCGCTTGAATAAAACATTGCTTATTAGGGTTAATAAGATCATCAACAGGCAATTTTAAAATGTGAAAATAATTAAAATGAATTATTAATAAATAGGCACTAATTATTTTACAAATCAATAGACTCGAACAAAGTCATTTATTAATATTCTAAAAATACTAAATAAGTTCATTTTGATTTCCCAATATAATTGTTTCAGTTTAATCGAATTGAATTCCCTTTGTGTTTGCATATGTCAAGAAGCAGTTTGAGTTATGTTTGACTTGCTTCCTGTGATTCAATCCAAGGGATTGTTATTGTTGTTACAGCGCTTGCAGCGTCAATTGTGCGGCAAACATAATTCAATTAACGCCTGGTCAGTGGATTCGCAGAAAACACAAAAACACAAACACAAAACTCACAACTCTATACAATCACTCATACGCCCATATGTACGACCCGTGGGCCAATAGCCGGGCTAACTGGCTAACTGACTGACTGACTGAATGGCTGACGGTCAATCTCTGGGTCTGGGCCTGTACTCGGCCTGGCTGGATGGCCATGCAAATGGCCGGAAAGTGGCGTTTTACAATTTTGCAATTTCCGCCGCCGCACAACATCAAACAGAAAACTCTTGACGCATTTAACCAACTCTCTCTTTCCCTCGTAGTCTGTCTCACTTACTCCCCCCTTTTTAAACGTCTGTCTCTTTTTTTTTTGATATGTGAATTGTGTAAATATTTTTGTTACAAATTGTGAATTTCACGCCTGGCAATGTATAAAATATGAGTGTGAGTTTGAATATGAGTCTACAAGTATTCACACATTTTTTTCGAGTGTATTTGTATAAGGTAAATTGAATGCAAACATAGAATAAATTTGGAAATAATGCGATTAGTGTTTATCTTATTTATTTTTTTTGTCTCTTGACCACAATTGTCAATTGAGGCTTAATTAAAGGCGAAATAATTTTAAATAACAAATTTAATTGACAGTTGAAATTGTTGTTGCTGCGACTCGCTGTTGCCTCTTGTTGTGGCATGTCATGCGAATATTGAATTGAAATGCATGTCTATTAAAAAAGAGTCGTCTCAATTCTCATTCATGCACGGATAATTTTAAAATCTAATTATCATATTTCCTGCTCACACTGCCACGCCCACAGATGTTACGCCCACAGACCACAGATGCCATGTCAAGAAATAATAATTGCTTAAATAAATACGACGACGAAAGTACATTAATAAACATCAGCAAAAAAAAAAAAAAAAAAAAGAGAAATGAAATATTTACAATTATGGATATGTGTGTTCGTTTTAAAAGTCGACATGCAATGAAGCGCACACATAGCGGCAGCGCAGCCAACTTCACTTGGAGGCGGCACACTGCCCCTTAACATTCACTTCCGCTTCCGCTCGGCTCCGTTCCGTTCCGTCCGTTCCGTCCGTTCGTTGCCTGTACACATTATTCACATGTTGTCGTGCTGTTGTTGTGACCGGCTCTCAGTTGCATGCACTTAATAATAGCCGAGTTCTGGTCATCGACTTTAACATCGCCATCGACATCGACATCGACCTCATCGTCATCATCACCATCTTCATTATAGAGTCATAGACAATGCGTGGAGTCCTTTAGTTTGCAGTGGTAAATATGCATATTTGATCAGGTGCCAAGTTCCTGGAAATGTTTAGCCTATTGATTTTCCGCGTATTTGCGCAGCTGTGACACATATTTCTCCTAGATGGAAGCCAATTAACTGTCTGCTTATTGCAATATTTTAATAAATCAAGTATCAAATATGCCATTAAATGATAAGTTTACTCAGTTGACTTTTTTAGCTTCTTCTCTTCGTCTGCTCTTGAGATTTGCATACAAATTTTAGCTGCTTCAATATGACCCACATAAGTACATGTACTAAGAATTTGCTTAACAATCTCTTACTTCAGTCAACGGTTTTTCAACATCGTAGGGAAAGAGGTAGAGAGAGAGAAGGAGAGAGAGACAGGATTGCGGTACACACAACTTCAATTACAATTTGATTTGCAAATGACTCGGGAAACATGACAAGCAACTCAAGTTGAAAACTTGGCTAAAGACTCAAGTGAAATCTGAAAAGTTGTCAAATGCAAAAAGTGGATATTCACGAGTATTTGCTAGCTGAGCTTGCAATAATATTCAATTTGTAAATGTTTACTTTAAATTCTAATATTTAAGACGTCAACAACTGTAGCAATTTCAGTCTAGACAAATAATTAGCTTGTTATTACGAGTATGATAACTATGCAATTTAATGTAATAAAAAGCCAAATTCTGACCTAAACAAACAACATTCCGCAGCAATATCCCTTTTAATAACTTATGAAAGGCTCAACAACTTATGACGTAGGCAAATAAAGGTTATGTGTAGTTACATTTTAATAATTAATATATTAAAATAAAATATACGCTTAAACTAAACTTGCAGTCCACCTCTTGAGTGCTGCGGGAGTTAAGTTGGCTTTAAGTAGATTAAATGTCAGTTGGCAATAAAAATGTGCAACATTAAATAGGCGTTTCACATAAATAAAAAAGAGCTGAAAATTGGGTTAAAAATTAACTACCCCAAATTTAAATCAACTGCGTGGTGCCCACAGGGGAAGAAGCCGGCCAGCGTAGTTGATGCCAGTCCTGTCAGCGAGTCCTGTTGCCGTCGGGACTCGTAAAAAATCGACTCGATGCCTTTGGCAATGCCTTTGGCATTGCCGTGGCCAATGCCTGCCTGCAAGCCGTAAATAAAGCGCCACAAACATTAATAACTCCCATTGGGTGTGTTAACAGGCAATGACCAAAAGAGGGCAGGCCTGGCATGGATTTGGTCTACGTTTTTGTTGTTCCCCTTGCTGTTTCTCCACTCCAATTCCTCTTGCCCCTTGCCTGTCCCCCTTCAATCATGGCCTCCAGTGTGCATAAATTGCAGTGAAAATGGCACAAAAATAACTGGCTATGTTGTCGTGGCAATTGTTGTTGCTGTTGTTGTTGTTGCTGCTGCTGCTGCTGTCTATGAAAAACGATGTGCAACAAAAGTAACAAGCAAAGAGCAGGTAAAAAATTGCGCATACGTCAGGTGCGCCCGTTGCCACTGAGTGCTGCGGGGCAAGCAACGTGTGTAATGCATGTAAGACAATCATTTTGACAAGGCGGCAGTGGCAACGGCAAGCAGCCAACACCGCACAGTGTTTACCTTGTGCCACGCCCAACAACCTAGACTTTGTCTGGCCCCGATCCTTGGTACCTCTACCTCTACCCTACCCAGGCACTAAGAGTTACTCATTGGCCCGTCGCTCGCCTGGCTGCCTTTTGATTATTATGCACTTTGATACTTATCTTTAATTGAGGTAACATTTTCCCACTTTCCCATTTTCCCAGAGAGCAGCTGAAAGCGCTCGTCTTACACTTTCCTCCATTTTGTGCTTCACGCTACACTTAGCTGAAATTCATTTCACTCTGCTCCAATTTCTCGAATATATTCGAAATTCACCTAAGAAATTCACAAGTTGTCAAGTTGTCATCAGTTTCATATTAATTTTCGGATATTTAGCAGTTATTTGCTGGCCTAGTTTTCTAACTGAAAACATTATTGATAAGTGCACCCATTTATTGAATATAAAATATTCACTAAAGAGTATTTTAGATTCGTTGTAATTAATATGAAATGGCCCCAGGTTATTTACATTCACTTGCCACGTTTGCATTTTTGCTTTTCACTTTTGCGGTCGCTTTGAGTTTGCATTTTAAATATTGAAGACCATTAAACAGACAGACCATTTACACACACTCACATAAACATGGCCACATACAATGGGATCCATTGTTAACAGACAGAGCCACTAAGTGCTGAGCTCATAGTTCTGGCATGGGTTTGGCTATGGCTTTGCTCTTGACTAATCCCCGAGCCCTATTGTAATCGTGTGCACCTTGCAGAGAGCAGAGTGCATGGTACGAATTGTTTTGTCGCTAGACGTCTGCAACGGATGCCAAGGCTAATTTTGCGTAAAATGAGTCCCCAAGCTATGCGCCAATGATTCATTATCCAGTTTGGAATACAGAGTCCAGAGTGCAGAGTGCAGAGTTCAGTCCGGTAGGCTCAACACACAGGAAAAGCCACAAACTGCACAACATGGCATATGCAAATGAGCAATGAGTGCGGCTTGACTCGGCTCTCGGTTTGGGGCTCACTCGGTTCCGGTTCTGACTGGTTATGATTCTCTCTGACTCGGTTGTTGTTCTGACCATCGATGGGTCGTAAACCGAATCAATCATAAATGTCAACGGCTGCGTGCTGGCTCCGCCCAACTGCTACCCCACAAGCTGTACGCGGTGTCGTATGCGTAATATTCAAGCTGCTTTTGTTTTAATTCCCAAGGCGCGTGTTTGACAGCAGATTTAATTGATTTATTGCTGAAATTAAATCTCGTCAATGCTTGTGCTTTAACACTATAGAAATATGACGCATACGCAGCGTAGGCTTTAATTGTTTCCCTTTAATTTCTGTCATAAATGGTCTTTATTGTGCTGTGACCTTTACTGCGTTAGCAATTACTGGGATATTAGGCAATTTGTGTTTGCATAGTCTACTTTTAAGCGCTTTGAAGCCAACTGTCAACTGTTAGAGCTTTGGTCAGTCTATGGACCGATTTGAATAGACTTTTGGCTGGCATGACTGACTGCATTTCTATTTGTGTTGTTGGAGAGTTGATTACGTAGCTGCTGGGCCAGCACCTGTCAGTTGTTTGCTGTTCTATAAAAGCAATACGCAAACGCCAAACAGACCTTGCTCTTGTATTTGCATTTACTTTGGTGCACTGTTTGCCTGCTCAGCCGCACACTCACACACTCACTCACACTCCCACATGCATTCACACACACTCACCTGGCTGGCTTGGACAATTTTAATCCTGTCAAAGAAGCTTGTAGTGCTTCAGGCTGGCACTCTTAAAGTTTCATGGAATTTTCTACAAGAGTTGGCCTGCCCAGGGCTCGTTGGCTAAACGACACTTGGTTGCTTGAGTAAACAAGACTCTTGGTGCAGGAAAACCGGCACAATTTCATTGGCAACGGACTTGAGCAAAAATAGAAACGAGCCTCAAATTTAAATGTGAAAACTTTAAATTCTTCAAAGCAATGCAATTTGTGGTTCTCCATTCAATTGGCAATACTCGTACAAGAGACTTAAAGTGTTTTATAATTTGTATACAAAGTTCTTAATAATCTTTTCTATCTATCTCTCTTATTGAGTGTTTTCTTAATTTACTAATAGTTTGGTTGCAGTATTTGTAAATTTGATTCCATTTTGTAGATTCCTTTGCGAATTTTCGGCTTGTTGATTTTCAATTGAAAAGAGTACAACACAAAATTTGCTGGTGCAAACTTTGTTCATTTGTTATTCTTGTTTCAGTTGTTCAGTTGATATTGTTGCTAAAATTACTTCAGCACCACAAAAACTTTCAGTCAGTTTTACCCTTTTTACGACGCCTTTCAACTTGACATGGGCCCCACAATTTGGCAGTTGCCTTTTTTTTTTTTATTTGCTAGCTCTTTTTGCCTTTGGCCGGAAATGAAATTTTCTGTTTACAGTGTTTTGTTGCTGTTTTTTTGTTATTTTTTTTATGCTTGTATTATAGCAGAGCAATAACATTAGACCACTTGAAGCTCAGCACTCTCAGAGAAACATCATAAAAGGCACTCCGTTTTCATTTCACAAATGCCCGGCGAAGTCATTGAAAGTCGACGCGTCGAGTAATTACAAAATTAGCCCCTTCTAGGGGTACATACTATGAATGAAATGGCAGCAACTGAAACAACAACGACAACTTTAACTGGCACACTCCATGAGAGGCACACTTGACGAGCCAACGAGGCACATGCAGCTGCCATAGCCACTTGAGTCCTGGCACAATGAGTTTGTCATTTGCGCAATTTTAGTTTTAGTTTCACAAGAAGCTAGCACCGAAAAGGGAGCAGAGAGAGATACAATTTGTGTGTGTGTGTGTGTGTGACAGAGTGTCGCTTGTGTCATGCTTATAATTAAAGTACAATTAGTTTGTATTAAGGTGCAGTTATGGCGTTGCCACTTCCTGTTTCCTGTCGCAGCTGACGCCATTGGCGATGTGTCCTTGACGGGGGCATTAACTAGGTGTCTTGTCCCTAATTTATGAAAGTTTCCACAGATAATAGAAAATTACGCATGATGTGATTTCATTTTTCATTATTCTCTATTTTATTTGTATTGTTTTGCAGGGCTAACATTGTGCTACCAGCGGCAATCAGTGAATAACAACAACAACAATCATAATAATGCAGATTCAAAGCCAACACATTTGCCGCCATTACATTATCCGCATGGCCACAAATGGAATGAGCCATATTTCGATCTGACAATGCCAAGGAATATCACATCCCTTGTGGGCAAATCCGCATATTTGGGCTGTCGAGTCAAGCATCTCGGCAACAAGACGGTGAGTACAAGATACATTTACAGATACATTCACAGATACAGATACTGATTCAGATATAGATAAGCATAAATACAAATCAAGAGATGGCAATTTAGAAGCAGCTTGGTCAAATACAAGCAGAGTGAAAGAGAGTGGCATATTGTCGTCTGTTTCCGTGGGCGTCTGTTTTAATAATGTTTATTTTTATTTACATTTAATAAACAAAATTGTAGCGACAAGTGTTGGCAATATGCCGGCCATCTCAGTTAGTTGGAATATTGGTCTAGGACACATGTGTGCGAGTGTGCGTGTGTTTGGGCTATAATGGCAGTTGCTTATTAAATTTGCTGTCAGTTTATTATGTAGTACGTGACATTGAAACAATGAACCCAACAAAAAAGGCGCACAACACACGCCAACAAAACACAACACAACACAACACAACATATGTTGCCCATGTCCGAGTATCCTGTCCAGATATTGTCATTATTTTTATGGCGTCACTTGATTTTCTACGGCCTACAGAAACTAAAACTAAATGCCCAACTCTGACAACATCTGAGACATGTTTTTGGGGGCCAAATTAAGCGAGCCGCAAGGGAATACTTAGTTTTTCTGTGAGGCAATTAACATCTCGTTTTTCCTCAAACTTTTCTGTCCACAGCAGGGCAATTGTATATTGAATTTCAGCAATCCAATTAAATTGGTTGCCATAACTGCAACACAAGTACAATACAATACTGCTGAGGCGGCAGTTCTCGAAAGTTGCCACGCAACACAATACTATACATCAGTTCGAGGGACTGGACATTTGTCAGTGCGTTTGTCAGGCTGACACTGCAGCACAATCTGTCGCAGAGCACAGAGCATAAGTCCAGCATTTAACGTAAATTCGATGAGGTTTAACACTGACATTCTATATACTTGTGTGTGTGTGTGTGTGTGTGTGTTTGTAGTTCACACTTCGGCAATGCGGAATTATTTGAACGCATCCCAAAGTACATGTGCGGCCTGCATGCAATCGTGAGAAACTTTGCAGGTGTTCTGGCAACTCGACTCTGGTAACTGTTTTCTGGTTTGGGCCAGCGTTGATTACGTTAAGCGATTTAGCGACGGACTTGGCACCCTTTGCTGGGTCATGTTCGTAGCGAAGGGAGGGGAAGTGGGCTCATAGATTTCCACATAACCAAATCCGCTTCCGCAATCAGTAAACTACACACACTGCGAGAGACAGGCAGAGAGAGAGAGAGAGAGAGGCAGGCTTCTCTAGTTAACTGGCGGCTCGTTTTTGGCCAACGTTAAAATTTATGTTGCCAGTGCGGCAAAAACTCTGACGGGAAAAAGTTTTTCTTTTTTCCCCTCCACCTTCCCTCTGTTGGCCTGTTATTGCAGAATTAGACAGACGGCAACTGGAACTGCACAGATGGATGCCTGGCACAGTTGGCTGGGCTCTGACGCAGTGTCTGTTCTGTCTATATGTGTGTCTGTTGGTCTGTCTGTCTGTACGTCTGTCTGTCTGTCTGTTGGTCTGCCCGCCTGTATGTGTTTGTGTGTATTGGTTTTACAGTTGGCCGCCGCATAAACAAGGCGCCCGAAAAACTTGCCAAAAACAGTGGCAGGCTCCACTTGAAAAAAATTATATAAAAAATTTAGAAAATGTAGTGGCCAATGCGGAAAAGGAATGACGAGTTTAAGAGAGCTCGGAAGTATCATTTTCCGGCTCTCTCATGCGTGCTGCACACTAATTTTAAGTTATTTAATATTTAGATTGCCAGCTGCATAAATTTTGTTGGCTTGCGGCTCAGAATAAGGCTCACATTATGGCCGAGACTGGGTCCGAGGCTGGCCCACGCATTGGCCAGCAAATTGACACAAGTTTTGGCTTAGCGCAATCAAAATGTAAATCAACGCTTGATGAATGCAAAATCTCAACAAAAGACGCCAAATGATTTATTCAAATAATTTTTACTTTTCTCATTGAATTGCGGTTATATTTCAATCTTTTATTGGTATACTCTTCGAAGGTTTACCCAATATGTTTCTTACTTCGATCAGCTTTTTTTGGTTTTTTTTTTAAGCTGTGTCTTTCAAAAGTGGTTCAGAAATAGTAAAAGCTTGGTTTTATTCAAACCGAATAAAATTTTAAAATATGATATTAGAAGTTGATTAAAACTTGATGTTTTAGAAAACAAAACTATCCAGTTTTGTTAAGGTATTATTGCCTGGTTTTAAAATCAATAATATACTAAAGTTTAGATTGTTTGAAATACAGTTTTGTCTACTGAATTAATTTCCTATTCATATTTTGCTGTATTTTAACAGGTGGCCTGGATACGACATCGTGATCTTCACATCCTCACAGTTGGCACATATACGTATACAACTGATCAGCGTTTTCAGACCTCCTATCATCGGGATATTGATGAGTGGACATTGCAAATCAAATACGCCCAACAGCGGGATGCCGGAGTCTACGAATGCCAAATATCAACGCAGCCGGTGCGCAGCTATTCGGTCAACTTAAATATTGTGGGTGAGTTGTAGCCAAAAACTGTGCCATTGAACATATATATATAGTAAACATATAGACATAGATACATATATATAAGAAAATATAATAATAAGAACGATATATAGTGTACGAGGATAGCTGACGAGCCTTTAGCCGTAGGGCTTTTGCATACATATTTCAGCTGCTGATGCTGGTCATGGAGCTGCTGGTGCTCGGAGCGTATACGTAATATTTCAACATGTTAAAAAAAAAAGCATGATGCACGATGGGTATTCGCATTTTTATTATTTGCATATTCATGCAATTTGCAAAAGTGTAAATTATGCACACTTGACAATCTCGCTACAAAAATAACAATAACAAAAACATACAAATAAAAATAATAACAACAACCAGCGGCAGCATCAACAGCTGCAAGTATAAAACAACAGTACATCAGCGGCACAGCAGAGGGAGACAGAAAGAAAGGGGCAACTATTTTATTCGGTTTTTGAAAAATATGTGAAATATTGACGTGGAGAAAAGCTAACGTGGTCAGAGATATCGCCGAAATTGAATACAATGTGTACATCTATAATGAAATAAAATCCCTTTTTGGTCGAACGGGCAGCTGTATAAACTCTGCAAACTTTGTAAAAGCTGTGAAAACTATTCACAATCTGCTTTATCATTTAATACGACACACAAACTCAAAAAAATCTGTTAGATGCGTTGACGTGAAAAGAATAACATGTTGAATGAGTTTTCATACATATGGCTGGAGGCGAATAGTATATCTGTTTTACTTTTTATAATATTTTTAACATAATTTTGTTAGAGTTTAATTCGTTAATCAGCTGTGGTTGCATGCGCAAAAACTAGAAATTATTTTAATATAATTAAAATTATTTAATATTATTTTGTATGATTTATTTATTTAATTTAATTTTTAATTTTTTATACTTTTTTGGTTTCATTTACCCTTTAATCAGATATTATCGATGAGGAGACGAGCAATACGATGCAACAATATTTCAACGATGATGCCTTCTATATAGCCGCCGATCGGGTATATCAGTCGAGTGACGATGAGTTCGCTGGCATGTTTGGACCCATCCAGACAGTTGCGGGTTTGTAGTCTAGTGAAATATGCCATATGCAGTGCATACTCTTAGGTTCAGTTAACTGACAACCAGTTACCGTTACTGCAGATACTAACGGAGAGAAAGAAGAGCAAAAGGGGTGTGCTGTCAAGTATGAATATTATTTTTTAATATTTTTCTCACATATTCCGTGTCAGTTTTGCGCAGGTCCTCCGAATGTAAAGAAGTAGTCGAGTGCCTTGTGGCAGGAGCAGCGCTTTTCTGGCTCATGACGAACAAATTGCTTTAGAAAATACTTCTTCGAAGTAACTTTGCCAGCTTGTTACTTTATTTTTTACATTTTACATTTTACCTCGCACATTTTATTCTTTGTGTGTGTGCAAAGCAATTTTAATGGAAAATATTGTAGCACAAATGTTTTCATTTCTCAAGCTGTTGTCACATTTAATTAGACACCAAAATGACAAAAGGGTTGTGTGTGGTTGGTTAAATTGTAATACTCGAAATAGTTTATTTATTAATTTCCCTAGTCCTCGATGTCTTTATAGGGCTTGCACAAATGTGCATAGTTATCGCTGCGATTGCGAGGACAATTTATTGGTAGAAAAGTGCCTTTCTGATAGACGGGTGTTCCCCACTCATATTTCGCACCATAGTAACAGATCAACACAAAGCGGCTGTTACGCCGATCATAATCCTCAGCCGCCGCACAGCCCAAGAAGAAGTTTCTATCGTTCAGTATATTTCTGATCTCATAAACCTCTTCATCGTACGGTGTTGGGTTTGCCAGACTATATACCTGATGCATCCATTGATCTACTTGCAGCGTGATCTTATTTGAGTTAATTCTTGGACGGTAATTGCTATTCGATTCAACATTTAGCCAATTCAATCCATAATTGACCCCCGGTTCGGTGAAATTCGTGAGGGACACGCAATAGTTGGTTAACATATTGAGACAGCGTTTTACATGGTATTCGGCCAACAGGGCAAGTTTTGAGTGCCACAGCAACTCCGGCATTTGTTGAGCCTTGGGTAGACCCCGAATTATACCCGAGGCAACATCATTCCGATATTTATTGTGTATCTTCACCAGATAGTCCTCATATATCTGCATATTGACAAGCACATGCGTACGCATGCAGCTTCTATGAAAGGTCTAAGAAAATAATAACTTTTAGAAAAGATTTGTAGATAGATAGTTTTAGATCTTACCAAATCATTGTTGCAGCCCAAATGCGGCTTTTCCTTGCACTCCGTCATATTACAAAAGTCTACGGCCAAGACATATCTCAGCCAAAACAAAAGCAAAACTATCCGCAATTGAAACATTTCCGAAGCGTTGACTGCGACTTACTAAAGCTACCCGACGATTGCCAGTTGCTTATATGGGAAATGTAAATGAACAAGTGTGACAAGTGTTTCTCCAAATGAGTGGAAAATCTGTTTATAGATATTCAAAAAATGTACAAAATATCTGATATCCAAATAGGAGAATTTTACTCGCCAGGTTGGTCAATGAAATTTAAAACTAGCCTTGAATTAGACGAGAAGACCTAATCAGCTGCCTTGCAGTTGCTCATTTCGTAGTCAGCAAGCGAGTGACGTGAATTCTGCTGACGTTCCTATTTGCCACTGATTTGATGCACTCACACACACAAACTCACAAACTTGCAACCAGAGCGTGAACAATGCCAGCCGCAACAAAGAGAGCAGCAGAGAAAGAGAAGCTTCGTTCTGTTTGATGGCTGAAACCCGACCAGCTTCGAACTTAACCCACAACAGACCCACACACACACCCACACACACATACACACACACACACACACACATTGAGACAACTCGTTGGGTCAACTGGGCAGGTAATTCAGTCATGATGAGTCAACTAGGGACTGGTGCTAGTAGTAAATTCCAACTGGTTAGAAAGTATGCACGTTGTGAAGGAAGTTTGCTGATTGAAAACAGTCACGTGAACTGTTAAATTTCAGCACTGATTTGGACATTCGATTGGAGAAGGGCAAGAAAAAGCGAAGGAGCATTCATTCATACACTCACATGACTCATGAACAATGCCAACTCTTTTGCAGTGCCAACAGCCACGATCCTGGGCGGACCCGATCTCTATGTGGACAAAGGCAGCACCATAAATCTTACGTGCATCATCAAGTTCAGTCCGGAGCCGCCAACACACATCTTCTGGTACCATCAGGATAAGGTGAGTATTGAGAGCATTGTTTAATTTAAAAACATAAAAGAAAACGAATTTAAAAGTCTTTTGTGCGCGTCAAATTATCTTGCAATAATTGAGTTTTGTGCGCGTACAAAAAGTTGTTGAAAGAAATATAATGAAAATCACAGTGACCACGCCCACAGCAGGCTTCAGGCGCATAGCAGGCTTTCAAAAAGGAACTCATTCTCAATTGCCGTTGGATAAACGTTTTCAACTTTTACGAGCTGGGCTGAGACTGGGCGCGAATCGTGCTTCTGCCTTTGTTAACGCTGCGTATACGCAATGTATTTAATTTTGGCTTTTATGATTATGAGAAAACATGCTTTTGCATTTAGCTGCCAGCCTGACTGCCATCCATAAAAATTTTCATTTTCAAATATGTTAATAACACACACACTCACACACTCATACACTTATACACACAGGTGCTCAGCGAGGAGACAGCGGGCGGTCGCTTGAAATTTAAGACCATAAAATCGGAGGAAACCAAATCAATTCTACTTATCTACGATGCGGATTTATTGCACTCTGGCAAATACTCGTGCTATCCATCGAATACCGAAATAGCCAGCATACGCGTTCATGTTCTGCAAGGTGAGTTCAACTTTATAATGGGAGGGAATCTTAGTCTTTAGACTGTTTTTGACTGTTGAAGCAAGCCTTAAACGAGCTTAAATGCGCAATAATTGGATGAGCGATGGTAAGCAACTCAAGAAGAAATCGTAAAATGGCATAAAAACCAGGTGCATAACTTGCAAATGCAGTTGAAGGGCTTTCAAGTCTGATAACTGCATACTTGACCTTTTTGCCCATGCATGGAGCTTGCAATCAAACAAACTCAACTAAAGGACGAAGGACACACTCAACACAGCGTTGAGGGGAGAAAATGTTGTGCAATTTTTCGACAAAGCTCGACAAAGTTTATGCATTTTTGAACAACAACTCGAACCACAACAGCAATAAGTACTTTAGGGGCAGCTTGGTGGTTGTATGTGTGTGCTTATGCGGTGTGTGTGTTTGTTTGTTTGTGTGTGGAATGGTCCAACAAATTGTAACTCATTTATGGCATGTCTGCATTAATTTTTTTTCTTCTCTGTTTGCTCACTTCACACAGGCGAGCGACCCGAAGCCATGCAAACGAATGCGGCGCCGGCTGCTGTCGCCCTGGCCTGGGCCTGTCACACCAAACAGGCCACGCAGGCAGTCAAAGTAATTAGCACAATGGTCGCGGCATTTGTATTGTTGGAAGCCTGCTGCACTCTGCTGCTCCAGGGGACAGGCGGTCATGGTGGTGGAGTGGGAGACGAAGACGAAGGGGGAACAAGGCCAACCCAAAGTCAAATGGCACAAGCAAACAGAAGGAGAAGCTGCAGCTGTGGTAATGGCCAGCAGACGACGTCTGACCATGTCAATACAAGTGGGACAACTGCACGGTGATAAATTAAAGCCGCACTGTTGGAAGCGCCACAGAAACGCCACCGCCAATGCAACAGCCAAGTGAACGAATGTAACTAAGTGGTCAGTACACTGGAGAGCAATCAAGATGTGAAACTTGGCTGTCGCACAAATGATGCAGTGCTGCAGCAGCTTTACAAGAGGAGCGAGGTGGCATTAGCAGTTGCAGTTGCCACATAATGATTACACACAAAAAACTGGTTAGCTAATTATGGTAATACTCTCTCTCCTCTTTGCTGCTGCTGCCGCTGCTGCTCTTGGTATACTCTTTAAGTTGTAAGTAAATGCGTGTGAAATTAAGCGAATTAGAGATAAGCCACGCCCTCCGAGGGGCAATACGAGCTATGTACATAGTACTCTAACCAAAACTCATATGCCAGCACTACAGACATTAGCGATATGGACAGCAAATGGCCGTAATACTCAAGTGAGAGCATTTAAAATATATAGTAATCATAATATTTAGTGTATTCATATTATATTTAAATAATTATCTGGGGGAATTCTTAGTTTATAATCGGGCTTGTGGCAATAACTTGTTATACTCAATAGTTTATTCAGATTTCTTTTTCCTCATTGGCACATAAATCGATAGTTACTTGGGTTTCTTTCGAATGTCTAGTTCATCAGCTAGTTCAATAATAATCACTGCTATTAATATAGCCTAGCTTTTAAGTCATGTAAATAGTAAGTTAAACTTAAGGGAGTTTGCTTCAGAGATACATTTCTTATGGTCTACTTGAGTATGAATATACATTTATTTCTATTTCTTTTTAAAATGTTCCTAATGCAGCTTTTGTCTAAGCGATTCCTTAACCCTTCAGTACAAAAACTATCTCTTGCTTTAGCTCTTCCTCAACTATCGAAAAAAGCCATTTGTTTTCACAGGAATTTTTAAGTAAGCAAATATATATGAAAGGAAAGATATGGCATGCTTATCTGTTTTCTTCGACATACCATTGCCTGTCTGCGAGTATCTCATAAAATAGCCAGGATATGTGTCTTAACCGTAACAACTTTACAGTTTGCCTGGCTCCTGGAACTTCCATTTCAGCATGTCCGGCTGTATTTCCCAAGAAAACTCCAAGTCACATTGCCATTGCCTGTCAACAAAATATTTGCATTTCCATTTCCATTTGCCATTTGCCATTTGCCAAGCTGCCCACTCAAGTGTTGCGCCCGAAATATCAGCCCGTAAGCATTTCGACCGCCTTTTCGACCGGGTCGATAACTATATGCTCGTCCAGGTACTCCCTCATCCTGTCAGTTCCCCACTTCCCACAGGGCTCAGCGTCGTTTAATGTGTCACATTGAAAAATGCATGCGACTGTCCACTGTCCAGAGTCCATTTTAATGGTTGGTCGACTATTAAATGTTATGACCATTCTGCTGGCAGGGCATTTAACTGATCAAAATTGTAAATAAAACTGCATGCGAGTATATGGTACTAATAAATTTAACAATACAACTATATTTGTATGTGTATATGTGTGTGGTAGCTATAGTATACAGTTTCACAGAGAGAAACAAATATATTAATAATAATATTAATAATTGAAAATTATAAGTGTGCGCCATGAAAATTAGTCGCGACATTTAAATGAATGTTTAATGAGTAAATGAATGTTGCTACAAACAGAAAACAAACAAACAAACAAACAGAAACAAAAATAATAAAAACTTTAAATAAACAACAATAATTGCAGTTAAGTGCAAAGAATACATACTTATATACTTATGTATGTACATATATGTATAAATTAAGTTGAGTATTATAATCGGACATATGTAATAACAATAAAAACAATAGCTACCCATATATTTGTCACAAGGGTCAACATGATGATGATGATGATGATGACAATGGTGACTGGGATGATGATTATATTTTGTTGAAAACAAAATGAAAACGCATTATAATGGATTATAAAGTTGTTTTAATATTTAAGTGAGTGGCGCCAGCTGAGCGTTAATAAGCATTAGGATTAACTATATATACATACTATATATGAACACAAAACATTTAAATAAAGTTTTTTAGTTATTATGACAATGATAAATATAACAACAAAAGCTCACGTCTTTAACTTTCCATGACATACTCTCAGGCAAGGGATAAAAAAGTTGTAATAAATTGCATACACATTGCGTATGAGTAATATAAACAAAATACAGAAACGACTGAAAAGATTTATGCAAATATTTGGCACACAACCATTGGAATTCATGCATTTACCCTGAGAATTTTAACGGGCACACACAATAGACACACACACACACACACACATACAGTGAATTCGAGACGAAGGGATTCTACTTTTGGGGCTGGTGGCATTTTCATTTTTCAGCCTAATAAAGAAGCAACCAAAAAGTATGAAAACTGTTGGCTGGACTCAGCAGGAGACCTCGGCTGCTTCCTGCCCAGGACATGTGTGCGTCCTGTAAGGCTGGCTGTAAGGCATCAAAAGCCGTTAGCATAAAACTTTATTATATGACAAGTAAGTACATATATTTGTATTCAGCTATGTGCTGAGCTGTAGTCCTCTTTCCTCCCTCGGAATCTCCCTCTCTCCCGGATTCCGAAATAACGGCAATATCATGCCAAAAAGTTTAATAGCGCAAAACGCGTCAAGGCGAATTGGCTGGAAGGCATAAGGAAAAACCAGGAGTAACACTCAGCGTATATGAAGCGTAAAGTTTTGCCGCAGCCAACAGGAAAACGGAAACATGAAATTAAACGATATACGAAAATAGTATACTCTATTATTCAGTTGACTGACGGCCTAAAAATGAATTTGCAGCATTATTAAGAGAGAGGTGAGAATGCCTGTGTCATAAAATAGCATACATATGAAAAAGAGAGAAATTTATAATGATTATTTACATATTTTTCAATAACATTGTAGCTTAACCTTCTAAAATAAATATTATAACTTCTTTAATTAAGCCCAAATTTGAATAGCTTTTAAATGAAAGCGCATTAAAGTTTGAAGCCTCCTTTCAAGCAAATTCCTCCATTTGAATTTTACAAAAATAATAAATCTTTATTTTTATTCCATTTAAGGCACTCAAAAGGTACTTTTAAGTAATAGGTAAGCGCACATTTTTCACGCAGATTAGATTCGAAATTTTCTGGGAATCCATCAATAGATTTTCCAGGAATTTTGTTGGCACATAGATCTAAGGAAGAGCATACGGCTTTTATGTCCAACACCTGCTGGTTAGTCTGGACTGGCAATTGGTAAAAGTTACTTACATTTAATTGCTCGTGGCTAAGGCTTTGATCGCGAGGTTTGGGGCACAGCTGTTAGTTGCCACATGTATGACGGTTGAAAAATTTCAAATGAAAGCGGGAGGAATGTCTGAGGAATGTTTTGTCAGCTGGCGCGACTGACAATTGACAAAGGCAAAATAAATTATCATCATTGTGACATTTTCATTTGTCAACGTAATTTGCTTTGAGTCGCATTCTTTTTTCTCTCGATGAAACGCGGCCGCGCCTAAAAGCTCACTACACTTTTACACTTTGTGCACCTTTGAGAAGGCAACAGAAAAAAAAAGAAAGGCAATTTGGCGAGGAATTTGCTTTGCTGTCTGCTGCCGGCTGGTAAATGGCCTGGGTCACCATCCAAGCTGCTTTTTTCACTGGGTGGATGTCAAAGCGGAGTGATGAGAGTGCTGGTAATGTGCCGGGTGGCCAGGATATTGCTCTTATTATTGCTGTATGTATTTTTAATGTGGAAATATGATTTGATTTTTTACATTTATTTGTTTGCATTTGTCGTTCTCAATCTGCAATTTATTGAACCTGCTGCCACAACCAAAATATTCTGCATTCGAGCGTGTATTCGTATATGTTCGAGTTCGAGTTCGAATTTGTCCTTTGATTCCCTTTGAAGCTGTGCGCATATATTGAACATAAATCAGGCGACTTATGTGCCACATGTTAAAATAACATACACACATACCTATACAGCAGGTGTGTGAGTTCAGATTTGTGTTTATATTTGTGAGAGTGTGTGTGTGTGTGTGTGTATGTCGCTGAAAATCCACTACATAATTTATTGACATGGCATTGAAGTACTCCCCGGCAAGCACTCGCTCTGTGTACTCCATCCTTCAGCCGTCAGTTGGAATATTGTGCCATATTTGTGTCTCTTCCTATTTTTCTCGTTTTGTCTTGAACGAGCTGTCAAAGCAAATGCCTCCATCGTAAGCTGTAAGCTCCATGACGCTTGCAAGTAAGTGCAGCCATGAGCATTTCAATGAATCCGTAAAGTGGTTTTATTAAATGATTTCGGCAATGACTGCGAAGTTTAAATGATTTTAGAGAGTACTTTTAAATTACAAAATAACTTATATACTTAAGAACACTCAGGAAAAAATAGTAAATGGAGCAAATATATAATATTCTACACCCAATCGATATATACCTTTAATTTGCTGTGATTATTTAACATAACCTACTACATATATGTAATTTAATTTTTGATAATTATATATGATACCAGTTATAAAATACTTGTTTTTATTAGTATACCCGAAATGTTTTATCCGATTTTATTGAAATTGTTTGTAGTCTTTTTATCTATTTTAATTAATTTTATTGTATTTGAATTATGGTTAGCTTGTTTGTTTCCACGTTGCTTCATTAACATGCTTATATACACACATACATACAGACTCACAGACATATTCATGAAATATTAGAATAATTATTTTAGCTTCTGCTTGGCCACTTCCCCGCCCCTCTTAGAATTTTCTTCGTTTCATTTTTTGGTAAATTGTTTCGTATATAATTTACACATGTAATGAAATTTCAGTGGTTATTCGTGCATGCACAACCTGCTCCACCTACCTTAAAGAATCCAAAGAAAAAAGGAAATTTGGCGCCACATATTCAGTAATTTTTCATTTCTCATATTAATTATTTTTTACGCAGCAGGAAAAAAAGATTAAGTGGAAAGTAAAACTTTGTGGTTTTCGCATAATTAAATTTGAACATCGAATACACTCGTATTTAGGCCAACACAATGTGTATTTGACCTTAGGCCATGCTGTAATGCGTTTTGATTAGAAAATCGTTTTAAAATTGTTGTCATTCTGTTGTTTTTGTTGTGTTTTTGGTGTTGTTTGTTTGCTGTTTGCTTTTGTTTTCATTTGCAACGCACCAAATGTGTTCAGACCGTTGTACTGCTGACCAAATCCTCATTTGGCTGAGTGTGTATGTAGTTGGGATTACACACACACTCTGACACTCACACACATAGCAGCACAAATCCTTCTAGCCAAGAATTGCTTTTTGAATATGTGCTACAATGTTGTTGCTGCTCTCGTTATTGTTTGTATACCCCGTAATAGATTTAGAAAAGGGTATAAAAAATCTATTTAATTATTATGACTATAGAATAGAGCAAAGGAAAAAAGAAGCATTTAATCATCATCTATCTATCTATCATAATCTATACTCTGGCTACACTTTATTATTCAGTATTACATTGTTCTTTCTAATCAAGAAAATATCAATAAAAAGCCATAGTTGCTAGATTATTATACTATGTATTTAAGCTATAGGGTATCGCACAGTCGATCAGTGTTTAGTAATTGTTTGTTGATGTTATTGTGTCTCCATATATGATCATAAATGGGCGCCTAGAACCGAAATTGTTGCTTACTTTTTGCACACTTTGTGCTGTCATTTTTGCGGTCATTCTTGCTTTATTGTTGTTGTTGCTGATGTTGTTGTTGTTATTATGGTTGCTGTTGTTGCTGAAACCCTAATGCAATTTGTCATTTTCAATTTTTGGCTCTGTGGCCTTTGTCTCAAATGGAATTTTTGCAGGCATTTAAACGTTATAAATAAAATTCGCATTTAAATTGTAGTATAAATATAGTTTAGTTAATACATTTATATATTCATATGCAAATTGTTTATATTTCAAGCTATTAAAAATTCTCTTTGCTATCTACAGACGGGCTAATTGGATCGTTTACTTGCCTCGTTCACTTTCACACACTGCAGTTCGATGCAGATGCATAAAATGCAATTACTTGCAATATGTGCGCATGCATTTAATGAAATTTAAGCTGACCACGCCTCCTTGCCTCCGAGTCAACAGGGAAGGGAGCGTCCAGTTTCGTTGCCAGCCACTTAACTCAAATACGCATTTATGGCTTACACGCTTCGCACTCTTCTGGCGTCAAGTGAAGCAGAAAAGAAAATCCTTTTGTTATATCTCTTGTTATTATTGTGTGAAGCGCTTTTCGTTGCATACTTTTGTGCGCTCTTATTGTGACTTTTCGCACATCCTCTGTGACATGCTTGCGACTGCATAATTTTCTGAAATATTCGCTTGGTTATATTTTGCATGATTTACTCTGATTTCACTCTCCCCAGTTCGACCCCCGCAGCCTCCCACACACACTTCTCTTCTCGCTTGTCTCTCAGCTGTCGGTGTTAGGATGTTTTAGTGTGTTCGTGTGCTGTCTGTGTTATGCTCGTCTTTGTAGTTTTATCACACACTTGACCCATAAATCAAACATGTGTAAATGTTTTCACTTTATATGCACACTTATACATATCAAATATTTTCGACTCGTATTTGAGTCGATGCCGAAACAGGAGCAGCAGGTCTAGGACGAGTGCCGAGCGAAGAGGACCTTGCTTCTTATTCGTGCGTGTGAATGAAGTTGAGGAGCGTGTAAAATATGCCGCAAATAGCTGACAGCCTTTAACATTCACATTCTATACATTTAGCTATTTACTTCACATTCGTTGTTTTTGTTGTTGGTTGTTGTTGTTTCTTCCTATCTCTGCCTGGCAGCCTGCCAATCCCTTTTGACGAGTGCCTGACATTTTGGCGGCTTGTCATTCTATTTTGTGTGATTTTTATTGGCTTAGCAAGTGAGACCTCAATAAGGCTGCAATCACTCAAGCTTTCCAAATCGTTTTCAACCGCATTTGCAAAAAAAATCTCTACCACAACTTTAACTGATACATATTTAACATATTTTATTCAGATTGGTTTAATAAAGTTAAAGAATTTTCTTTGAAACTGAATTATTTATTCATGTGATGATTAACAATGTGCAGTTTGTCAGAGTCTTATAAAAACGTTAAAATTAATAGCTTTTAGAGGCTTTTTATTTTAATTAGTGTGCCGTTTGAATCTTAAATATTTAAACATTCAATCAAATAGGATGTTAATTGAAGAAATTCGTTTAAATGCATAATCATTAATATCAAAGAGAGTTCACAGAACACCAAATTTTCACTCTGAACTATCACTTATTTATTTTTTTTTAAATTAAACAATAGTTTCAAAATTGCGAGACAATTACTAAAATGAAACCCTATATGGCATACGTGAAGTACTCTATCAACTACTTCACCCTCTTGTCCACTCGGTATGCCCCTCACTGTCCGACATAGTTCGGTAAACTGGTACTCTGCAAAATCTGCAAAAGCACGTTTATGTCATATTCATTATAGCAGACGTTGTAGTTGCAGGCACTAAAAGTTATGAGCACTCCGCTTGATGACCTCCTGCTGTCTGCCAGCAAGAGGAAATTGGGCTGTGAGGGTGAAAGTAGGGGAAGATAGAGATATAAGTGCGTTGGCTGGGGGGAATCTGAGAGACAGATGAGAGTTCTGGTTTCAACTTTTTCCATTTTACGCTTGAAAGCCTTTTAAAATGTAATTTTTGCCTAATTAGCAACAAACAAAGACAACACTTTGTTACCCGCTCCGCTCTCTTTCTCACTCCCTCTCACCGACTGCAAGGCTCTCTCTCCGTGTACTTTTCTCTGCTTGTGAGTCACTGGCGTTCGTCCAAATCTAATTTGCGCCTTTGCAGCTGAGGCCAAGGATAAGAAAGCTGACACGTCAGACAACAGACAACAGACAGATTTTTGTGACCTTGAAAGTGAATGCCTTAAGTGGTCTTAACTTGAGGCATTAGCCGCGACAAAGTGCCGGCACTCCCGTTAAGGCACCAACTCACAGAATGATATATTAGAGGGTTGCCTCCGTCACTTGTTACTGTATGGTATTCATAATCCTTTGAGGCGTATCTCGCATGCGTAGCCATAACATCATTGAGAATTCGCACGTAAAGAACACATTGAGTGGCGACCTCTTTGCTTCCCTTTCTTCCTTTTTAGGCCACGCCCACACTGCCCAGTGCCGACTGTTAATCCTCGACCAGCTTGCAGGAGCATGCCTTTGGCCACTCTTCTTACTGGGGAACCAACTAATATTGTGCTGTGTTAAATAAAAGTAAACATTTCTTTCCGCGTGACTAAATACCTTTCACTTGCTGTCAGTGCCACGCCCACAGCTCACACTGCCCACCGCCCACCGCCCACCGCCCACCACTTGGCTATGTCCTTTTTTATTAATCGCGTGTCGAGTTTCATGCGTTGGTAACACAAGTATGAAATAGAGTTTTAGTCGCTTATGTTTTGTTTTATTCTTCCCTGCTTCAGTCTATTTTTCTTCTTTCTTCATTGTATTTGTATTCCTTTGCTATTGTTGTTGTTGAGCTAATTAAAAATTATAATTAATTGCATTTGTTGTGCGCACAAGTCGCGTGTGTGTGTGTGTATGTGTTTGTGTCTTACGGGTGTGTCCCAGCATATCTTGGGAAATTCATCTAAGTTCTTGCCGTTTGCTTCCCTTCATTCCGCTGAGTTCCGTTCGCCGTTCCGTTTGGCGTTCGGGTCCGTTCCGGGAGCAGCACATTAAGCTTATTAAATTCACAGAGCTGAAAACAAAAACAACAAGCGAGAGAAATAAAAACGACTTTTACCGTTTGTACACACATGCATTAAGTTATTAAATGCTTGTTGACTATGTAAAAGCCAAGAATCAACAACGAGGCTTACTTTATTCCACAAGTCGAGATGCTAAGCGGCGATTAGTTGATTTAACTGCTTATTAAAAAACATAATTAAAATGCTGAATGCCGACTGCCGACTGCAATCATTGAATGAAGGTTTAGGCCTTTCCATATCGTTGGCTATACATCTTGGCCGAGCCATAAATATCCATTAATTGCCTCTGTTGCTGCATAACTCATTTTACCTGCCATTTAGTGGGCAGAGAAGTATTTTTGTAATTAATATGAAACACTGACAACAAATTAATATAAGAGAATTGATGATGATAGTTGATAGCGCTTAATACCCTAGAAAAGCTATAACATAAAGTTAACACTAGCTAACTAGGTTAAATATTAAAGCTTTAAACGGCTTCAGTTCTTTGAAAACGTAATTGACTAATTTATTTTAAATCAAATTGATTTAAGTAAAATAACTGATATAATTTGAAAGCTTTCGACAAAACCAATAAGTGTTCGGTTTCTTACCTTATCAGTACATTGGATATAATACAAATACTTATGACTCGACTTTTATTATTTTTTAATTAAACGTCCTTTCAACTCATGTCATTGGATGTTAACTAATGTAAAAACAACTTATTACTTCTCACCATTTTAAATGAGAATTATACAATGTCAGCATTTATATAAAATGCAGCAAAATATAATTAAATGGAATGGTAAAAAATAATATAATTTCGCATTGATTTATGCTGCGTGAAAGTTTGCTGATCAATGGCAAATAATAAATAAAATTACTTTAATTACGCATTACTTGGACAGCTGCAGCATTAATGAGAGCCATAAAATATGAGATACAATTTACAATTTCAATGCAAATTGAATGACGGCTGCTAAAGACAGTTCTCGTTCTTTGCTTGCCTTAAATACTACATGATTTTCAGGTGGAAAACAACCGCAAATTCATTAATTCCAATTTATTATTATTATTTGCTATTGTTATTGAAGTGCGAAAAAGTGCTGACTGCGAAATGTGCGCCAAGGCATTGCCTTTTCCATTTCCCATTAACATCATTATTATTATTACGGTGATGATGATCATTGCCCAGGAATAACTGAGAAAGTGCTTACAGGGCCTTTCTGGTTGCCTCGCACCGTGTTAATTATTTCCGCTGAGGCTGTAAGTTTTATTTATTGTATTATGCGTGAAGTGTTTTTGCTAAGAAAGGGCAGGAGAAATAGGGAAAAGGGGGGAAACTGACAGGAAAACTGCTGCCATGAAATATGCATACACTTTGCTCAAATTTTGACATAAATTGTATTTAATTGAAATAAACTGTTTCACTCAATTCTTATGAATTTCTCTAATAAATACAAATATGTCTGCAAGTCGAAACATGGCGGATATCTTGGCAATTTAATGTTACTCTCACCGGTATGTGTATAAATTAATTAATAGAACAGTGTAGGACATTAAATGGAAATTCGTGGAAAATCAATACAAAGACTGATTATCATTTCTTCAGCCTACTCAATATATTCAAATTTAAACTTGAAATATATTTGTTCATAAATCAGCGACTCGACTTCACAGATCTAAGAAGAAGAAGTTGACTCGCCCAGCTGTTTCCTGATTGATATGCATATAATTTACATGCCCAGGACCGGGATTTGTTGGCAATCATCTTGCGAACTGAAAGAAAATACATATAATATAAGCGAGTAATGACATGAAAAAAAGAAGTTGCCAATTCCCGTTTTCGTGAGCCAGCTAATTGACATTGATCGACAGTTGCCATTTTTGTGCTGCCTTGAAATAATTTATGACATCGCCCTGGGCTTAAGATTGCCTGGATTGCTGCCTGCTGAATGTTGAATGCTGACTGCCGAATGCTGCCAGGCCAATCATTTATTCATTCATTAATTTTTGTTTGTTTTATGTTAATTTATTTATTGCTGACTGCCCCTGGCCACCTGGTGAGCTAATTACCCATGCCTCCCTCTTGCCCGAGTGCGCATAATTTGTTTGTTGGCCAAAGCGGAGAGAGAAATATGAGAAAGGAGCAGCAAAAGAAATTAGCTGATACTCGTTTGTGACATTTGACATGTTGCTTTTTGATTGGCGCACGCAATAAATGTATTGTTATACTTTTAATATCCTTCATATTCACAGCTCTTTTGCTTAATTATGCCAAGCATTTGCCTTTGCCAACGCATTCGTATTTATTCACCTTATGAAATTGAACACTCGCAAAGTTATCATTACGGGTAAAGGCTTTCGCTTTTTTTCTATAGCGTATTTTAATTAAAACACGTACGCTTCACCAAAAAGGTTCAGCGAGGCGACATATTGGGCCAAGGGGCATGTGGCATGAGGCGGGTCAACATGCATGCAGCAATTAAAGGCAAATAATGGCAACCAACAACGCATACAAAATGGAAATGAATGGCGCGCAAAAGGCTAACAAGACGACGACAATGGACCCTGGCAATAGCACATTGCGTATACGCCTCGTGCTGCCTGCTGCTTCTTTTTTTCCGCCCATTATTTTCTACTTTTGCATTGCTGCTGTCCTTCCATTGTTGCCTTTGCCTTTGCACGGCTGGTCACGCGCTTAAAGGTCGCGGCATGTGCCCCAAAAAAATGTTGCGCAATTGCTTCGACACTTGCATGAATATATAAGACAATTTACTTGTACTTTCTACAGATTTTTGACAGTGCCAGTGATAGAGAGAGAGAGTGAGCGGGAGAGGGTGTCAGGGAGATAGAAGGAACTTCAGTCAACCTTGCTTAATTATGCTAATTTATGCAAACAATCACTGTGCGCAATAGGCAGACAAGTGTCAATGAGAGAAAGAGAGAGAGTATAGCAACAAGCAAGTACTGGGCGTGCCCGGTGCAAAGATAAGGCACTCACACATACACAGACACACACGCATATGCGACACAATTGACTTTAGCTAACACACAAAAAAGATACAAGATACATTCAAACAGGCAGACACAGATACAATTGGGCCCATTGTTTTACAACTGCAGACAAGAGCATCAAATTTAACTTATTTCGTGTGCGAGTGTGAGTGTGAGTGAGTGTGTGTGCGTGTGTTAAGTGACTTGTTTTACAACGACAATGATAACACATGCACAGGCGCAGAGAAACATGTATTCAAACAAACAAACAAACAAACTAAACATCTTGATAAAACAAGCGGCAGCTCAGAATGTCAAAGTGCTGTTGTTGCATTTGTTGCGATTGTTGCTTTTCTAGTTGCTTGTAGTTATTGTTGCTACTATCTGCGGCCTGTCTGAAATTTTGTAATTGAAATTTTGTTGCAGCCTACTTTCAGGCGCAGATTACAATTTGCAGTCGCAGTTGTATTAAGCTGTAGCTGTAGTTGTGGTCGTGGTCGTGGTCGCAGTCATCGCACTCCGAATCCACATTCCACATACGCCACGTGTGCACTTAAACAAATTAAACTAACTATTTTACGCTCAACTGCGTGTGTCTGGTTTATGTTTTTATATAACATACTCATCATTGCATGTACAAGTGTGTGTGTGTGTGAGCGGTGAAAAACGCCATTTTAGAAATTAAAAAATATGTTGAAGCATGACATTGGCTTCATTATGTCAACGCACACACACACAGCACCACTCAACACAAAATTAGATTTATGATTTATTTACAAAACCAATGAACAAAAGTTATGAGTGTAATAAACACATATTTAAGCGATTGTCATGTTAAGCTCAGGGGAATAGCTAAAGCCAAAGCAAATATAAATATTATTTATCAAACATAAAAAAATATATATTTATTCATTTGAATTTATGCTAAAAATGCATTGTGGAATATATATCACATTATGATTATATAAATATAAATAAAACACAGCTTAATCAGTGCAACTGAAACTTGGTATTTTGTGTAATTTATTATGTTGTATAGTTTAGATTTATATGACCAAGTGCTACATCATGTTGTTGGCTGTTTTGGTGCGTTAACTGCCCTGATTTCTAGCATAAAAACACAGCACAAATACACACACATATACCCAGAGAGAGAGAGAGAGAACAACTTGTTGCCTGTTAGGCAGCTTTCTTGTCTGTTTCGAGGTGTTTAGTGCAGGAATTTTGAACTCAAGGTGAACGTAGAGCATATTAAAGTGCAAATTTGTTTTATTTGGCAGCGTAAGTTGCATAAAAAATGAATGAGGCCGGCCGGCTGGCTGGCAGTTGTGCTTGTTTGAAGACCTGCAGACCGAAAATTTCATTGAACCTAATCAGTTTTCAGGCCAACAAGTTGGGCACGTGGCAACCATATAGCCAAGCCACTAATCCCATAAATAATGCAAAGGACGAAGCTACTTGGCATGGCTTCTGTCTACTTCATTTGATGGACAGTGGACAACCAAAGATGCCCTCGTATTCGTAGTCTTAGTTGATGGTCAGTGGTTGGACTTAAGGCTCAGAGATATGGCCAATCATTTCAAGGACATAAATTCACGCAAATGTTTCAATCAATTTTGCGAGGCTGGGCTCAATACAAATTCAATTTGACCCACAAATTGCTGGCACAGCCCAAAGGACAACGCATTCACCCCTCATTCCGTCGATCTCGTCATGTTGTTATTGAGCCATCTTTATGCGATTACACAAACAACAGAGCACAGGACGGGCCTGGACAGGACTCTGAATGGACAGAGTGGACTGCTCGGACTGGCAATGGACACTGCACACAAAGGACCAACAGAGCGTCGCACTAAAAAGGACAGCGCACCGGAAATATCTAACGATTGAATGAAACGGAAGGCAGTCGGATGGACAGAAGGGAAGAAGGGAAAGCACCGAGGGAAAGGAGCTTGGGGGCCACATTGCAAACGGTAATAAATGACATGAAAGACAACGAGGCAAATTCCTTCTTTTGAGACAGCAGATAGCAGCTGCATGGCATTGGGTTCGACTGAGCCAAAATCGCTTACCAAATGCAAATAAGGTAACGCCCCATGCCCCCTTGTCACGCCCATAACATGTGCAGCACAGTTGCTCATTAAAAACTGACTAAATTGAGTTGTAAGCCGGGGAAAACAGTCCAAAACTAACAGTTGGCAATGCTCTTAGGCGGTAGGAGTTCCGCAATGGCTGCCACTTGCAAATGCCTGGTCGGGATTTATAATGTTGTCCTCGACATCGTCCTCGACAGCAGTTGCAGTCGCAGTTGCTGCCACAGCGACAGTTACAACGACAGCAGCGACCCTCGAGTCGTTAAGTGCACGCGTTAACCTCATTTTTGGTTTTGCTGCGGCAATAAAAGAAAGTCCTGCAAGTGCAAAACTTGCTATGAAGTCGTAATCGTAACTTAACCAAACGCCTCAAAGTAGTTCACTTTTGCAATGCGAATTCACTCTATCTTTGCATAGGAATATTCAAATAATTTACATGCAAACAGTTCATGTTTTAAATAGGAACACATTTATTTTCATCTAGATAATAAACTCACTGAATCAGATGTTGGCCAGAACTCACATGTTTGATTAATATTTTCTATTGATTTTTGTTAAGTTTTCATACATTTTTTATTTAAGTTTAAGAATATGTCAATGCCGTAACTTTGTCAGAACAGAACTTATTTCCCTGGGGAAATGGAACACATTTCACTCAGACCCATAACTGAAAAACTTCCTCGCCAACTCACATGCCACGTCGAGTACAACGAGTACAAAATGTATTGAAACAACGCGCGTTGCATAAACAATGGCAGCAACAACAAAAGCACAGATAAGGGGCGTGTCAGTGGCTAAATATAGTTGCAATCGACATCATTGCGGTAAGTTTACTTATAGAGCACCCATGGCTGTTGGCTAGAATGGAAACTGCAACATTAGCCGGCAGGCTTGTTCAGGCTTTGTCTTGGAGAGACTGGATCGGGATTGGGACGGAACACAGACGTCGCCGGGCATTGTCTGCGTGTCAGACAACTGAAACAATGGTCCTAAGTTGTGTCCCCTTTCCATGCAATGCATGCTATCAGCAACGTCTGTCATGTGCCAATTGGACCTGTACCTGGGCTTTTATTTCGAGTCTCTTTGTTTACAGTTGTGTCTATTATGTGCATTGTTCAAAAGTTGAAAACTACTATACATGTCTACACAGTTCCAAATAGCGCTAATAACACAGAAATTTGTTTAAAAAATTCTCGCTAAATAAAAACATTCATAATTTTTTTGGTTTCTGTTTGCCTAAAATGTCATTAAAAATATTTTATTGCAGCAGCTAAGAAAGGCACAATGAATACTCAAGCACAATAGCTGACAGCTAAATTACTTGATTTTTATATGATCCTTTATTTGTGTATATTGGACAATAATGTAACAAAGGCAGAGACTCGAATGCAACTCGGTTATTGCTTTATTGCTCCAAGAAATGGAATGTCTTATAATAAACAGTCAAAGCTAATGAAAAGTCACAGAGAAGCTGCAATAAAAACAAGTTAATAAGCAAAAAGAATAGTCCGATAAAGAATGAATTGGAACAACTTATTGAATAAAAGCAATAATCGAGTTTGAGTCTCTTAATTCCATTTCCAATGAAAAATTCATTTGTAGGTAATCGTTTGGTAGCCCGCCATAAAGCTTCAACAACTTACTTATCGTAATCATCGGAGAAACGAGTAATTTCATAGCAATTTCACAAGCATATTTTAGTCGGGCAGCTATCATTTTCATTTCACTTGCCTTGCCCAATTCATCGTTCATTTCGGTCTGCTTTATCACACACACACACCTCATTCCCACTGCTCATTTTCCGAGAATCACTTCAATTTAATGACGGTTCTCTGGTTTTCTCTTGCTCGGACTACGGGCTACTTTCTATTAAGTATAGCTGCCAGCTGCTCATACTACTCGCTAACAATATGAATTGATTACCTTTTGCCTGCAGGTTAGCAGTATGGGCATGCAATATCAATAACTATCTGACACCTTATACACTCACGCACACACACTAGTTGAGTGCAGGTAGGGGGTAGGGGAGGGTCAGCCATTTTTCATTTCAATTTCTCAAATTTAGTTTCTCAAAGTTGGTAACCTTTTTGTTTTGTGATTTGCTATAAATTTCATACACAGTGCGTATACACAATATGTCTATGTAAATATATGCGTATATGTATTTATTTTCAGCATCATCAGAACTTACTAAATTAAAATGGTCAGCGGGGCGTTTTTTACTCCTCCAACTTTTACGAGCATTTTCAATTTGCGTGGCATGCTTTTAGACGCGCACGTTCCAGACCCTTCTCCGCCCCTGGACTATCTGTATTATGTGCTCTATATGTGTGTCAGAGAACTGCAACGGGTATGAAATGTTCGATCATACTCAAACATTGACTCGAACCCGTTATGATTTTTTTGCTTTGGTTAAGCGACAGGAGCGGACCGTTCGAACTGAGCGCTCGGTTCGTTCGCTCAGTTCGAACACATTGCCAGTTTGTGTTCATGACCGTTTGTGTTTGTTTGTTTTTGTTCAACCACGAGCATTGACCGAACCGGCAGGCTGACTTGATTTGATGCTTACTCATTTTGTTCAAACGATCAGGTTTGGGTATGGGTATGAGCAAGGGTAGCGGTTTTGGGTATCTAAATGGGTATGGGTATGGGTATGCGAATGAGTGTCGGCGTTTGGGTATGCAATCAGGTATGGGTATGGGTATGAGCATGGGTATCGGTTTTGGGTATCTAAATGGGTATGGGTATGGGTATGAGCTTGAGTGCCTGTGCTTAACAAGAGTGCGACAGAGCGCGCAATAGCGAGCACGCGCGGCGTTTACTTTTACACTAAAATGTGTATGTGAAAGAAATAGTATGTATGTACAGGTCTAAGAAAAGATAAAATTTTACTTTTGCTTGAATAAGTATAACTTTTAGGATTAGGTAAATAAAATTTACAACTATAGTTTCGTCAATAATTTTAAATAAACCTTAAAATTAACTTCTAGAAATAAGTTAATAATAATTAGTTTCCTTCGTTTAATTTACTTAAAAAATGCAGTCAGTAAAATACTTTAAGCATAAGTTCATTTTAAAAAAGCAAAAATAATATTTATTAATAATAACACGTTTTTTTTTTATGTTCAAAATAAAGCAATTCATATATTTTCAATTATTATTTCTTTGTCATAAATTTATTTTGCCATTCAATAATAATTTTAATACCAACTAACTAACAAGAGTACAAAAAAAAAACATTCGCGTATGTATTCGCTTGCAAGCCTGCATAACCAAACGCAGGCAACCATGCGCACGGCCATACTCATACCCATACCCATACCCATTTAGATACCCAAAACCAATACCCATGCTCACACCCATACCCATACCTGATTGCATACCCAAAAGCCGACACTCATTCGCATACCCATACCCATACCCATTTAGATACCCAAAACCGACACATGTTTTCACACCCTTACCCATACCTACCCAAGTTCGAAGCATACCCAAACCAAAACGTGGCTTTGGGTTTCGTCACAAACGAACCTCAATCCGGTTGAGTAGTTCGTAAACAAACAATCACGCTCGATACTCGATCGTAAACAGAGACGCGCGGAACCTGATCGAACACGCTGCGCCCGAGTGGTTGAGTTGATTTGGTTGAATTTTTTGCACACATGTTCGATCATACTCGAACATACCCAATGCAGCTCTCTGATGTGTGTGCATATGTGTATGTGTGTATAGCATTTAGTTTTTGTTTAGCCACAATTTTGGACCAGAATTCTGATGGGCTTGGTTACTTTTTAGGCCATACTCTGTTTGTGCTTGGAATATTGATTAAATTGAAACGTTGGCCCAAAAACAAAGGGCAGCCAATATCAAATGGACAACAATTGCAAGCTTGCATTAAACGTTGATTGCACAAATAAAAGCTTAAACAATTGCGCTGAATGCTGGGCTTTAAACACTGAACAACAATTTATTTAACACGTGTCGGATATTTGCTGGGAGTGCCCAAAGTGAGGCAATTTATTTATTTGTCGGGCATGGCAAACAAAATGCGTGGATAATTAAGCGAGAATGTGCTCAGCTTAAAGCGTAAGCGAAATGATGAAAGGAGTGAAACATTAGCTAAATCATCTGCTAAACCGTAAGCCGTCGGTTCACAGCACAGACTCTCCACTCTCAACTCTCAGCTCCCAGCTCCCAAATTGTCGACTCTCAACTGGCCGATTCTCGACTTTAGGCGCTCCCTAGTCGCTTAAAGGCGCCTCGTTTGCGCATCCTGCCGCTTAGTCAGGCTTTCAGCAGCAACGCCAAGGAAGTTGTTTGTTAAATTCAGACGTAGCCTCCCCTCGGCGCCACTCTCCCCTCTCTGCTCGCCACTCACTTCTCGCCTCTCTTCACAGGCGCTCCATTAAAAATGCATTTATCATTTGGCATTTGAAAAGCTTCCTTCCTGTTGGCAAGCGACTGACACCTAAGACAGGCACACCACACCAGACCGCTATCCTTTCTGTCTTCCATCTCACTCGCTCTTCTTTTTCTCTCTCTCTCTCTCTCTCTCTTTCTTTCTCTACTACTCGCTCACTCACGCATTCCATCCAAATGCCGCAGCATTTTAAACAGCTGCTTTTTTATTTTTGTCTTAAACTTGTTGGGCGAAAGCACAAATTGTATTTGTTATAGCCAAAAAGAAAACTTTACAAGTGAGCTAAGAAATATGTGCAAATTTAGTTTGCGAAAAGTGAAAACTAACACACACACAGTGACACACTCGTTGGTGTGGTGTGTGTGAGTGTGTTTGTTGTGCACTTGAGTTGAGCGCAACTTGGGCATGTTTAAGCGTTAAACTGTTACTTCCACATGCGCGCGCACTTGGCAAGGACGAGGCAGACGCCAAGGATGTGAATGTGAATGTGGCCGAAAGGTTGAGGATGTGGCTGTGCCCTTAGACGGACTCCAGCTGGCCATCAATGCAGTTTTAACTAAGAGCCGAGACAAAGGCAGCCCTAAAGTGTTCATAAAATGTTCGAAGCCATATAGACGAAGCTCAGTTTGCCAGTTTGCCAGCTTGCCAGAGAGCCAAAGTGAAAGCGCGCCGCGTCCTGTGCCCCCTTGAAGTAGGTCAGTCACACACACACACACACACACTCACACACACAAGTAACATACACCAAATGGTGCAGCATTGTAAATTGCGGCCAACTACAGGTAAAAGTTACCGCCATCTACACCTGTGTGATCGTGTGTGTGTTTCTATACATTTGAAGTGTACATGTCCTGTAGTTGCCATTCATGTGCAACCGCATTGCAGCGCCTGCATAAATTTCATTAGATTTTAGCTGTGGGCTCCTTTTGCTGTCCCATTGTTTTCCTGAATAGAATTTTATGTCAAATCAATTGGCTTTCAAAGCAGCGGTCATAAAGAAAGAAGCAGAGGGAGAAGGGGAAAGTATAAGGGTGCACACTCTCGTAAATGTCTTCCTAATGAAGTCATAAAGAGCCGTCGACAACTAGATGTCCGCATGATGTTCGTGTGTGCCATTAAACGCACCTTGAGTCAAAGCCAATGTGCCTAGAAGTATGCTAATAAACGTAAACCGTACGCCATTATGGAGTTGCTCATAAAACTGAGCAAACAGCAGTCAGCCAGACTACAGGATGCTCTTCAAAACCGACTCGAAACAGCGTTAAAATAAATGAAGTCTGTTGATTAATCGAGTACTTTGAAGTACTTATTTGATACACTCGTAATTTGTACTGTTTACTGTTTTGGGCAGCCAATTAGGCACTTTACTCGTAATTATTGATACACTCTCTCACATTATTTTCAATGTTTCTGTGGCAAGGTTGGCAATGCGCTAATCAAGAATATACATGTTCTATGGACTTGGTGGAGCCTGCTTCCATTACATTTTATACACTTGCTGTCTCACTTCGATACCCGCTGGCTGTAGACCATAAAAAGCAAATTCGGCCAAGTGGCTGGCAAAAAGCATTTTGCCGCTTGGGCAGCAACTTAACGTATTACGTGTACTCGTACGTATACGTAATGTGAATTGTGTGTGGGTCAAAGGCCAAATGCAAAAGGAAAAGGAAACCGCGAACCACACATTGAGCACACATGCAAGCTGAGCTGAGCTGAACCGAACTGAACACCAGAGACGGCTTACATACGTGACGTGCTGCTGTTAAACAATGATAATGACGTTGCCGATGAATGTCTGCAAGGGGTGGAGAGAGTGGAGAGGAGAGAGACAGCATGCAAGGGATGCAGGGTAGAGAGTTGCGGCTTATGGTTGACAGACGTTTTCTAATGCTGTCCCCACTCACTCTACTCACTCCACTCATCTTTCTTCGTTCTCCAGTCTTCAGCGCAGACAAAAGTGCATTCTAAAGCGATGCACGCTAATGCACCATTATCAAAAGCTGCCCTACAAGACTCGTAAATCTTCACTTGCATCTGACTGCATAGCTTTAATAGATATTTATGTCTCAGTGTGTGTGTGCGTGTGTGTGAGTGTAAATGCGAATAGGGGGTAGGGGGACAACATTTGTAACTGGTCATAAATTTTGATAAATTGTTGAACTATTTGCAGGCAAACAAGCTAAAAGCTTTAACCCAAGGCGTTTAAACACAGCAACAACAAATGCAACAGCATAAGTGTAACTTTAACCAAAGCAAACAAATTGTGGAGTAAGCTACACTACAAGAACAACAACAATTTGCCATGTTTTAGTGGAGAAACAAACAAAATAACTAAACTAAACTAAGCCAACCCACAAATGTCAGCATGGAATTTCTATTTAGACGCCTTTTTGTTTTAATACCCTGCATATGTGTAAAACAGGATATATTAGTTACACTTACATTAATTCAGAATGTGTTTCTATGGTCTTAATTCTAAAATTTTTCTATTCAACCGTTTACATAGTATCTTTAAGTCGTGCTTTATCAGTCAGCTGCTTTTAATTTGATTTTTTTTTTTGCGCTACAGGAAACCTTAAAAACGAGCGGCCCTTCAAATTTATGTGCTGCGGAAGTGGCGACTTTTAGTTTTTCCAGGTGTTGGCAGCAGAAGAAAAGCGCGAGGAGAAGAGCAAATGAGAGGGAGAGTGAGTGTGAGTGAGTAAAAGAGAGAGCGAAAGGGAGTTGAATAAAATCGTTCTCGATGCCAACTTAAATGCAATCCGACTTCGCTCAAAGTGAAAGCTGATTTAAGGTTCGCAACTGGCAGCAGTTTTCATGCTTTTACTTTGTTTTCCAGTTCGTCGCATTCAGCTAATCTGATGCTCTGCCAAAGGACATTTCATATGCATTTCCATTTTCAATCAACTGAAGTCGCATAAAATAATGAAACTGAAGTGCTAATCGGATTGCCCTTTTATTAATCAAGTCAGAGCCAAGTCAAAGACATTGGCAAACAATTTCCCAGTCAATTGGGATATAGAAATAGTGCACATAATGCTCTGGCTCTATATCAATTAACTCGTTGACAGTTTTTCCCCCATTTTTCCGCAATGCTTGACTTCATTTTACGCTCCCTTTGGGGTGAAATCCCCGCCTCATTTCCTCCTTTTCATCGCGCTGACTCGCTTAAGCACAACAAAACATGTGTTCCGACAACTGTGGCTTGTGGCTGACTGCAATAAAATACTAAGCTCTTGGGTGGATTGGTGCACCACCAAGCATTGAACGCTGGGGACATCTTTGTGGCAACTGCAATACGTTAACAATAAATAATCATGTTAGCTGAAACAAGTTATACAGTTCGAATTGAGCAAATACAAAAACTGACTTCACTCGAATTAAAAATGAACTCATGAATTTGTTGTAGCGTGAATTAAACTCACACTAAATAAGAGCATTAGTTGCAAATAATTAAATTCGCGTTTTCGCCCCGGTGTACTCTATACTTTATGTGATGTCCTGATATCCTTTCAATTAGGCGCTTTCCATGCAAATCTGAATTGTATCTTCCTCTGTGCATCACATTGGCAGTTTTGTCGCTTTTGTCCAGGTAATTGCTTTGGTAAATAACAGCGTCAATTCCCAGCTTCCTGCTAGTTATACCCGAACCTCTCGATACCCTTACTCTGGGGTATGCCCTCTGGCTGCTCTACTGCGCGATAAACTTTATTGCAATGCACAGGAAATTGGCAGAAATTCCTTGTTGATGCTGCGCCATTTGAATTTTGCATGCGTAATGATTTCACAATTTCTATAGAGTGTGGCAGAGAGGAGAGCAGAGAGTGAGAGGGAGGCGAGAGAGAGAGAGAGAGAGAACACTATGCTCACTGGTATGTAGAATATTTATTGGGGGATCGGCACGCGCCATAGAAATCGCACATTGAAATGAGATAAATATGCATAGCATTAATTCAACACTCCAAACCGGATGGGCATTGGGCTTTCTTTGTGGCTTGTTATGGGTATTAGGGTATTAGGCATTATGCTCTGGTATTAGGGTATTTGTGTAGTTGGTTATTTTGGTATTTAGGCAAATATTTCCTTTTTGGAGCAGAGCGCTTTGTGCTGCGTGTTGGGTCCGGTGAGGCAGCCCACGGCACGGAAGTGATAGATCGGACTGCCACACATAAAGTCCTCAGCATAGTTGCAGGTCAGCTTGAAGTAGGTTATCTCTTTGGCCACATAGCGGGAACCAGCGCAACCAACATGCGTGTTGTTCTCCACGGCCATGACCGCAAAATGGCGATATAGTCTGTGGCAGAAGAAAGTGAGCAGCTAAAGGATTAGCTGGCGAGTATACCATTGATGGCCACTTACTGCGGCTTGCTGTATCTATTCAATGGACACGGATAGTGCTCGACATCCGCTGCGGTCATCATGTTGCTGCTGTTGCTCTTGTGCTCTCCCCACCAATTGCGCACGCCAATGCCAAGCAACTGCGGATACATCTTCTCCATCAGCTCGTTGTCCACCAGACGCGTCATGTTGAACAGCTGTACAGGACGGCAATGTTTGATCAAATAGGCCTTAAGCTCAAGACCCATACTCCCTATTTCCGTACTCACAATGATATTTTGGCCAGAGTGCTTAAAGTTGGCCGTATTGCGGCAATCGTCGTGCTTGGGCTGACACATGCGTGCATTGTAGCTGGCCAGAGTGGCCAGCTCCTCGCTCCATTGCATCGCCACCAAGCGTGCAGCACGTGGCAGAGTCATGTTCTTGCCGTTGGCCAAACGCTGCCTCAGCTCATTGTGCGCCTTCACTATGGTATCGGCCTGGCTGGTCAGATTCACGAGCTGCGTCTGCTCGCCGCTACAGGCCTTATGGGAGTTCTAGCCAATACAAGAATTTTGAACTCTCTGCCATTTCTCAAACTGAAACTCACTAACGTTCTGGAGCTTCTCACAGGCCACATGACGCTTGCCCCTGGGACACAACTGCTGATCGCAATAAGGATTTTTGGGTCCTGTTGGTGGCGTCTCCTGAGTAACGGCAAGCAACACGCACCACATAAGCGAGAACAGAACTAGCACATGCATTTTGATTTAATTTAACACAAACTGGCTCAAAAATTGTCCAACAGACGCTTTTTATAGCCAATAGCTCAAACAGCAATTGGTCAATGAGTCAATAATTAAAGTCAATTAAAAAAATAAATAAATAAAAATCAGTTGACAGTTGGTTTACATCGGGTTTAAAGTCTGCTTTAAATGATGATTAAGCAAATGCATACCTGTCTGTCAATCAGTCTCTGACATTTAATTCAACTGTTAAATAGGACAATCAGCAATTAATTGAATTTAATTGCCAGCTGGGTAAAAACGATAGGCTGCTTTAAAATTTAGTTTAATAGGTTATTGGGTTTCAATTAACGCTTTAAATATATAAAAAATCCAAACTCAAATAATTGGGGTTTTGAGCAATCTTTTAACTGTCATTTATTCTTCATTTTAATGATTTAATATCATAATAAGCCAATTACCATTTAATTTTTATAGATGTCTTGTCTTAATTAAAAACATGCTTGAGCTTTAATCAGAGAATCAAAACGGTTTCGGTTTCGGTTCTCGTACCCAAAGAACTATTTAAGTAAAAAGTTCTATTGAGAACTTGAGACTTAAAAATTAAAATTTTTCAAAAACACAATGGGAAATCCTTTACATAAATTTGAATGCCGAATGAGTAAAGGGGCCAAGCCATGACCAAAATGGCATTCCACTTCAATATCGGTCCAGATATAAAAAAATTATGGAAGTTTGAAGTGAATTGAAACTTTGACCTAGCAACTTTACTAGTAAAAATTTTTGTTCGATTTGACATGACTTTTTGCAGAAAAATAAAAGGAATTGTAAATTTATAAAATTCAAATGCAGAATAAATTTAGAGGCCAAACCAATCTCAAAATGACATTCCGCTTGAGAATCGGGTCAGTTTCGACAAAGTTATGAAAGTTTGATGTTGGGCGAGCCTTTGACCTAGCAACTTTACAAGTCAAAATTTTTGTAGGATTTGACATGATTTTTTACAGAAAAATTAAAGGTCTCAGAATCAATTTTAAAGTGCTGTTTTATACTAATTACGATATCAGGAGTTGATTAAAAGTGAAAACTTGAGATTTAAAATTTTGATTTTTCGAAATGTCAAAGGGGGGACCCTTAGCATCAAACCCATGATTTAGGGGAAATTCATTTTTTTTTTTAAATTAAATAAATTTGAATGCAGAATGAATAAAGAGGCCAAAATATGATCATAATGACTTTCCGCTTGAAAATCGGGTCAGTTTCGACAAAGTTATGAAAGTTTGAAGTTGGGCGATCCTTTGAACTAGCAACTTTACAAGTCAAAATTTTTGTTCGATTTGACATGATTTTTTACAGAAAAATGAAAGGTCTCAGAATCAATTTTAAAGTGCTGTTTTATACTAATTACGATATCAGGAGTTGATTAAAAGTGAAAACTTGAGATTTAAAATTTTGATTTTTCGAAATTTCAAAGGGGGGACCCTTAGCATCAAACCCATGATTTAGGGGAAATTCATTTTTTTTTCAAAATTAATTAAATTTGAATGCAGAATGAATAAAGAGGCCAAAATATGATCATAATGACTTTCCGCTTGAAAATCGGGTCAGTTTCGACAAAGTTATGAAAGTTTGAAGTTGGGCGATCCTTTGAACTAGCAACTTTACAAGTCAAAATTTTTGTTCGATTTGACATGATTTTTTACAGAAAAATGAAAGGTCTCAGAATCAATTTTAAAGTGCTGTTTTATACTAATTACGATATCAGGAGTTGATTAAAAGTGAAAACTTGAGATTTAAAATTTTGATTTTCGAAATTTCAAAGGGGACCCTTAGCATCAAACCCATGATTTAGGGAAATTCATTTTTTTTCAAAATTAATTAAATTTGAATGCAGAATGAATAAAGAGGCCAAAATATGATCATAATGACTTTCCGCTTGAAAATCGGGTCAGTTTCGACAAAGTTATGAAAGTTTGAAGTTGGGCGATCCTTTGAACTAGCAACTTTACAAGTCAAAATTTTGTAGGATTTGACATGATTTTTTACAGAAAATGAAAGGTCTCAGAATCAATTTTAAAGTGCTGTTTTATACTAATTACTATATCAGGAGTTGATTAAAAGTGAAAACTTGAGATTTAAAATTTTGATTTTTCGAAATTTCAAAGGGGACCCTTAGCATCAAACCCATGATTTAGGGAAATTCATTTTTTTTCAAAATTAAATAAATTTGAATGCAGAATGAATAAAGAGGCCAAAATATGATCATAATGACTTTCCGCTTGAAAATCAGGTCAGTTTCGACAAAGTTATGAAAGTTTGAAGTTGGGCGATCCTTTGAACTAGCAACTTTACAAGTCAAAATTTTGTTCGATTTGACATGATTTTTTACAGAAAAATGAAAGGTCTCAGAATCAATTTTAAAGTGCTGTTTTATACTAATTACGATATCAGGAGTTGATTAAAAGTGAAAACTTGAGATTTAAAATTTTGATTTTTCGAAATTTCAAAGGGGGGACCCTTAGCATCAAACCCATGATTTAGGGAAATTCATTTTTTTCAAAATTAAATAAATTTGAATGCAGAATGAATTAAGAGGCCAAAATATGATCATAATGACTTTCCGCTTGAAAATCGGGTCAGTTTCGACAAAGTTATGAAAGTTTGAAGTTGGGCGATCCTTTGAACTAGCAACTTTACAAGTCAAAATTTTTGTTCGATTTGACATGATTTTTTACAGAAAAATGAAAGGTCTCAGAATCAATTTTAAAGTGCTGTTTTATACTAATTACGATATCAGGAGTTGATTAAAAGTGAAAACTTGAGATTTAAAATTTTGATTTTTCGAAATTTCAAAGGGGGGACCCTTAGCATCAAACCCATGATTTAGGGGAAATTCATTTTTTTTTCAAAATTAAATAAATTTGAATGCAGAATGAATAAAGAGGCCAAAATATGATCATAATGACTTTCCGCTTGAAAATCGGGTCAGTTTCGACAAAGTTATGAAAGTTTGAAGTTGGGCGATCCTTTGAACTAGCAACTTTACAAGTCAAAATTTTTGTAGGATTTGACATGATTTTTTACAGAAAAATGAAAGGTCTCAGAATCAATTTTAAAGTGCTGTTTTATACTAATTACGATATCAGGAGTTGATTAAAAGTGAAAACTTGAGATTTAAAATTTTGATTTTTCGAAATTTCAAAGGGGGGACCCTTAGCATCAAACCCATGATTTAGGGAAATTCATTTTTTTCAAAATTAAATAAATTTGAATGCAGAATGAATAAAGAGGCCAAAATATGATCATAATGACTTTCCGCTTGAAAATCGGGTCAGTTTCGACAAAGTTATGAAAGTTTGAAGTTGGGCGATCCTTTGAACTAGCAACTTTACAAGTCAAAATTTTTGTAGGATTTGACATGATTTTTTACAGAAAAATGAAAGGTCTCAGAATCAATTTTAAAGTGCTGTTTTATACTAATTACGATATCAGGAGTTGATTAAAAGTGAAAACTTGAGATTTAAAATTTTGATTTTTCGAAATTTCAAAGGGGGGACCCTTAGCATCAAACCCATGATTTAGGGGAAATTCATTTTTTTTTCAAAATTAATTAAATTTGAATGCAGAATGAATAAAGAGGCCAAAATATGATCATAATGACTTTCCGCTTGAAAATCGGGTCAGTCTCGACAAAGTTATGAAAGTTTGAAGTTGGGCGATTCTTTGAACTAGCAACTTTACAAGTCAAAATTTTTGTTCGATTTGACATGATTTTTTACAGAAAAATGAAAGGTCTCAGAATCAATTTTAAAGTGCTGTTTTATACTAATTACGATATCAGGAGTTGATTAAAAGTGAAAACTTGAGATTTAAAATTTTGATTTTTCGAAATTTCAAAGGGGGGACCCTTAGCATCAAACCCATGATTTAGGGGAAATTCATTTTTTTCAAAATTAAATAAATTTGAATGCAGAATGAATAAAGAGGCCAAAATATGATCATAATGACTTTCCGCTTGAAAATCGGGTCAGTTTCGACAAAGTTATGAAAGTTTGAAGTTGGGCGATCCTTTGAACTAGCAACTTTACAAGTCAAAATTTTTGTAGGATTTGACATGATTTTTTACAGAAAAATGAAAGGTCTCAGAATCAATTTTAAAGTGCTGTTTTATACTAATTACTATATCAGGAGTTGATTAAAAGTGAAAACTTGAGATTTAAAATTTTGATTTTCGAAATTTCAAAGGGGACCCTTAGCATCAAACCCATGATTTAGGGAAATTCATTTTTTTTCAAAATTAATTAAATTTGAATGCAGAATGAATAAAGAGGCCAAAATATGATCATAATGACTTTCCGCTTGAAAATCAGGTCAGTTTCGACAAAGTTATGAAAGTTTGAAGTTGGGCGATCCTTTGAACTAGCAACTTTACAAGTCAAAATTTTTGTTCGATTTGACATGATTTTTTACAGAAAAATGAAAGGTCTCAGAATCAATTTTAAAGTGCTGTTTTATACTAATTACGATATCAGGAGTTGATTAAAAGTGAAAACTTGAGATTTAAAATTTTGATTTTCGAAATTTCAAAGGGGACCCTTAGCATCAAACCCATGATTTAGGGAAATTCATTTTTTTCAAAATTAATTAAATTTGAATGCAGAATGAATAAAGAGGCCAAAATATGATCATAATGACTTTCCGCTTGAAAATCAGGTCAGTTTCGACAAAGTTATGAAAGTTTGAAGTTGGGCGATCCTTTGAACTAGCAACTTTACAAGTCAAAATTTTTGTAGGATTTGACATGATTTTTTACAGAAAAATGAAAGGTCCCAGAATCAAATTTAAAGTATTGTTTTATACTAATTGCGATATAAGGAGTCGATTAGAAGTGTTAACTTGAGATTTAAAATTTTCATTTTTAAAATATCAAAGGGGGGACCCTTAGCATCGAAATCCATGATAAGCGCATTTGAAATTGAATTCATGGATTTGTGTTGTTTTTTTGTAAGCTACCTGCTTTATATTTTGAGTTTATCTGGTCTGAGCTTTCATTAGCTAATCTATGAAAAGATACAATTGTTTTTGACATGAAATAAGCTTTTCATAGCGCTTAAACTTGAGGGACTCTTTAAATATTTTTAATGTTCTTAACTCGACCACCAAATTAGCCGCAAACACTTAGGGAAACAGCGTCTGCTACCAAGGATAATTTCCATTTTCATTCTATTGTACAATCTAAAAAAGCTGTCACCATTGTTGTCGTTGTACTTTTGGTTGCCGTTGTTGCGAATCGTTGTTGTTGCTGTCGTGTTTAACGCTCGAGTGCCTAAGCCGCCGCTGTCCCTACCCCTGTTTCAAGGACGACCCCCAACCTCGCAGCGTCTCTGTTTTGGTGGCAACACGACTGTCAATGGGGTTCGCATTAGGCACCATTAAGTGGCACTTCATTGAAGGCAGAGAGAAGCCTACAAAATCCTTTCGCGAGGCTTCCAGGCCAATAACTCAATATCGCACAATTGATTAAAAGGAAGGTCCTGCGTAGATAGCAAAGGACATCCAGCCTACAGCTACAAGCTGGCTTTTGCCAACTCTACAGTAATTGTCTGGCAACTGATGCTCGGCTGATTTGTGTAATTGGTTTTATCGAAGCCGGCTTAATTAGGCATGACTGCTTGAGGTATTCCCAACTCCTTCGAATTACTTCAAAAACCTTTTAAAGTATTACGAACCAATGGGTCTACGGAAAGATAAATGTTTAAATTATGCATAATTATTCATATAGGGAAATTCGCGCGTGCAGCCGTCAACTTTGGGGTGAGTTGTCTTGTTTAGTACGTTGTAAATTTTAATGCAGAAAACAGAAAAGCGAAGAGCTCAACATTTTTATTTGATTTATTGTTTGGGGCGAGCCATGTGAAGGGGCATGCATTAAACAACAGACAAGGGCCAGTCTCTGGACAGTGAATGCCGCCCGGAAACCGGTTCCGAAGCTGCAAACAGCAATATCTGAAGCCGGCGCTCGAGGCACGCGCGTGCACCTGTTGCCTCCAATTCCTGTTCAGCGCCCAAGCCCCCTCTTGCCAAGTCGAACATAGGCAAAGAGCCTGGCCATAAAGTCAGTTTTGGTTGGCAAATTTATGGCCTACTACGTGGCCTCTATACAATATTTTGTGCTTTGTATATAATTCATTTTTAATAGAGAAACAAACTTGGTTTCTTTTCAGTTTTTTTCTGCTTTTTTCTGTTTCTGTTCCATTTTCGTATTTTATATTCCCTCTGCGCTCCTCCGTGTGAGGAGCTGTTTCTGTTTCTGGGCCCATAAATTTTCCGACACCGCATTACACATCAAATTGCGGCCATTGTTATCAGGCGTTCAATTATGTAAGCGTTGTGCATTTAGAATGTCATTATCAAGCCAAAGGATGCAGCTGGCTCATAGAGCATTGTTTGGCCTTTGCTATCTGGGCAATGCATCTTCGCATTTCCTTCAAATTGCTGCTGTCTGAGTTTTGCAATTGAATAATCAAGCTCAATGGCATTGTGGTTGAGGCTTAGGTTCTCAGCTCTCTGCCCTTGTTCCAGGTTGATTTATTGTTTAGTCAGGTCGCCATAAATTAAATCAGCCTGCGCTAATATTTGCCTAATAAAATTGATGCAAACACATTGCGGATTTCGGGATACCCTTGTCAAAGGATTGAGCTGAAATGGCAGCCGTCGTTGAGCTGTCGCTGTCCCATCAATATGCACATAAAGTTCAATATTTCACGCAATTCACCGAATCCTGTTACAATAAGCCTTAATTTTATGCAAATCTCATCAAAGTAACCGCTTCAAGACATCGCCTATATATCCCTGTCCCATTCTCTCTCCTGCCACAATGAGCTTAGTTCGCGCAATCCTCTCTGCAAGTCGTTGCGAAAGTTTTTAAGCGCCGCCGTGTAAAACTTGTTCGTGTCCTGCATGCCAAGAAATGTGTCAACTGCGCCAAGCAAGTCGCCAACTCTGTGTCTCAAACTTAATTCAAATAGAGTTTGTCCTACTCCTGTCCTTACAGAATGACTGAGTCGTAAACATAAAAATCTAGAGCGTTTCCCGCTTATCTCCGAAACTTTCAGCTACTTTTTCGGGTGGAGCCTGCAACTTCATTTAAGTTAATTAAGTGCTTAAATTTGATCTAAATACTAAACGTTAATCGCTATCCTAGAAAGTTTAGAGGCACATTAAAATGTTTTGCTGTGACAACTTTATCATTTAAAAAATTGCATAAAAACCAAGATCAAATACACTTTTAAAATATAACGCAACCTTAATTTACTTTGCTTAGTGTATATATAGAAAATCGTTCATTCTTAAACTAAAAAATATTTTAAAGTTTAACGAGCACATTTGAGGTGAAATCTTGTAAAATAAAACAATAGTTTAACTAAGAATGTCATCTCGTTTATAGCTTAATATATACTTGGAATACCCTCATTTAGTTTAGAGTATAATTATGCAAACATTTTATTATACTTTTTTTGTCATTGTGAAGCAAACAAAATACTGAAACACACACACACATATACATGCATTTCTCTTTATATGCGAAATTTTAAAGCCGCGCGAAATATGCAAAAAAAAAGTTTGTGTTGTTTTGTCGCATTTACAGACGAGGGGTAAATGCATGTATTTGTATAAGTCTGTGTGTGAGTGCATTGTTCTTGCACATAAATTTTAGGAAAGCACACACCAACACTTCCACACAGTTTCGCACACACACACACACACACACACACACAGACGCAGGAGCGGGCAGTGGTTTATTTAGGTGAAGGCCATACAAAACCCAAAAGGCTGCCACAACAACAATTCGGATGGCAACAACAGAGGGAAAAATATAATATGAAATAACAAACTTGTACATACAACGCAAATCTCAAAATTAAATGCAATTTAGTGCAGCAAAGTGGCAACATACATATTCAAGCACACACCAACACGCACACACTCACACGCACACAGTCACACAAAAATATACAAATACACAAACTGCCTGAATGCTGACAAGAATCTCAAAGGATCAACATAAGCATAAGGTTACGGAATTGGCAAATAGCAAAAACTTTTTACATTCTAATCTTATCGAATTTAAATTCCAGTTTGTGATGTATTTTTTGTTGTACTGTTGCTGCCTTCTTGTTTTACTTGTGTCCTGAAAAATTCCATCAAATTACGCAATTCATTTTTAGCATAACATGTCAATTTGTATATATAATGCCAGACGACGATTCAATTGTAAAAGGATAAGAAGGCAAGGCGATAAGGCTGCTCAAAAATCCATGTCCTTTGCTAGTTGTAAACAAAATGTCTCAGCTTAGAAGCGCTTACAATGCCATTAGGGCCAAGAGCGGAGAGGAGAAGGGCTGCCATTGCCAAATGCCGATAAGACCCAAGCAATTGACTTGGCCAATGCGTTGCCAGCTTAAGATTTTCCCATGGCAATGCTCAATTTTTAAACATGCCATTTGATTATCACATTTGAATTTGAATGTCAAGTGGCAAATTCGAGGCCAACAATCAAGTCGAACTAGGAACACGTTACCCCTAATCAATCTCAAAGTTTACATTATGTTTCGCAGTGTATTTAAGCCGTTTGCTCAACAAGCAGCATCAGCCCGAAAAGTAGAATTGAAAATGCAAATCTTTGCCAAAGCTCAAAAGTGCAAAGCAAACAATATAAATAGAAATGTACAACAACTACAACGACAACGACAACTGCAAAGACAACTTTCAATCTGTATAAATTGTAGCACACTTTACGGCTGTAATAATTGCAAAGCAGTTGCCAACAACTTATCCCTCATTTTCTTCCACCTCTTGTTGCAGGTAAGTTTTGAGCTCCATCTTCTTGGCAGCTGCTTGGTTGCCACTTGGCTCTGGCCATGCAAATTTGTTGCGACTTCCGTCAACTAATTGGCTAAATAAGTTCTGTTTAACAACGCGAATTGGTGAATACTTGAAAAATTACGTATACGCCACCAGCACCCCAGCTATAAAATATAATTGCAAATTTATAGCGCCAACCGTTGGGCACTGAGCTTGTAAATGTTGATTCAGCCAACGTGCTGCCTTCTCCGCCTTATCTCCCTGCCACACCCCAAAAGCTCACTGTTGCCTCTTGGCTTTCACAATGTCCATGTTTAAGTCCTTTATTCCCGCGTCTTTTGTGGCTTTGTGTGCGGCTACTTTTTATTGCTTTTTTGCTTTGCTTTTGACTTTAATGCCGCTTAATCTTTGCCGTTTACCAAAAATTGTGCCCCGAGGAACGTTACAAAATGAATTGCATTATGATTGCCACTTACTGTAGCAGCCAGCCTTGCTTTAAAACTTAAAGTCTGCTCTTGGCTTTGACACGAGCCGACACGAAGCGAATGCAGGTACAACATTGCAGAAATCTAAATCACTTCATAGCTCACTCTCATCATATTTGCATGTACAAAGTGCATTCGAAATTAGAGCGAAATCGAGTGAAGGAGCGTCCGTGATTTACAGTGTAGAGTGTACAGTGTACACGCTGCATATGGTTTATCACATTGCTGGCAGTTATTAGCCTCCATTGTTGTTGAGCTGTTGCTACTGTGGTTGTTATTGCTGCCACTCCCGTTGTCGTTGTTGTCGTTGTTATCGTTAGCTCGACAGTGTTGTTTATAATATGCTCTGGCCACTGTAGCCTGGTAGCTGGTTACTCGCCAGCCGAGCTATTAGTTGTTTTATGGCCACACGATGCTATCAGCTGGTTGAAGTGGGCCTAGTGTGGCAGTAACACACACACACACACACACACACACACACACATGTCGTACTCGTAGAAAATTCAATGCATAATTTTGCACTCAATTATAATGGATGGCAACGCCTGCTGCCTGTTTGGCTGGATAATGAAGTGGCCCGAACTGAACTGAAACTTTAGCGCTTCAAGTGCCACTCGGTGGCATGAAATTAAGAAATTGTGGCACACACGTCACCAGCGTAGTAGATTTCCAGTGATTAAGATGCAGCTCGCACAAATTAACATTAAGTGCGCCTTATCAATTAATCCGTCAGAGATTGGTTCGACGGTCGGCGGCTGTGTTGTTGTCGTTGTTGTTGTTGTTGCCAGCGGCTTCTATCTGCTTGAAACTTTGGGTCAAGTGCCGTGCTGGGCTGGGCTGGCCACGATTTGGGTTAAGTTATTGCATATTAAAAAACATTTCAAGCGTTTTATTGCCGCGCCAGAAATGAGTTCAACTTTGAGCGATGTTGCGCGTTGAAGTTGCAACTTCAAAGCTGCCAACTGCCGGTAACTTTGTGCTGCAAACCGCTGCAAAACTGTGAAAACTGCACGTGGATGATTGAAACTTTTTCGATTTCATACTCATAATTTTGCAATGCTAACAAAACAGGCCACAGGGCAACAGGCAGCTGGTTGGAACCGGGAATAAGAACGACAAGGAAAAGGACATGGACCCGCTCTCAAACTTTATTTGAAATTAGCATAATTATTGTGCTATAAAGTTGCATTTTGCCAATGGCAATATGACTGCTAATGCTGGATTTTAGATGCAAATGCAAAGCACACTCTCTGCACACTCTGCTCTCTTCTGGAAGCAGGTGAAATATGTTACTGCTTTTTAAGGCTTGAAGTAACACACAGTGTCTGCTTAACACCCGAAAGCTGTTTCATAAATTTAAGATGCCAACTTGCATACACATTTTTACTCTGATCAGATTTGTTTTCCTCTAACGGAAATAAATATCCTAATTTAACTTGCAAACCAATCATATTATGTTGGCCAGACTCTGAGCAATTATGCACATTCACTTTTGCTTTCAATGTCTCTCAAGTAACCCACAAAGTCCTCAAAGCAATTTTATTACCGCTTGCAGCAGCTGAAAACTTTGGCTGACATATTATCCTTGCAACCACAAAAGCCACAAAAACTGCTAAGCAGCTGGCAGGACTTAGAGCCTGTACCCTCTGTCCATCTAGCAAATCTGCCCGCACTCGAATGTTTTGTTGCAACAACGAAGCTAACCCAAATTGTCAGTCTCGTTGTGTGGCACACACACACACACACACACATGTGTGTACTCAGTTGTAGCTGCTGCTCCTGGCTGCCTAGGTACGTAAGCCTGGCCAGACACACAGCTGTATCCAAGTCAGTGTACTATATGTTTGTCTCCGTGTGTGTTCGGTATAGATTTAGCGCATGTGCCCCTTTTTATAGCATAGACATGGACTGTACAAGTGTCTCCGGTCGGCCAGGACACTTTTATTGCTCAGCATGCGACCAAAAAATAGTTGCGGTGGATTTTGTGTGCGATTTTGGGCACCGCATGGAGACATTTTTATGTGCAGTTTTTCGGTGGTCGGGGTCGGGGTCGGAGTCGGGTGGTAGCACTTGGAGCTCTCAGACCATCTGTAACTTTGCGTATCATCAGCATCAGCATAAGCAAGACCATGTGCTGAATTGTTAAGCATGCGGAATGTGAAATGTCGCCGTTTTCCTCCGGAAAACCAGCATCCCATAAATGTCAGTCACAACTTGACCTTCGGTTCAGTTTTTGGAAACTTCGGCTTGACCAGCAATCAACAGCAACTAAATCCCCATAAATGTCAGCTACAGCTTGACCTTGGTATGAATCACTGCTGCTAGTTGTGGACTTGTACATGGATAAAAATCCTTCAGCCTGCGGTCAAATTCATCATCCTAAAGAATATGCAGGACTTGTATTCAAGTTAATAGTCTAAAGCAGACGGAAAGAGAATAGACTATAAAAAAGTAGACTATAAAAGTTGATAAGCTATTTTGATAGCTATAATAATTGTTATTGTGGAAATTAATTACATTTAATGCTACTGTTTTTATACAAGAATCGATTAAGCTAAATATATATTTAGCCATCACTACTGTCAACCAGGACAACTGCAAGGACATTGCAGAATGAGCAGCTGCATTGAATAAAGAGAGTGGAAAGCTACAGCAAATAGTACAATATCCTGTCAGGCTGTGGCGCGTGTTTTAAGCTAAACGCCTTGGATTTAAAATAAATTGAGGTCAGCTCAGAGACACTGTAAGCAATTGTAATTGTAGTTGCTGTTGTTGTTGCTGTTGTAGTTTCAGTTTCAGTTTGCGTTGTTCTCCATGTTGTTGCTGTTGTTGCAGAGCTTTCGTGTATGTCTGAATCGTAAAACGAAATTCGGCGTGCATAATGGTAATTGCGTGTTTTTTTCCACTCTAATTACAAGTTATATGCTCTCACATTCGCACTAATACAATAACGTAAGCCTGGCATAGTCAGTGGGGCACATCCTTGCCAACATCCTCATTCACATCCACATTCACTAGCACTTCCGTGGCAGCAACAGAGGCAGAGACAGTGGCAGCAACAGAGGCTGTGTGGCATGTACCGCGAATGTGTCGCAAGAAATGCCAACCTAAATTCGCAGGCTGAGGTTGAGGCAACAATGTCGTCGCAGCCTCCGCATAAAAATGAAAATTAAAAGAAAATGCATATAAAGTGTTGCATTTGCGGCATGCTCTTCTGTTTCATCTTCTGTTGCCCTTCTTCATTTCTTTGCTCTGCCATTTCTATATAATTTTTTTCACACGCTCTCTGCTAATTAAAAACAGCGCATAGTGCCATTAAAGCCAAAGTTCACTTCTCCTGTCATTTTTCTATTTTCTTTTTGGGACAGAGAGTGTGCGAGATAGCCAGAGACAGAGATGGAGATACAGTTAGTTAGGTGACCCCTTTAGGGCTTCCAGTGTATGCGCCATTTGTACAGATTATCTCATTATGTTTGTGGTTTTAGTTGTTCGCTGTCGTTCTGTCGCTCTGTCGCTTTCTGGGGCGACTTGCAGCCTCGTTTTGCAATTTTTCGGCCATAGGCGTACAACGTGACGTATAATTAATTACGTAATGAGCGTCTGGCAGACGTACTCAAAACACCAACACCAATAAGCAGCAGCTGTTCCATTTTATGCCCATTCTTTATGGCACATTTCTTGCACAGCTTTCTTCTCCACGAACGATGCCATTTTATGCTAAGCTGCGATTTCATTGTCCGTCGACAGCCAACCCTCTCTTCATGTTCCTGTTGTTCTTTGTCAGCCTTTTGTGCGCTATCTTAAGCACCTTGTATTTAGCTTCACTTTCTATGTCCCTTTCTCCTTTCCACGAACAACAATAATCATGAGACTGCACTTATTTTATGCCATTTTTTTCTATTCGCTTGCTGCCTTATCGCGAAGTCTATACAAAAAAACTCCAGTGTGGCATTGTGTGCAAAAGGCACACACACAAATCATTCATGGAAATATGCTATTATAAAAAATTTCCAATATAGATAGAGTAATTTTTATTGGAATTTTATAAAACGATAAAATAAATTCAGTTTTAAAGCGGTTGTTTGCTCCGTTTGTGCGTAACACCCTGCGTATGAGTTATCTAGAAAAATACAATTGTACGTGAATTCCAGGGGTGTGTATTAGCAATATAGAATCATTATCTTTTATTATTGTGTTAAAAAAAAAAACAATTATTAATTTGTTAATAGAATTTAAGAACAAAATTTAAAGAAAATAAGGGCTGAAGCTGGTGTCGTTTTTAGATCGACTTATGATAAATGTACTGCTACACCCTAATGATTCCTTTATAGCATAAAAACCGCTCACAGTTATCAGTTGTCCTGTGTATATAGAGTGTATATAGGAAGCCAACCAACTGCCGTATGAATGTATTGCGAAATTCAATGGTGTATGTGTCAATATTTATATGAACCACTCCAAAAATGTGCAAATAAATAAATGCGAGATATTTCAATTCGAATGAATTAAATTCAGCATCTGTCATATTTCATGCCTCCCATTTCCTCCTATTCTCGGACTACAAATGCGAGAAATTCGAGAAATCAAAGCAATTAAAATGTTTCGTGAATTGGAATACTAAAATTACGGAGATTTTTAATGCCAGAAATATTTTATAATCAAATTACAGATGTTCATGGCATGTGAAATGTATGATTATATTAATAAGGCTTATTAAAAATTAATAAATTGGCAAATAGACGGAAAAACATTCTCGTTTTTCATGTTGAAGTTTATTAAAAATTTATTTAAAAAAAAAGCATTTTTCACCCTATAAATGGAGTGCAGAAATGAGAGTAGTCTGTTTTGCCGTCTGCCTGTTGCTTTTGCTTTATGATACAGGGTATCTACGAGTGAAGCACACTTACTGCCTGCATTCAGACATGTTTGTATTTATTTACACTGCTGCACAAATAATGGTCGTATTCATTGCTGAATGCAAACAATTCAGGCGTGAATTTCAGGTAAGTGTAAATACGAGTAATTTTTGGTTAATTTTTTACTTTTAATGCATTTAAAGCGGAATCATAACCACGACCTACATAACGATGGCTAGATAGCCAACTCCTTGGTTTCCCTGCCCCTTAGAGCCAGCTGACAATAGTTTATGACCCGAGTGTTAAATATTTTTGTTTGGCACGCCAATGTACTAAAGACAACTCCAACTCCAATTTTAGCCCAACTTACAACTACCCCAAAATGCCAGTCAGGCATTTACAAATCCAAAGCGACTGCTGGAACATGTCTGTTGGCCCCGATCCTATACTGGCAGCAATTACAACAACGCCAAACGGCATAAATAAATGTAGAAATTATTATTAAATACGAGCAATCAGTTCCCTTTCCCCTCCCCGCCCAATATTACTATCAATGCCCTTTGATTGCTCCCCATATCGATCTAACAGTTTTTGAAGTGTGTTCGGGTATTTTACAATAAATAACCCGGCAATACAATCGCAAAATTGCTGTACATACTCGTATTTGGTAGTTGGGGAGCCCATAAATTAGTTGCCCTCTCCTGGGAGGGGGAGTGGGATAAACAACAAATTAGACACATTTTTGCATTCGCACACTTTAACTGGCCCAAAAAAATAGAAGAGGAGGCCACCGCCACCTTCAATTTAATTCAATTGGCCGAGAAACCGCCCGTCGGCCAACTTTTTAAAACTATTTTTAACTTTCGCAATTCTAGGCCCAAAATCAACAGCAACAGCAACAACAACTGCAAGGAAAATAAAGTAGGAAAAAAGGTGCACAAAATTATAATGCTTAACCTTTAAGCCCCTTTTGGATTGCGTGTTAAGTCGTCTGAAAGTTCTTTCTCACTACTTAGGCAAGTTGTTTTGGTTGCCCTGCAGTATGGCTAGGATTATAAGGGTATTATTATTTTGTCTGCAGCTCTGCAACAAGATGAAGTGGGCGTGGCACAGATAAACTCACACAGTTGTCTGTCAGCCAATAAATATTTCAGTTAGCTTAGTAATTTTTGGATAATTATATAGGATTAGACTGTACTTGAAATGTTGTGCCTACAAGTTAACAACATTTCTGATCTACTAAGAGCCTTGCAGTCTCAGCTGGAATCTTTTTCCCCTAGCTTTTCATCGATCTTCCACTTTTGCTAATCCTAGACAAACTTTCCAATGAGCCTCCACCCAAGTCATCTACTGCTGGCAGACAGCATAGTCATAATATGCACATTAGCATATTTTTGATTGCTTTGGCGTACATTTTCGTTTTGCCATTATTTTTTCTTCTTGTTGGAGGCGTTGCAGCGTATACCATGGTCGAGGTCAGGCACTTTATGCCACATCCTCTGCTGCTGCTCTCTGTGGCACGCTTGTTTGCACCTACCGTACTTTTTTTTTCCATTGGCCAGGCTTAAGCCTTGCCAGCTGTTAACGACCTTTGCTAGTTGAAACCGACTATGGGGGCGGGGGACAATCATCCGCCTAGCGTTTGTGGAATGGGGAACGTTAAGCTGCAATTGCGAGCCAAGTTTATGAAAATGGCCAAAGGGTTTGGGTTTGAGTTTGGGTTGCTTCAAATTGCGGAGAGTGGACGGAAGCGATGTGTATATAAGTTTTCTAAATTTATTACAATTCGCGCGCAAACTGAAAGCTATAATTTTCAAGCGGTTTTACGGCCACGCCTCGAATGTCGAATGTCGATTTTTGATATTTGCTCTTGACACGCAACACGCTTTAAAGTTTGCCATCCTTCTACGACTACGACTTGGGACTTGGTTGTTCTCTAAAAATACCCATAAATCAATTTTAGTTGATTCAAGACGACTCCACTTGAGTGCTTTGAGCTCAACGAGTGTCTTGCAGAAATTGAAAGCGTCAAGACATTTTGAAGGAGGCGTGGCTTGGCATATCTTTACATAAATTTCACAGTCATCCTTGGCTTATTTGCTCACTGAGGCGCTTGTGGCAAGCATGAGGATGGAGTTGGGGCACGTTGAGTGCTTGCTTGGTCAATAATTTCAATGCGAAAAGCGCCGTCAGCTCGCATTTCAACACTTTTCGCATATTTCCCACGCTTAATTGCAATTTTAATTTTATGCCTTTTTTTTTTTTTTTTTTTTTTTGTTCCATATGCATATTTTAAATGCGCAGTTCATCTGATTCTCCTGTTGCCACTGGTTATCCGGGCCTTTGGCTCTCCGGTTCTCCAACCCTCCGGATCTCTGATTCTCCGGTTGCGGCTGTCGAATTCCCTTTCGTCATCCGTTCAACGTCCTTTGTCCTTTGTCCGTTGTCCGTTGTCCATTGGCGTCAGGCGCTGTCAAAAGATTTAACAGTTTAATGAGGTTTTGCAGTACTCACATCTGCGGGTATATACATCTACTCGTATTCACATTCGTATTCATATGTCAGCATGTGTATTTATTGTATTTATTTAACGCTGCGGTCAGTGCCGCCGCCGGCTATGGATGCTCTTCATCCGCATCGTGCTCCTGGTCCCGCTCCCATTCGTCCTTTCACAGTGTCCCCGCTGTCGTCGCTCGTCGACAGCATGTCAATGCTGTTGGCCATTGTTGACAGAAGGATTTATGTTTCAACAGTGTGACACACACAATCTCACATTCACACACACACACACACACACACACACGTAAAGGGACGAACATACAAATAACTGTAGCAAACTTTTGCCCATTAACATATTGATTTTTATGGCCAACAAATTTACGAGCTTTGCTTTGCGTAGACATTTCTCCTTCTTATTTTTGTTGTTTTAGTTTCATTCCTTTTCTGTATTTTTTTTATTTTTGGTTGAATTTTGTGCCTTACTGGCGGATATAAAAGGTTTCAAAGTAACGCCATTAATTTGTGCCAAGCGCCATGTGAATTATTTACTGATATTGGCATTCATTCATTTCATATGACCAAGAAGCGTGTGAGTTTACAAAGGAGCAAATTATCAAAATGAATATCTAGGTAATAACTTATTTGATACATAGATATTTATTGACAGAGATTTGCTTGTCGGGTATCTCAATTACGGCTTCTGTTTCTCCAGCAATCAGAACGAACCGCAGCTCAACTTGCATATTGAATTATGAGCTGTAATGCATACCACCACACTAATGCACACAACAACAGACACACGAACACATACACGGACACACCTGTGTAAGCCATAAATAAGCAAATAGTTTGATAACAGCTTAATGGCAAACAGCCCTTGTGATGCAAACAGTGGCTCTGCTTGGAGTAAGCATTCATGTTTTGATTTGAAATCGAGCAATCCAATATTATAGCCCATTCGGCGTATGCGTAATTACCTCCACTTGTAAATACGTATACACAACTTATATACCAACTTCAAGAATTGAAACCTTGTGGACTTAGGCCCCATAGTATGTAATTAAAAGCTAAAATGCATGAAGCTGAATACTTTTGCTTTGAAGTATAAATCGTAAAGGACATGAACAAATGCCTACTTAATGTTGGAGCAAACCAAACTGAAACTATTGCAAGTGCTCTGTGTGTGTGTGTGTGTGTGTGTGTGCGTTTGTGGGTGTATTTACCGCAAAATGAAATTCGCTTTTGGTTAGCTGCTCAGCAAATATTTGCTCACAATTATTTGCGCTAAACGTTTTGCGCTAAGGGCCAAAGTCAGTCATAATGGCTCAACGGACGAGGAAAGCAAAGAAGCAGAGGGCAGGGGGCAGAGGGCAGGGGCAGAGTGAGGAAAGGACGCTTTATTTGGATCTTAAATAAATTATGTGGCATGCCTCGAGTTTTGGAATCGCTTTTGTGATGATAAACACGTTCAAACCATAGCGAACCGCATAAACCTTTACAATTACTTATAAATTTCAGGCATTTATAACATGCTTAATGAATTTCAACTGGTGCAGAAGCTCTGCCTGCTCCTGCTCCTGCTCCTGCTCCTCCAGCTACTTGTCCTGGTCGACGTCCTTAACCGACTGGCTGCCTGACTGGAGGATGCCTTTCAGTTCCTTGCCTTGGCAATGTTTTCCTTGAATTATGATGCTTTTAAAATGTAATTTATTTTTTTTAAATAAACACTCAGCGCAACTGCTTTTGCTCTTGGTTTTTCGAATCTTGGCTGCTTATTGCGCCACGCAACGGCAATCTGTAATGAATTTAATTTTATTTTATTATTTCAGTCAAAATTATATTCTCGGCAGTGGCGTCTTTTGCTTTCCTTTTGCCTTTTATGAAAGTTATGTTGCTGATCTTTAATTTCGTTCATTACTTGCTTTTATTTGCCATTTTCATTGGCGTAATAATTTGTACAGAAATGTATGTGGTTTTAAGTGGATAAACCATCGACACCAAGTGCCATACTGAATATGTGAGCTCGAGAGCATCTTATTCCATATTTATTCAATTGGAACCATTTGTGAATTGTGTAATGGAAAATCAATTAAAAAACGCCTTTGCAGATATTACGTATACGTATGCGGATAGTCAAAAGGCTGCTATTGAATGTAGCGATATCATTTGGAAAACCAAAATAAATAGCAATAAAATGTTGTCTGAGAAATATATAGAATGATTGGAAAGAGGACCGAGGCCAAAGTGACGTATGTGTTTGCAAATCAAAATTGTGCACTTTTTCTTATTGATATGTTCATTATGGGCATTGGGCATAGAGAGAATATTGCAAGCAATTTTTCTGACTGTCTGCACTGAAATTGCATATTGCCAAACCAACTTTGTGCAATCAAATTGCGCAAACAGCGCCAAGCAACATTCTTGTACTCATATTTTGAGCAGCATTCGCTTCCCTTCTTACACATTTGCCACACTTCAAAATTCAAGTTGTCCATATTTATCAAAACATTTTCGATAGGAAATGGAAAAAATTGCACGTGCATGGGAAAGGCAAACACGGCGAAATTGCAAGCACTGCACAAGTGCCAAGTTAGTATGAGTTGCAAGTTGCAAGTAAGAAGCGGCAAGTGGCAAGTAGTAAGCAGCAAGCAGCAAGTCGAAGGATAACGCACTCGCCTTGCAACTGACGTCGATGTGTAAAGTATTCAGAACATCGGAAAATATGGCATACGGAGAGCAGCAGCAATCATTATTTATTGTGTGTATATTGAAAATTGATGTATCACTATTGATGTCCGTGTGTATGTATCTATGTGTTGTGGAAGACTGTCTTTGATTGATGCAAGCAATAAGCAACATGGCGTATGCGTAACATTGCTACAGATACAAACAGAATGATTGCGCAGGCAAACAACATTAATTGCAACTATTAAGCTAATCGCTTTTGTTGCCTTTGTTGCGCTTTGGCAATTATCCATGGTAAATATCTAGGCAAAAAGCAATTGGAGTAGGATTACCGAGGGTTGCTGATAAGAAAATGACAAGAAGGGATGGGGATGGGGAATGGAAAGCTGCAACAATCATTTTACACCTGTCAGCAAATAAAATGTTGATAGACAAATACAGAAATCCGTTTAAGTAGCAAAATTATTGTTGAAAGAACAAAATCGACAAAAAGCCAAGCGAAACAAATGAAACAAAGCGGCAAAAAAGCAGCCCAAAAGCGTAAGCCAAAAACATTGTTGGCCTTGCTTTAAGACAAAAAGGACAGAAGCATTGTTATTGCTGCTGTAGTTGTTGTTGTTGCGCTCACCTTTTTGGCATTTGCTTTTTCTTTTTTTTCGCTTAATAAACATTTATAAAAAAAAAAACAAAAATACAGCAAAAGTTTTATTCCTGCTGATGCTGCTGTTAGTCCTTCTGTGTCTGCACCCCGCACTCACCCCCTGCCACCCGCTTCAATCGACAATTCGCGTTGGCACAAAATTTCATTTTGAGTTTCTAGCGAACAATTCGCAGACTTTGAGCGTGACGCGTGCCAAAAGTTTCATTTTTATGCGTTGAAAGAGAGCACTATGAATTTGATAAAAGGTTCGTTTATAAATCTATTTACCACATAAGTGTACAGCTAACATTTGTAATGTAATTTATTATTTTTAGAACACATTTTACAATGAAATACTTAATTCATATTATTATTGTCTAATTTAGTCTATTTAGTTAAATGACTAGAGGGCATTTATGAGTATTTCTTAACCTTTTTAAAATATTTGTCAGACAGAAGAGCGCCTGTAAAAGGAATAATCAGCAAGGAACTGTATTTAAAATTCGAATAATTCAAATGAAAAGTTTGCTTATCTCTTCGGCCATATATTTTATATGAAAATTGTTTACAGTGTCTGAAGCTAAGCGCGTGGGTCTGGCTTTTGATGTGCGTGCTGCCATTAGCCTCAAGCCAAACATCTTGGACGAGATCTGTGCCGCACTGCGATAGATAGGAGCATAACCAAGCTATGGCAATATAGCTACAGTGCACACACTAACACACATACACACATGGGGTCATAAACATAGACACACGACTTCTGGTCATACATTTGCGCTGAGTAATGGGCACCATTGTTTGTTTTAAGCGATGGCGATGCCTTGGCTCTGATAATGGCATTTGAATGCAAGCTGCTTGGATATGCAAACGAGGCGTGTGGCGTAACGAGCGCGGGGCGGGGGGCGGGGGCGTGGACATGAGGCAGACGTGACGTCTGTCGCGCCTTTAACATGTGCAGTCGCTGGCCACGCCCACTAAATGTTTTGCATGCTGCACTTTGTGTTTTTGCAAGGCGCTCAAAGACATGACCGTAGTAAGTTCGAGTCACAGTTGTTGTTGTTGCTCTCGCTGTTCCCGTTGTTGTTATTGTTTGTGTTCGCTGATAAGCGACAAGCGATGTCTGACATCAACTCGACGGGGTATCAATGTTAGCGGACTGTATTTACGTGTGCTTGGGGGTGTGTGAGGGTGTGTGCGAGTGTGACTTGTGTGTGCTTTACTCAAGTTGATGTCTAATTTAACGCTATCGCTAAAGTTGCCAACGTGTGCTCTCTGCTTGCTGTGTGTTTGTTGTCAATGTGTCAGACAGGGCCAAAATCGAAACTTGTAAGGCGTTGCCGAAGTACACATGTTCCTTAGCTATCAATGGCATTTCTTATCTTATCTCCCACAGCGAATGTTGTTGCAGTAGCCAATACACATGCCATGTAACTATTGCCACCAGCGAATAGCTTTTGTACCTTCCAAATAGCTCTCATAATTTAAATCCAACGACAGTTATAAATCCCAAACATAAATCTAACAGTAGCACTTTATAATTCTGTTATGTCTAAGTAAAATGAATTGAAATTATGTTTGCGTAACATTCAATTCAAAATCAAATTCAATCTGCAGATTAAACATTTATTATATTCACAATTTCAATCAGAAAGCATAAATAACACATCATTTTAGATACTTTGTCTGTTTTAGCTTGTAACAATTTTTAGCAACAAGTCAATTTATAATATTCAAAACTTACGATTCAAATAGACTGTGAACCAAATGTTTTTCTATCCTCTGCAAATTTCTAGCACCTACACACAAATTGCCTAATACTCACAGACACACACATCATCAAGCTGGGCAACATTTGTCATCAGCTCAATAATTGTCAACAACAGTAGTGTGTATGTGTGTATGTGTGTGTGTGTGTGGATTTGTGATGTGTGTAACTGGGTGTGTGTGCCACATGATGTTCTACAAAATGCTCGAAAATGTTTTAACATTTATAAGAAAACAAACTCAATTTAATTTGTTGAAAAGTTGACAGCCAAATGGAATGGGAACCCCATTTAAGAGAAGAGAAAAAAAAAAAGAGTGGGAGAGAACCTTAACTATATAAATAGGCTTAACACTGTTTGGTTGCTAATCTGCTTGAGGAACAGGTTTTAGTCAAGCAAAAAGGGAAACTGACCTTTTTAGGATTTGCTCGCTGCTTTTGTTTTGCATTCGCTTTTCCATCTGACCCTTTCGGGCTGCAAAGTACAGCTACACTTGACTGCGCCTGTGGAAATCTGCATATTTCAGTGCTAATCCTACTTTGGAATTTATAAAATAAATTATTTACTCGACATGGCTTCCAGGCGACGGACGAAACAACGAAACAACGAAACAAAGCAAAGAAAAATGAATCTGAACTTGAAGAGATGAAAAATTGAAAAGCCCTACTCCGGCAAATGGAGTCGCCATTTCGCCAATTGGAGGCACAAGAAAAATAGTTGGCGACGTCTATTGTTTCCAGCAAGTGTACTCTGTAGTCTGGTCTCGGGGCTTTAAGGACCCAGTGTCACATGTGTGTGCTGACATGGCACAAAATGAATTGCACTTGATTGTGGCAGGCAGCATGACAAAAAACCCATGAGAATTGCCACTGCAAAGTGCATCGTTAGCCAAAATTTACGTGGCACCTTAACACACGGCTGCCAAAAACAAGCCAGGTATACAGGTCTGACCTCCCAGACCCAACACCGCTCTCTAACCGCTCTACCCCTAACATATATACAATTTATGTTGGTGAATTATGAATGGCGTCTTAACCCACACACAGACTCATACTCATACTCATACTCATAACCAGACTCAGACCCAGACCTGAGCTCAAGTTTTCCGCTCTTTTGTGGAAATTTATTTCAAAGTCAGCTGCACAGAATGTTCTCGTTTGTTCTTTTATTATAAATTCATATGCGTCGCCGATTAATTTCAGTTACTTTCTCATTTTTTTCGACTCGAATACGACTTTTACATACGCCCCTTTTTATCTGCGTTCTCTTCAGATATTGCCCCATTACTTATGCTGTTTTTAATTTGCTACGTTCAATGCACGTGCCACATGCCACATGCCAAGCGGGTTACAATAAGAGCACTAAAGATGCTATATGTGTCTCCATCACAGTTTGTGTCTCAATTGCACTCAGTAAGAGATGTTATTACAATTGATGTTATCTAAGTCTTATATGAAAATATACTGTATCATAGGCTGACTGATAGCAGAAATTTTTTTTTAAAATAAAGACTATCAATTACGAATACAAATTTTTCAAATATTTGTATTTTGACCTTTTTCTTACCAGTAACAATTTTTAAGTTGTTCAACAAATTAGGATATTTATAAAATTATCTATTATCTCAGACCTATTTTCTTAATAGCTTTAAAAGTCGAGCAAACGTAAGATTCGAATTAGGATAAGAGATGCAGATAGCTTCAATTCGGATTACATTCTATTTTGGCAACATTGTAAATCATTACTCCACAATTTCTTAATTCCCCAGAGCATTCACATTTGAGCCACTTTTCTTCGATTTTCTTTTGTATTGCTGTTTTCTTTTTAACAATCAAATAGGAATCCAATGTAATCCTTTGGCAACCAAGCGAAAAAGGGCGCCAAAATTGGCAGCCCCGAAAGAAGACCTATCGAATATATTCCATCTCGGTCGAGACTTTTCCTCCACTTTCATTGCCTCTTCCTTTTCTGTCTCACAGCGATAGACAATTGATATCTATTTTGGCAAACGTGTTTTAATATTGTCTTTTTTTTTCTTAGCTAACGTCTTTAATAGAAATACTTTTATTTATTATTAAGTAAATATTTCCGCGCTTTGCATATGCAATAATTTGTTAGGCCTTCAATGTATTATCGTATTGTGTTTCCTTTACAGCTCGACAGTACATAAACACGCAACTGGGAAAACAAACAGACATACACACACTGGTCTGTAATCTTCATGCTCTTCAAATATAAAGTAATAAAAAAGCACAAAGGATAATGCGTTTTTAATGGCAACGAGTTTGGCTTTTGTACTCGCTGCCGCCTTTTTGGCATTTTTGTGAGTGCAACTTTTTTATATTTATTCGGTTTTATTTTATATATTCTTTTTCGTTTATTCGTTTATTAGTCTTGTGCCGAAAACAGATAAAAATGTTTTAAAAAAAATATGATATTTATATTTGGAATGCATAAAACCCTCTCGAGGCTAAATTTTATGAGCACAACATCGTGGCAAGTGTGTGAAAAAAATTTAATTAATTTCCCGCTCGAGATGATGTGGTGTGCTGTTGGCAAAATTTAAAAGGCATGCAAACAAATTATGTAGGTGAAATTGCAGGCAGCAGGACGAGCATCCTTGTTGCGCCTTATTCGCAGGCAGACATGCCAGCTGCCACGCCCACAACCGCGCCCACACGTGTTGATTAAGCGCATTCACTTGACTTTATTAACGACTCGGCTCGACTCGACTCAAGCTGGTTCCTCGGCTCGGCTGCTGGCAAAAGTTTAAGGAGGGGCTTCCGGGATATTCTAGATGTGTCAGACACAACCGACAGACAGAAAAGAGGCACATTCAGCAGCCTAACCAGGCTCCAACTCCGGCCTATCTCAACAACACTTTTAATTTTGTGTAATTATTTAAAATTAAGCTGAAAACTTTCTGTTGCTGTTTATGTTGCTGTCTCCGCGAACTCGCGTGCTTCATTACCAGGCATAGAAACTCCCACACACACACACTTAGCCACACACAGGTACACTCACACACAGAAATGCAGAGTGTTTCACCTCTGAGTGCGTTGGCATCATGGCACGTGACTACTCATAAGCCATTAGCCGTTCGTGCATACAAAGCCTGAGTTTCCCATCTCTCTCTTTCGTTCTCTCTCTCTCTCTCCCTTAACCCGCTCCCCGCTCAGCTTATCTCAACTCGCTTCGGCTGTTGTGATTGTGGTTGTTGAGATTCCTGCAGTGACCAGTCCAGTTTGGATTGTCGCTGGTAATTGTTGACTAATTGAAGCAAGCCGAGAGTAGCAGGGCAATGGGAAACTGAACAACTGGACAACTGAACAACTGGAACCAGGATACAGGAGGACATCCAGTCGCAGTCAATTCGTGTCAAGTCCTGTCGTGTCCAGTGATTTAGAGCGCAGCTTAGCAGTTTGGACATGTGTCCTGTCCTGTGCTAGCTAATGAGCTGCAAATCGTGCCACCTTGCGTACGTGCTAAAGTCCTTTGATACAGGACCATGACACACGACAGGACATCAGATAGAAGCAACTGTCGGTCACGAGTTCAACTCATTCTTTAAGCTTTAAAAGCTGAAGAATTGTTGACAAAATTCCCTTAATCTAAAATAGTAGTCTGCATTAATTAATTAATGAATTATTTATACATTTATTAATAACTTGAAGCTAGACATTTGCCAATTAATTTTTCAATTATATTGATTGAACAATCACTTTGAAACCCTGCATTTATTATTTATGCATTGACTCATTAGACACACTATTTTCAGCACTATAATGGCCTGAACCGATATAAATGTTCAGACTTGACATTTTTATCGCTTAATATACACAATACATGCCCAACCCACACAACAGTCAAAAAAGCAATGCAATTAAATCATTTTCTAAATTTAATTGTGCCATTGGCAATTTGGGCTGTTTTGTTTCAGTTGTTGCTTTTTTGTCACACACACACACACACACACACATACAGATACACACTTACTTACTAGGGCAAATGAGTTTGTCAAACAATACCGTTGACTGCTTTTTGTTTTTGGCTCTCACTCCTGCTTTCACTTTTGATGTAGTTTTTGGTTTTGTTTAGTTCGCTGTGGTTCGGTTCGGTTCGGTATCATTTGGTTTGTTGTTGTTACGGTCAGCAAATTGTTATGCAAATCAGCGTATTGAAAGAAAATCAATTAACTAAAGTAAACACAAGGTGCGGTGCGGTGCGGTGCGGCAGAAACAGCAACAATGAGATCAGAAACCAGAGCAGGGTTCAGCTCCATTTGCAAATGTGTAAGGCTGTCAAATGCGTTGCGGGTTTTAAATTAATTAAAACTCATTTACCACGATCTTTAGGGGTTGCCAGCAGAGCATAGCATTTTGCGTTTTATGGTACGAGAATTGGATCCGCTTGTAGTTCTGGTTACGGTCTGGCATTCACTGCAAGCCCGGTCAACAATTAGAGCCGGTAAACGTCAAGCATTAGGACAAGGCAACCGCCCAAAATTGACCCAAAATCCACACAGATACACACACACACACTCGCACACACGCACACACACACACAAGTGCAGAATGTGACAGGCATTTGAACTGTGACAGGGAAAGGGGGGAGAAGGCATGTATGCGGTTATATATATGGCATGACTGTCATTTGCTTTATGCACGCCGAAATATTCATGATTGTAGTTAACAAGGACAATTATGATTGATTTATGTGAAGGGTAATGCGCGTGCCACAGTCCTGGCCATTAGTTGAAGGCAATGCTGGCAACAGAGTTGCCAACTAAGTTGAACTTTATGGCAGGTAGCTTAAGCTTAAAGTTCACAATGATGCTCCACACACCGGCATTAAGCTGAGCCATTTTAAGACAATGCGACCATAAAAATTATGACATTTACTAGGCCTCACGACGCCGCATAAAACTTTGAGTGCCTCGTTAAATGTGAGCCTCGAAACAAAGCCACTTGATAGTGCCAACTAGGCTCAAACGGAGCTGGCGAATTAACATTGCAAGTTTGTAAGTGGCATGTGTGCAAGTGTGTGTAGCTTATAACATAAACATAACATTTAATTAGATTGCGCATACGCCGCGTAAGTCGCTGAAGCTGTCGAAAATCAAATGACAGCCAAAACTCATTTACATTTTGTAGCATTTGCAACTAATGCTCCGAATTCGAGAGGGCAGGTGTTTTAGCATGGTGTTAACTTATAAGCCTTTATTGTCTTTAGTTTGTTATTGCTTATGTAAATGAGAACTGCGCAAAGATGTGTGAGTAAGCTCTACACCAGAGAACTGCAACGGGTAAGAGATGTTCGATCAGACTCGAACATTGACTCGTACTCGTTGTGATTTTTTCACTTTGTTCAAGCGATCGGAGCGGATCGTTCGAACTGAGCGTTTGATTCGAACGGTCAGTTCGAATCAGTTCGTCCGCAATCATGCTGATCGTTTGTGAGCGTTCGTTTCGATCCAATCACGTTCGAGTAGTATGATCGAAATGATTTTTGAGCGTTTGTGAGCGTTCGTTTCGATCGAGTCACGAGTCATGATCGAACTTGCTGGTTGATTTGATTTGATTCATACCCGTTTTGTTCAAACGATCGGATCAATCATCGAGTCATACTCGAGTTGACTCGTTCAGAAAATGTGCGAGGCAGAGCGCGCACGTGGCAGCGTTTGCGCTTGCAATGATATGTATTTATGCGCGTAAATATGTATATAAATGCAATAGTATTTATGCTTAAGGCGTTTATTGCAAAATTTATTACGGGCTGCGTATACATACGTACATACATATGCGTACATACATACATACATGCAATACACATTACGCCCATAATAAAATAATACTATTTTAATTTTTTAAAGACTGGAAAACTATCAAACTTTAAATTATTTAAAATAAATTATACTTTTATAATATTAATTAATTTAATTTTTTCATTTTACTTTTAATTTAAAATTTAAATTTTTGACAGACATTTTTCATCATTTTATTTTAAATTTTATAAACTATTCTAAGTTGACATTAAATAAATAAAAAAATATTTAAATCTAAATAAATAATTAATAATAAATAAATAAATTATAAATAATAGTTTTAATAAAATGTGTGTACATAATTGCGTTCATATAAATATGCATTTACATAAATATAATATAATTACATAAATATAAATGTACATATGCACATTTACTTAGAAGAAGAAGCAGAAAAAAAATACAAAATCAAGTGTCGTTTCCGATCATACTCGAACAATCACAATCAAATCAAATCAGTCAGCAAGTTCGATCATGACTCGTGACTCGATCGAAACGAACGCTCACAAACGCTCAAAAATCATTTCGATCATTGCTACTCGAACGTGATTGATCGAAACGAACGCTCACAAACGATCACGATCCATGACAATCGTTGGTACTGAACGATCGGATCGAAACGAACGCTCACAAGCAATCACAATCAAATCAGATCGTATGACTCGAACGCCACTCGACCCGAATTGTTCGAAAGCAAAAAATCATACCCGCGACTCGATCGTAAACAAAGAGACCCGTGACTCGATCGAGCCCGTTGCGACCGAGTCTCTGAGTTGATTTGATCGAACTTGTCGCTGTGGTGCACAATCATACTCGAACAAACCCGTTGCAGTTCTCTGCTCTACACCCCAACAAATTACACACATCGAGAGAGGGAGACGCAAGGGAAGCAAGAGTGAGAAGGCATAAATTAATGTACCATTTTACATGTCGGCTTATAAAAGTATGCATTGTGAATTAGCTGTAGCTATTGCTCCCCTGGGGTCAGAGTGCAGCATTACACAGCTCGTAATCGGTTGTGTTTTATTTATTCACTCTATAATCCCACAGGTCATTGAACCTTACACACTCTCACTTACTTTAATTCGTATATAATTGTTGATTATTTCTTTCGTTTCCGTTACTTTTGCTTGCATCAATTTTTGTCGACCGCTGTGCATATTTTAATACGATTGCTTTCAATTATTTCCTAACCTGTTTGGCTGAACTTTCGTGCTTTCGTCCTGCTGTCCTGCTGTCGTGCTGTGTGCTCTGTGGGTGTCCCTTGAACGCCCAAGTCGCTCGTTATGCATAATTAAATTGCAGATACAACAACGCCAGCAACAAAAGACCGAGCAAAGGGATTATTAAAATGTTTGAATGCAACATAGCTAGTTTTGGGGGCAACAACAGTTGTTGCCACTCGCATATTGCAATTTTAATTGCTTGTCCACGCACTTTGCAATGAAACTGTTACTTAAATGTATATACAAATGCGAATCATAAAACTAAAATCCGTGACATTTATCGGTGCCATACAGATGCCATTGGCCTTTAAGGCGCTGGGACAATCCTTGGACTGGTTTTTGATAGGGAAAAGGGGGAAGAGTGAGTCTGCTATGGCAACCATGTCGTTTGCCACAATCGATGTCGTTTATCTTCTGATTTGTTGCCAAACGAACCAAAACAAATCACTTGCCCCAACGGCTGCTGCTCCGGCAACTCGGGCAACTCAGGCAACTCAGGCAACTCCGGCAAAAGTACAAACTTACAACTACGCGTACATGAGCTGTTACATGAAAGTCCTGGTTTAGTCCTGCGAAAGGAGCTGCACTTGCAGACGAGACTCCTGCTGTTGTTGTTGCTGCTTTGACGAGATTTTCACTGGCGCTGCAAATGAATTGTTGCCATTTTTCAGGCATCTTTCACGGATGTACTGCGATCCACATAGCTGGGCAATAAAGACAACAAAAAATGGCAGCGACAGCAAGGACAAAAGGCAGAGGCTAAGGAATTTGGTGGTAGGCAAGATGCCGTCTTGTGTTAACAATAAAAGCACGCCTTCGCCGACCGAAAAAAAGGTACAAATGTCACTGAAATTTATTAGGACGCATTAACCAACACACACACACACACACACACACACACTCTCTCGCTCACGCAAGGATATGTTCACATACATATCCCCATGTGCGTAGATGGCTTTCACAATTGTTTCGTCTTCCTGGCGGGCAAATGGCAAATTTCTTGCCTTTTTTTATGTTCTAGATGCTGTCGCATATTCCATGCCTGGAAGTTAATCAGGATTTGTGTTGACTTTTTCAGATAAATTAATTTGTGATCTGGCCTCGGGCAACTCCAATGAAATTTGCATAAATATCATTTGCCATAGGTTGCATGTAAATCCCGGCAGGAAGCATAAAAATTCTATAGCCTGGCAAATTAAGCAGCGCTCCGGGCAAATAACCTTAAACTCTGCACTCGATAAGCAAACACAAGGAAAAAACGCACAAAGCAAACTACAAAACTCTATTATTTCAGTACATTAACTTTGGATTTATTGTTTATGGCGGGGCAGGAGCTGTGTGTGTGTGTGTCTTTATGTGTATGTGTGTGAGCAGACGCTGGCACAATTTGTCACTCAGTCATTGGTCACAAACAAATAAACTTGCCATAAAGCCAGAAAGTTACCCCTCTTTAGTTTAGGATCGAGCGTATAGGGTTACAAGTTAGACAATCTGGGAAAGCTAATGGCTCAGATACGAGTACGATGAAATCTACCTGTTCAAAGAAAAAAAAACGAATTTCTTGGAAAATGTTAACAGACATTCTGTTTATTTAATCGTAAGTAGCTATTAGAGCAGGAAAATTGCCAAGCAAAGTTTAAAATTCAAATTCTTAAGAACGCCAAGAAGTATGCAACACTAATTGAAAGCGTCTTTTGTGCGTGTAAGTAACGGTAATGCTACTCGCCTCTGCCTGTCGTGCAACATTGATGCTGTCATACGATTTCCCTACAGCTGCTGCATGCATTGTTGCCATAATATGCATTGTAAATTATGCATACGCGGCGTATGCGCAATGTCAGCCAACATCCATAATGAGGCAAGCGCCAGTTGCCACAGCCATAAGTGTGAGTCTCCCCACACATGCACATACATAAACTCACACCCATATACTTATTTTTATTGACTTGGCAGCATTAGAAAGCAATTTCATTTTAGAGGTCGAGTCGTAGCTGGTATTCCTTGCGTCTTGCGATTCTGCAATGTTTATGATCGACATTTTGGCCAAGGCTCGTAAATCTTTTAAAATGGAAAATTGGCCATTGTGTGCTGTCTTGGAATAGACACAGGTCCACTCATATATGGAGTAGAGGAGCAAATCAATAAAACATTTATATATATATATATATATTCCTACGTGAGTGGCCATAAAAATGTTGCGCATTTGTATGACGAGACCCCATCGTTGGCTAATTAATAACCATGTGCCCATCTACCAATCTTCAATAAGACAAGACAAGAGCAAACAAGACACACGCAACTTTAACTCCAAGGATGGCCTCTCAAGGATTTATGGGCTGCAATTCGCAGTGTCTGTAAATAAAAGTTAAAATGCGACTTGCCACAGGCGACAACGAAATACAAGTAAGACTAGTTGACTATGGCATACTCTGTTATCAAATAGAAATATGAAAATCTTAATATAAAAAGAGTTTCCTAGTTCAACTATAGACAATGTTAGATGCAGATGTTATTTATGATTATGAGTTACGAATTTATCATAGCCATTTATACATTTCCATTGATTACAGGGTATGGCATTGTCACTTGGCAAGTCGATTGGTAGCAAGCTCTCTCAACATCGTTCGCTTGCAGAGCCTCTATTTATGTAGCGATAAAATTAAATTTATTTTAACGCCAGCCAAATGTGAGATACACACACACACACACACACACACAATGGGGCTGTTTGTGGGCGTGTCATGTGCGCACATAGTCAAACATTATCGCGAACTTAGTTGCTAGTTGAAAACTTGAATGCCAATGCCCGGCAACGTTTGTCTATCCTTCCTCTGCAGCAGTTGTGGGCGGAAATCGCTTAAATTTTCAGTAAAAGATGGGAGAGATTTCACAGCATCAGCAGAGGAGAAGCATTGAGAGGATGAGAGAATGAGACAGGAATGCTACTTCGTACCTGCGATAAAAGTTTCTGCGCCATTTTCCACTTGCCTTATTTATCACATATTCCGTTTGTGTGTGCGTGTGTGTGTGTGTGTATGAATTCAACTACCGCTGTCTCAGGCACTTTTTGGAGTCGGCAAACAGCAAACGCATGATTCCGACACCTCTGTCCACTGCTCAGCCCACTGACTACGGACTACTGACTACGGACTACTGAGTACTGAGTACGGACAACTGTCACTGGGTATAAGTGGAAACAGCGTTAGCTAATGCAAGGCATATACAAGCTGACAAATGCAGAGCAGTGGAAAATGTTGTGCAAGGCAGATGTGACATCAAGTGGGCGTGGCCGCTGTAATCAACATTCGCGCTGCAGCGGAAACAGCAAAATAGATAAACAAACGAATACGAATACGAATACGAATAGTAATTTTATGCCATGTTGCAGCAATGCGCATTTTCCTGGATTTTTGAAAGTCATATACTGAAATTTATGCTAGGGATGAGACTTGCAGTGACTGGAAAGACAAGAAAAAAAATTAAATTAGAATGGAATTAAATTTACAAGAAAGACTTTTTTACGCGGCTGCCAACTTAACTTAAATATAATAAAACATAATTTTCAATTTCAAGACTGCCAACTTGGCCTACAATATATCTATCGATATTTTATATTTATTTATCGAAATTGTCTAAATTTTAATATTAAACTAAAAATTTAATATATTGGCAACAAGGAGCAATAAAACATAAAATATTTTTAGAAAATTTTGTATTTACAATTATTCAGGAACTGTCAGCTGGAGCACTCAATTAGGCAATCCGCATGAGAACTAAGTGTCCAAATGTGATAATGCAATAAGAATCACGCAATCAACTCAAACACGTGTTCATCATTCACGGGGGTGGAGGGCGTAGTTGGTAATTCGGGTAGCTTATCGCATATTTATGCCCATTTATATCACCAGAAATAGTAGCTGGTTATTAAAAGTCTTAATTTGGTACTCGGATATTGATTTTTTGTGTATTTGGATTGATGGGTTTAGCGTGGCAATGGGCAATGGCCAATGGTTGATGGCAGATGGGATATGGGCAATTGGCTTTACTTTATGGTAATGCGATTGATAAGCTGATAATGCCCGTGGCTCATCAATCCATGCGTGACTTATTTATAAATGAATGGAATCAGTGGATAGCTGGTTGTAGTGCGCCAATGACGGGCGATAAGTCAAGAACTTCGAGGGTCTCCTTCCAGCAGGAGCAGAAGGATCAGGAGCAGGCTAATTGGCTAAGTCGCAGTCGAAAGAATCAACCACAATGGAATGCAATCGGAGCCAGTTCCCTCATCTTTGTCTCGGGTGGCATGAGTCTGGCTTGGGGTGCCGGATTTGCGGAGCACTCCATGCATCTGGAGCTGATCTCGATGAGCGTGCACATGCAGGTCTGCTGGTATGGAGCTGCCATGCTTGGAGCCCTGCTGAGTGCTCTCCTCACCCATCGCACTCCTCAGCGACCGGTCTATGTGAGTTATATGTGGTGTATTGGCTCAATTGTATCATTTAATGCTCTCGTTCGCAGATCTTTAGCTCCTGCCTGGTGTTACTTTGTGGTGTTCTCTTCCTCACGCTGCCAGAGCGAGCAGGTGCCGTTACAGCTGCCCGCTACTTGGACGGCTTCGCCAATGGCTTGGTCTTTGTGCCCACCTTGACCACTGTGGGAGAGCTGTCGGTCTGTGAGATGCGTGGCGTGTTGACTGCCTCCGTGGAGCAGCTGAGCTGTAATTTCGGCATATTCATTCAGCTCTTTTACACTGCCATTTGGAACAGTGGCTGGAGCCTGACCATTGTGGCGGATCAGGTGCACGGCTTGCTCAGCATTTTTCTTGGCGTGGCAGCATTGGCCTTGGCTCTGACCCTCTGCGTCGAGTCGCCCGTCTATCTGTTGCTGCGTCGCAATGAGCAGGCTGCAGTTGCGGCACTGCGGCACTTGCAACGTCCATCGATGGTCACGAGCGAGACGTTCCTGCTGCTGGACGAGCACAAGCGCTACGTGGCCGACAATCGAGAGCTCAGCTGGGGTCAGAGCATTCAACGTGGTCTGGTGCCATTGCTAAAGCTCACTTTGCATCGTTCCTTATACGCGCTCAGCCTCACTCCCATTGTCTGGGTTGCTCTCTACAAAACAGCTGTGGAACTGACACCAAATTTCCACACTTGGCCCTATGTGGCATTCGGCATTCTGCGCTGCACCGGCAGCTGTTGTGTTGTCTTCCTCATGGACTCCGGTGGCCGCAAGAAGCCATCGTTGTTCGGCATCTTTGCCGGAGGCACCTTTGCCATTGCCTTTGCCACCTTGTTCCAGCGTACGCCTCACATGATCTCGGCATTGTCCATGCTGTTTAGTTTCCAGTTCTTTGCGGGAGTGGCACATGCTGCCTCTGCGGTGTACTTGACGGAGGCATTTCCATTGGCAGTGAAGCCCTACTTTGTGGCAATCGTCTATATACTTGAGCTGCTTATCAGGATCGGTCCTTGCTGTTTCAAGACATCGCACAATGATATTGCCGTATACTTTTATGTCTTGGGTGGCATGTCAATTAGCTTCTTCCTCTTGGGCATCTTTTCTTTACCAGAGACGAAACTGACGACACTGGCCCAGGCTCACAGAAAAATCCGCAAGTGGTTCAACGAGGATTTCTGAAATAAATAATTAAATAATCTAATAAATCATCATGTAAACTATTCTATACATGCACACAGTTGTTACACCTCTAAAATTCCAAGTTATCAGAAAAATCAAAATATTTTTGTATCTTTTTCAGATATTAATGTATAAATATATACTTTTTTTTTAACTGTAAAACAATCAAATACAATACATCTTGGCACTCGTGTATTAAACATTTTACTGCCACCATAACTGATCGTATCAAGTTGTGATAAGTTTCAGGTAGTCGATAGTCTATTTGGCATAACCTGCCATAACCTGGCTAACCATGACTAATTTACCTTGAATTGTCCACTCAATAAACAGCAATCGATATATGTTATGACTCTTGCAATGGGGAAGCACAGAACATATACTCAACATTTAGACTATATGTTAAATGAAGTATTCGAATTCCTATTCTATTCATTTGATTTGGCTTGCCGAGCTTAGCTATATTTTATGAACACCTTGATAACCTCTTTTATCACCAATTGGCATTTGAAATGTTCTTCAACGCGCTGCTTATCAGAGCTTATCAGTAATGTGATAGTTGCTTATCTAGGCTGCCTATCAATTTCGATGATTTCTTAGCCAAAATACGTCAAAAACAGCTAACTGTGGGTACGAGCTTTCAGTTTCCATCAGTAAGCGGGCAGAACAGGTTCAAAAGTCCGTTAAAAAATACGAAATGCAAAACGACAAATTTATGCCTCCAGAGGCACCGACTCATGGATACCCGGCACAGGGAGAACCACAGCATGGATACCCCCAGCAAGGATACCCACAGCAAGGATACCCACAGCAAGGATATCCTCCGCAAGGATACCCACAACCAACTTATCCTGCTCAGAACTATGCACCACCACCACAGGGCTTCAACCCACCGCCACCACAGCACTACGGGCCACCTCCACAGATCTATGTCCCACCACCACCACCACTACAAACACTGCCGCAAGCAACAGTTGTGGTAGCATCCAACCAGCGGAGCAAACCACAATCAAACGCTGTGGGCGCAGGTGAGTTAAATCACAGGGAATTTTGTCAGCTGGCAATAAAATATAACTTCAACCGATAAGATTGGCCATGTCAATTGGACAGTTTCCGGCTTACGTGCAAATTTCATTAGAACTTGTCAGTTATTTGTCCCTCAATGGTTTTCGGAAATTCCTTAAAAAAGTGAGAATATACTGAAAATTCTTTCATTCCAGCTGCACTTATCTTTATGTCGGGTGGCATGAACATTGCATGGAGCGTGGGTTTTCGTAGTTTCGCGTATGCACTTGTACCACAGCATACATATGTAGCCTGGTTTATTGCCGTCATCATTGGAGCAGTAATAAGTTTTTTTCTCACCAATAAAGTGCCCAAGAAAATTGTGCTGGTAAGTACATCATAATTTTAGCTTCTATATGTATCTTCTCTATTGTTATGATCTGATTTTCACAGGTTGTCTCTTCGCTTCTTGTGTTAATCGCAGGAATTACAAGAGCAGCGACTAGGTACAACCTTCAGGCCGTTGAGGCGTGTCTCTATCTTGATGGTATTGCCAATGGGTTGACCTTTGCCCCAGCAATGGCGTTGGCCGGAGAGATAGCAGTGTCTTACAAGCGTGGTTCGATTACTGCATCCGTTGAGCATATGAGCTACACACTGGGATTCTTTATTCAGATCGTATATACCGAATCCTGGACTGAAGGCAATGCGTATTACTATAACTCCTTTACGTCCGATCAAATGCATGGCGTTCTCTCGGCGATTTATGGACTGATTGCTCTAATAATTGCCGCACTCTTTTGCATTGAATCTCCAGTGATCATGCTGGCCAATGGACACGAGCAGCAAGCCATTGAGGCACTGCGGCGTCTGCAGCGGCCAAACATAATCACCACGGAGACATATGCTCAGCTGGAGGAGCACAAACGTTATCTGGCGCAGAACAAGAATCTATCGACCAATGATAGCATTATTCAAGGACTGCCGGCTCTTATACGACTCATCTATTTGCGGGTACTTAGTGCCATGAGTCTGTCCACCTTTGTCTACTATGCTGTGGTTATTTCCATGGTACCCAATCTAACATTTCGGTTTTACTGGGAATTTCTAGTCTTTGGTGCTTGTCGCTGTGTGGCCACATTAATAACGAGCTTGTGTATGGAGTCGGCAGGACGCAAGAAACCAACACTTTTGGGTCTCCTAGTCTGCGGCGGCTTTGCCTTTGGTATTGGCAATTTAATAAGCGGGATTCCCTATGGTCCGATAGACACCATATTTTACCTTATCTGCATCTTCCAGATCTTTGCCGGCATTGCCTTTACGGCTTCTTCCGCCTACCTTTCCGAGGCTTTTCCCCTGGGGGTTAAGCAACATTACATCGGCTTCACTTTGATTGCCGAAATGCTGGTCTTCATTATCATAGCTTGTGTGAAGTACAGCAAAGAAGGCCATGCGATTTTCTTTTACTTTTTCGGTGTACTTTCCGTGATCGGTTTCGTTGTGGGCATTTTTTGTCTACCGGAAACACGACGCACCACACTCCGCGAGGCCCAGGACAAGTTCAAGGGCATAATAAGCAGGGCTTTCTGATTTAGTTAGGAAGTTTCTGCTACGAATAGCTTAAGTCAACCGATAACATTCCTAAAACACTACAAAATTTGTTATACATAGTAAACTTTGCAATAAATGTATCCTGAATATCACAATTTTAATCTACTTTAACCGGGTGTTTTTAGTCATACCAAGTATTCAAGAAGTGATGAAATAAACCAAACATCTTTCCACACCCGACGAAGATCTGAGTAACATATTGATAATTCTATTATAGCCCGTTTAGTTTCAAGATGATGATCAAAGGTATTTGCGTTCTCAACGGTGATGTCAAGGGTACAATTTACTTTGATCAAAAGTCGGAGACTTGCGCCGTGAAAATCACAGGTGAAGTCACTGGTCTGACAAAGGGCTTGCACGGCTTTCACGTTCACGAGTTTGGCGATAGTACAAATGGCTGCACATCCGCAGGACCACACTTCAATCCACACAATAAAGAACACGGAGCACGCACTGACGCTGATCGTCATTTGGGCGATTTGGGCAACATATCCGCTTCCGGCGATGGACCCACTGCGATCGACATTTGCGACTGCCAGATAACGATGTTTGGCAGGAACAGTATTATTGGACGCACTGTTGTAGTCCACGCCGATCCCGATGATCTAGGCCAGGGTGGACACGAGCTGAGCAAGACAACTGGAAATGCTGGAGCTCGCATTGCTTGCGGCATAATTGGCATTGCCAAAGTCTGAATTGTTAATTGTTATCCTTGTTTCAAGAATATAAATAAACGAATATAAAAATCGCTATTATCTTTATCGCTGCTTTTCTTGGATTTATGGGATTGGTACTTGACACCGTCCTGTCCGTTGAATCACCAGGCAGACACCGACGCACTGCACTCCTCCAATTGTTTAACGATCTGGTTATCGGATCTTAACGTAATGCGATAAGTGCTTATCGAGATTGCCTATCAATTTCGATGGTTTTTCTTAGTCACAGTGCGTCAAGAACAGTTAACTGTGAGTACGAACTTTCAGTTTCCATCAGTAAGCGGGCAGAACAGGTTCAAAAGTCCGTTAAAAAATATGCCTCCAGCGGCACCGACTCATGGATACCCGCCACAGGAAGAACCACAGCAAGGATATCCACAGCAAGGATATCCTGCACAGCACAATCCACTACCACCACAAGGCCTTAGTCCTCCACCAGCAGAAACACTGCCGCAATCAACAGATGTGGTAGCACCCAAAGGATGGTTTAATCGCAACCAGAGGAACAAACCACAATCAAACGCTGTGGGTGCAGGTGCGTTGAATCACGGCGAATTTGTCAGCTGGCAATAAAATATAACTTCAACCGATAAGATTGGCTATGTCAATAGAACAGCTTCCGGCTAACGTGCAAATTTCACTAGAATTTGTCAGTTATTTGTCCCTCAATGGTTTTCGGAAATGAAATTTTAATGAAATTTCTTTTATTCCAGCTGCACTTATCTTTCTCTCGGGTGGCATGAACATTGCATGGAGCGTCGGTTTTCGTTGTTTAATGTATGCAACTATGCCCCAACATACAAATGTTGCCTGGTTTATTGCCGTCATTATTGGAGCAGTAATAAGTTTTTTTCTCACCAGTAAAGTGCCCAAGAAAATTGTGTTGGTAAGCATAACAAATTTGTCACTCCCATCTGTATCTTCTCTATTATTCTCAACTGATTTTCACAGGTTGTCTCTTCGCTTCTTGTGTTAATCGCAGGAATTACAAGAGCATCGACTAGGTACAACCTTCAAGCTGTTGAGGCGTGTCTCTACCTTGATGGTATTGCCAATGGGTTGACCTTTGCCCCAGCAATGGCGTTGGCCGGAGAGGTAGCAGTGCCTTATATGCGAGCTTCGATTACCGCATCCATCGAGCAACTGTGCTACACACTGGGATTCTTTATTCAGATCGTCTATACCGAATCCTGGGGTAAAGGCAACGCGTATGACCATAGCTCCTTTACATCCGAACAAATGCATGGCTTGCTCTCGGCCATTTATGGACTGATTGCCCTGATTGTTTCCATATTGCTAACCATTGAATCACCAGTGGCCATGTTGGCCAATGGACACGAGGAGCAAGCCATTGAGGCACTGCGTCGTCTGCAGCAGCCAAGCGTTATCACCACGGAGACATATGCCCAATTGGAGGAGCACAAACGTTATCTGGCGCACAACAAGTATCTGTCGATCTGTGATAGTCTTGTTCGAGGACTGCCGGCTCTTATACGACTCATCATTTTGCGGGCACTTTGTGCCATGAGTCTGTCCACCTTTGTCTACTACGCTTTGGTTGTTTCCATGGTACCCAATCTTACTGTTCGCTTTTACTGGGAATTCGTAGTCTTTGGTGCTTGTCGCTGGGTCGGTACGTTAATAACGAGCTTCTGTTTGGAGTCTGTAGGACGCAAGAAACCAACATTAATCGGTCTTCTCGTCAGTGGAGGCCTTGCCTATGTTATTGCCTATATATTGAAAGACCTCCCCTATGGTCCGATAGAATCCATTTTTTACCTTCTCTGCGTCTTTCAGCTCTTTGCCGGCGTTGCCTTTACGGCTTCTTCCGCCTACCTATCCGAGGCTTTTCCTCTGAAGGTTAAGCAACATTACATCGGCTTCACTTTGATTGCCGAAATGCTAATCTACATTATCACAACCTGTGGCAAGTACACAAAAGTTGGTCATTTATTTTTCTTTTATTATTTCGCTGGATTATTGCTGATCAGTTTCGGCATGGGCATTCTTTGTCTACCGGAAACACGACGCACCACACTCCGCGAGGCCCAGGACAAGTTCAAGGACATGAGGGTCAGGCCATACTTCTGTAGGGGGATTTCAATCTGTTAACTGCACTTGAAAATCGACTATTGATTATTATATTTATCAATTGCTAAATGCATTTTATGAAGGTTGCAGCTGCAAAGCCTTAATTGACACTTATCTGATATACTGGCAAAATTGAATAGACCTTCAATGCGTCAGCATCTGTAAATAGTTCTGGCAACAATTAACAAGCAACAACATATAATGGCTTATATACATATATTGATTAATTTGCAGGTAATGTACACAGCTAATGTATTTAATGCAATAAATTAAGAGTGTATCTAATCAGAGATTAACCTTTTTTGCCAAGCCCCGTGTCCGTTTGGCCTTGACTTTATTTCTGGACAAATATATAACGAGTTTTGTTATCGAAACCATATTTGGTCTTATCAATCACTATGCTTATCAAAATATAGCCCAAAGTTTTACCAACTGAGCGTAAAAACTTTTTATAAACGATTTGTCGACTGTCAGAGCTTTTAGTGTGACAGCACCTTTCAGTGAAGTTTATTGCCAAACGAGTTCAGTCAACCGATAGATAAATAAGTAATTATAGCAATAGAAAATGAAAAACGATAAATATTTACCACCAGAGCCGACGGCACTTGGATTTGCTTCGGCACCAACAGAAATACCACAAAGTTATCCGCCGCCAAGCTATTCTCAGCATGAAAATCCACCGCAAGGATATCCGCCACAAGTATATTCACCGCAAGGATATCCACCACAAGTATATCCACCACAAGGGTATCCACCACAAGGGTATTCATCACACGGGTATTCACAACAAGGATTTCCACCGCAAGTGCACCCACAACAAGTGTACCCACAGCATTCGTATCCACCACCACAAAACTATGCTCCACCGCCCTCCCAGCACTTTGAACCACCCCCAACACAGTCGCCCCCACAACAGAATATAATCTTTGTGCGTCCCAGCAGTTGGTACAAACGCACCGCAATGAATAGACCACAAAGCAACGTCTTGACTCCTGGTAAGTTGAAAAGTAAAGTGGGAAAAGTAACGATTATAAGACAATTCATAGTAATATATACATTAAGAAGTCATCCTCTTCAATTACCCTATTTTAAAGATGTCCTAACTAGAAAAAAAAGTGCATAAGTCACCCATTTATGTATATGTTCATTTATGTTCCGACACTGTATGATTAATTATCGTTTGTTTGGCAATCAAGTTGCAAAAATATTCAGATAAGATTAAGCAGATACTCGTGCTATTTGGCTTATTAGTTTGTTAATTAAAGTTCACTTATCGCACTTAACAAATTATTGTATCTTTATAGCCTCTATTATATTTCTCACGGGTGGCATGAACATTGCCTGGAGCATTGGATTCCGTCATCAGATCTATTATAACGTAAGTACGCATGTAAGCATCGCTTGGTTCATTGGAGCCATCATTGGAGCAGCCATCTCGGCTTTTCTGCCCAAGGCCATACCAAGGAAGGTGATCACGGTGAGTACTCAGTTCTCTGCACCACTGCACCACATTCTAATGACTTGATACACAGCTGTTCTGCTCGATGCTGGTGCTGATTGGTGGAATTGTGAATTGCAGCACTCATTACAATCTCGATGCCCTCGAAGCAAATCTCTATTTGAATGGCATTGCCAATGGATTGGTATTCGCTCCGACACTGGCGCTGGCTGGGGAATTGGCCGTGTTTTATATGCGTGGCAAGATCAGTACGTCCATTGAGCAGTTGAGCTTCAACCTGGGCATCTTTGTGCAAGTCATGCTCAGCTCAGGATACTCATCTTCATCGTATCATTCGGCTGGTTACAATCCCGAGCGCGTCAGTGGCATTATCGCTGCAGTGCTTGGATTTATGGGATTGGTAATTGGCGCCTTTCTGTTCGTCGAATCACCAGTCGATTTGGTGGCCAGCGGACGAGAGCAGGCAGCCACCGACGCACTGCGTCGCCTGCAACGCCATCGCGCTCCCAGTGATCAGACTCTGGCCCAGTTGGAGGAGCACAAGCGTTATGTGGCCGATAATGAGAGGCTGTCGAAAGAGAAAAGCTTCCGCTGTGCAACTCCAGCCTTTATCAAACTCTGCCTACTACGCGGTCTCAATGCCGTCTGCATATCCAGTTTCTTCTTCGAAATGATATATCGTGCCAACAGTGTATATTTGTGGGGTCAGGAACACTTCATTTTATTTGGCGCCTGCAGGCTGCTGGGCAGCGTCCTTGCCTCCATATTTGTGGACTTTCTGGGACGGAAGATTCCACTACTCGTGGGTCTGGCTGGGAGCACTTCCTTTGCCTTTGCCGCTGGCAGCGAGGTCGTTTTTGGTTACCGGAATACCGAGACTTGGCTGTACACTTTCCAATTCTTTGCTGGCTTAACATTCACCATCTCCTCGGCATACCTTTCCGAGGCCTATCCGCTGAAAGTGAAGCAAAGCTTCATTAGCTTCACCTATATAATCGAAATGGTGGTGTTTATCATCATTGGAACATCTGATTTAATCGATGAGTTCTTGTATATTATTGGAGGCCTCTTGGCGGCCGCCTTCTTCCTGTCCATTGTGTGGATGCCAGAGACACGAAGGACCACACTCCGTGGAGCACAGCAGAAATTCAGAGGATTCATAACGTGTTGCAACAACTTTAACGAGAGCAGCTAAATTAATATATATATAATGTAATTATTACTCAATAAAATATTAAACGATTTAAAATAAAGGCAGAAATAAATGGACTTTTACTTTCAAAAATGCTCACATCAAATTGTATTACTCACAAAGACTGCAAACAACAAATCCGTAGGGCAATTCCATTGTTGAGTCTGACTAATGAGAAAAAGAACTTGGAGTGTAAGAGAAACCTAGAAAAGAGAAGGGAAGTGTTAGTGTAAGTGTAAGTGAAGAGCACATTAAATGATTATTACCTCGTTTTTATCTGTTCAAATAAAGAAACAATATAAAATCGAAGAGCCAAAGAAAAGTAACATATGCTTCTATTTGACGTGCCTAGAACCCAGTATAAACAATGTAGAGATAAGTGACTAGCTGAAAAGGTTGCGATAGCGATAACACCACCTACGTTTATCAATCAATACACGATAAGATTCGTTTACCAAAGGCTAAACCAAACGGAAACCTGTTCGACAACCGACAATCGACATATCGCCGAAAATATGTCTACTCCGTGGAGTAGTTCTCTCTAGCTGCTCAACGCAACTGGACGCACTCCACGAAAATATGGAACCAAGAAATGAATATCAACGCACGGCGTCACAGTCGACGGTGGGATATTCACCGTTGCCAGAGCCAAATCGAAGAGAGGCACAACAACCACACCTTCCACATCAGTATCAACTGCCTTCCAGCTGTTGTAATCGGGATATGCGAAATCAGCCACAATCAAATGCTTTGGGCGCAGGTAAGAAATTTATAAGAATGGGAGCAATGTCTCAATTATCTTTGGGAACATATATATTTTCGAAATGTATACACTGAAAAGTCCAGTTCTAAACGCACTCTGGCAACGCTGAACTGTAATATCAATAAATTCAGGAAAACGGAAGTCTGCAATTATTCACCACACCCAAATAACTTTCCCATTTGATAATTCTTCTAAGAATCTTTTTAATGAGTAATAATTTTAAATATATTGTTATATTTCTTAACTTTTAGCTGCACTGATCTTTTTGTCCGGCGGCATGAACATTGCCTGGAGCATTGGCTTTGACAATCTGGAGGATGAGCTGGTGATTTGTTTGCATGTGCGGGTTGCTTGGTTTATTGGAGCCATTTTAGGTGCTCTACTCGCACTTCTTTTGGGCAGACTCTTCTCCTACAAGCTGCTCATGGTGAGTGAACGAATCATTGGAAGGCTCAAAGAACTAGTTGAAATGAACAGTTTATATTTTCAGCAACTCTGCTGTCTGCTCGTCATCATTGGTGGCATCTTGGTGACTGCCACACAACTCGAGGTGCAGGCCATGTTGGCAGCACGTTACCTGAATGGCCTGGCAAATGGCTTGGCATTGCCATCCACTTTGGCCATGGCCGGGGAGTTGGCAGTGTGCTATAAGCGTGGCACAATTGCCTCTGTCACGGAACAGATGTCCTGCACCCTGGGCATATTCATGCAGATCGTTATCAGCGTCAGCTGGAGCACCGAGTACGAGCTGAGCGTGGACCAGTTTCAGGGTGTTCTGTGTGCCATTTATGGCGGCATTGCAATGTGCCTGGCAACCCTGTTCAGCATTGAGTCGCCGGTGCTGCTGCTGGCCCGAGATGAGCAGGAGTTGGCTATCGATGCACTGATACGTCTGCAGTATCCCAGAGCTGTCACGACTGAAACCAACGAGCAGCTGACTGAGCACAGCTCCTATCTCGCCCACAACAACTCCCTGGGCGTGGCACAGGCCTGGTGTCAGGCGTTGCCCGCGTTGTTGCGCCTCTGCCTGCTGCGCGCTCTCTACGCCATGAGCACCAGCATGCTGGTCATCTTCACCCTGACGGTGACCAGCACCAGCGTCTATGGCATCAGCTCAGGTCCCTATGTGCTCTTCGGTCTGCTGCGTCTGGCGGGCAGCTGCAGTGGCGCCTTCGTGCAGGATACTCTGGGCCGCAAGTTGACCCAGCTGATTGGCTTTATGATCTGCAGTGGAACTTCCATTGCCGTGGCTAGCAGATTCACGGGTGTGGACTTTGTAAGGATTCCAGACTTGAGAATGGCATTGTGGCTGCTCCTAATCTTCCAGTTCTTTGCGGGCCTTGGCTTTGCACCCAGCTCCGTCTATCTATCGGAGGCTTTTCCTCTGTCTGTCAAGCGAACCTGCATTGCCATCATCTATGTGCTGGAGCTCACTGTACAGATGTCTGTCTGCATCGTGGACTTGAGTCTGCACACTGCGACCATCTACTTTTTTGGCCTTGGCGTATTCCTATTGCTGGGCTTCGCATTTAGCCATTGGTATCTGCCAGAGACCAAGTTTCTGACTCTGCGACAGGCGCAGCAAAAGTTTCGGGAATTCTCGTGATCAGCCCAGAAGTAGGCACAACCCACAGAAAGACTATGTACTAACTAACTCTAGCTATATTTAGACATAAAATTTGCCTGATTAAAATATATGTATACTTTATAGACTTTTATATTAAACGACTGATAAGCCTCTAATATCAGCGAGCATTTGAAACTCTTGCATTTGACTACTTTCTAATCAGAGTCCAATTTTCACATCTTTTTGAGTGCACTCAACAAATTGTTGCTATTTTTCAGATAGATTGATCTGAAAACAATTTTCTGTTAAAAAACATAGTTATCTTTGAACTGGAAGACTCTGTATGCCGAATTTTAAGAAAACAATGGACCCCTGTACTTTTTTTAAGTACGGGGTCTAAACATCTGGGAGTATAAAGAGAAATTGGATCTCAGATTGTGGTGGAAATCAATTAATCACTTTTAAGCTATATCACTTTAGATATATTTTTTTTTAAGATGAGATATAAAGTATAAAGCAAATAAAAAAAATAATTAAGAATAAATGATAAAAAAAAAAATTAATGAAGGTTTTTTAATGATTTGTAAATTTATTTAAACTTTAACGGGTTGTTCATAATTTGATTTATTTATATTTTTGTCTATTTTAAATAAAGTATAAGTGAACTCTCTAAATTCCAAATTTGTAATTGATCCAATTTAAAAAAAAAATCACAAAAATTGTTTCAAACCTTTTTTGTATACATACAAAGTTATATTGTAGCTCGAATTTAAATTGAGAAAATGTTTGTTTTCAATTATATCAAAGAGTGAAAAGATACTTCAAACTTACTTGTACAGACTGTGTGTAGAGCATTTGTAATTCGGTGTGTATCGCCATTTTTACGGAAGCTATTCGTTTATTGAGTTTTGTGTCCACTCTACCCACTTGGGACGCCTACTATTCAAATTTAATTAATTTATTTATACTTATATCCAGTAATCATATTGATAAGTGAGCGCGCAAAAAGTTTTGTACGTCTGGCAGTTTGCCTGTTTGTCTGTTTGTTTGTTTGTATCTGTAAGGGTATTTATCTTATCAGAGAGCTTCGACGAACTCGCCTCGAGCACTTCAGACAACTGTTGTGTGTGCTTTCCGTTTATCAACTGCACATTCAACCGGTCGGTCAGGCGAACAGCAACTGTCCAGCTCTCGCCCAATCTCTCACTCTCTCTAGAGGGCAAGTGAATCGCAATAGTGAATCGCGCGAAATCGAACCCCAATTAATGTTAAAACTCAGTATGTTAAAATGACGGATACGGACACAACAACAAGTGACAAATTCTGAACTTTCTGAATAGAAAAACAAGAAAACAAACTAGGAATAACATATAGTGGTTGTGATTGTGATTCTGAATGGAATCGCGATTGTGTTTGTGATTGTGATTGTGACAGGCAAATAATCAAATCGATTGTGCTCGTTGAAAGAAAATTGCAGTTTAAGCGCGATAAAGACGTAATTAGCTAAAATGCCATTGCTGCCAACCATTGAGGAGGAGGGCAAACTCTCCTGGCTGCGTCTCATGTGGCGCTATCGCCTGCAGTTCCAGTCGATGACCGCCGGTAAATTCGAAATGAAAACCAGACTTCAAATCTGTCTGTGTTCGAGTAGCATTTGACTCTCAAACTGTTACCATCTCTGTATCCTTCAGCTTCACTTGTGTTTGTGGGCAGCGGCATGCGACTGGCCTGGTCCATTTTTGATACACCCGCCGGCAAGTTCCACAACAGCTACGGCACTCACAACATAATGATGAGTTGGTTCATTGGCGCTGCTCTTGGCGCTCTCCTTGCGGCGGTCTTTGTCCAGCGCGTTACTAAAAACGTGGCCTATGTAAGTGCTCCTCCTACCTACCTGTCTACCTACCTACCTACCTCCTCGCTTGTGGGTTAACTGACAGCCATTAGCTGCTTATCTCACATCCATAAACTGATAAACTTCAAATCGCATTTGCCATTAACTCTCACAATCTTAATTAGAGCTATGGCCCTCGACACGATTTTGGGGGAATTACAAGTACCACTAAAACCAAAACAGATTGTTCAATCTTCAAATCTTCTAATAATTTCATTATATTCGGCTATTTAAATAACAAACAAAAAACCCATTGCATTTTTAGGGCTTAGCGAAGCTTTAAAAGTGTTTCTATAATTAGATTTTAATGCCAATTAATTGCGTAAATTGGCTTATTAATAAACTTGTAGCTTATATATAAAATTCGTTGGCCTCAAACATTCATTTATTCATTCATTCACTGAGCATTGTACAAGACAAACCGCTTGAGGTGCAGGATTTAAATTTTGGCACAACAAAGATACGACTTTTTGGAAAATTCGACCTGCAAGTGCGTCAAATTAAAAATCAAAGTTTTAGTTTTAGCGTATTATATTTTTCATTAGTTTCTTTTGAACACATGCTTCAATCCTTTAATCAATATTTTACAATAAAACTGTATTAGTAAATTCAATTTAAATGAATAGATTATTTGATTAATCGACTGATTTGCAGACCTCCAGCGGCTTTCTTCTGCTCGTGGCTGGTATTCTGAATCTGGTGCTGCCGAGTCACTTCATCTCCGCCTGCTACAGCAGCGTCAGCGTAGGAGCCGCCTATGGACTGACCCAGGTGCAGGCTCTGGTCACTGGCTCGGAGGTGGCCCACAAGTCGATCCGTGGCATGTTGCTCAGCTGTGAGCGCATCTTTCTCTGGCTGGGCGTTTGCATTCAAGTCATTTATACGCGTCTTTGGCATACCCTGGATTCTGTGGAGATGGGACACTCGATGCACATCAACCAGCTGCATGGCGTGCTCTTGGCCACTTTGGGCGTAGCTGCGGTGATTTTGTCGCTGGCTCATCGTCTGGAGTCGCCACTGCTGCTGCTGCGCCAGGAGCGGGACATGGCACTGGGAGATACCCTAAAGCAGCTACATGGTCAGTCGCAGTCGGGCACGGAGCTGCTGCGTCTGCGCGAGGATTGTCGACAGCTGCACAATGCACGGGACTGGGAGCAGTTTGCGGAGGTTCCTTTGGACTCCAGCTGGTACCGCCTCTCCCGTCGCATGCTGCCGCTGCTCAAGGTGCTCTTCCTGCGCTGCTTTGCCGCTCTGGCGCTCTCACTGCCCTACAATCGGGCCTTTCTGGTGATTAGCGAGTATGGACTGCAGTGTGACATGAATTGTCTGTACTGGCTGGCATTCTGTGGCCTACTGGGCAGCTTGGGTGGTGCCTTGCTGGTCGACTGGCAAGGACGCCGCAAACTCTGCTCGTTGTCGCTGTTCGTGTCGGGCATTGTCATTGTCATGGTTGGCGGCGTCTTTGAGCACTTGGAGCTGGTAAAGAAGACCTACTTTGACATCAATCTGCAGGCCATTGCCTGGCTCATGCTGCTCTTTGAGATTATTGTGGCTGCTGGCGTCGCGGTGCCTGCTCTCGTCTACACTGGGGAGGCATTCAGCGTGGCCCACAAGGCGCGGTGCCTGGCCGGCATCCTCATTTGCGAGCAGGCCTTGCAACTGAGTCTCATGGCGGCTTCTTTTGAGCACCATTTAAGGGATTCAGTGTTCTTTTTTACCTTTGGTGGCTTGAGCTTTACCTTCGGCCTGCTTGTCTTCACCTTGATGCCGGAGACGAGGCAGTTGACACTCTACGAGTGTCTGCTAAAGTTTAAGAAAGTTCCCTAGACTCTACTCCCATCAAGTCGTATCCAGTTACCTATCAAATAGCTATTCCTATCTACACTAAGTGGCATGCATTTATCTCTAATAGCATATTCTGAATATTGTGCATAAATAGAACTATTTCTTATATTGAGACATGACTGTAGTATTACATTCTATTTATTCCACATATCAAATATATTTTCAAACTTTCTACACTTTGCAAAAGCTCTCATAACTTTCAGTCACCAATGGGTTAAGTATTGTTTGCTAAGCTAAAAGCTTATTAAGCTGTTGGCAGCTTTCGTTTAAGCTTTTTGCTATAACTGAATAGCTGTAACCAGTATTCTCGTTCCAGAGCTTTTATTGGAAAGCAGACAGAAATTTACCCTTATTCACTTTGTAAACAATGTTTTTTTTTCTCAGCCGGCTTTCGAGCAGCTTTTTGCTCATTCATAGAGTTGTACGACTTATTGGGATTGCCATTGCCCTCTAATATGGCATATTGTAAACTTAAGACGTTCTTCAACAAGGATTTTATAGAGAGAGCAACAACAGAGCGAGAGCGAAAGAGTTGGGCAGAAGGTGAGAGAGGAGCAGAAATCAAGTTGATGAATATGGCGTGTGATGAGTCTGAATGGCACTCGCAGCAATATCCAAAAAACACCAAAAACAGTTGCGAATAACGCGTATGCTTAGAGTCAAGGAAGAGCAAAAGGCGAAAGAAGGCGAAAGGAAAGCCAAGTGAAACAACTCCCAGGACAGCTCACTCGAGTGCTCTGCCATCTAATGATGTGGAAAATTTGCTCGCCCACCCAAAAATGTTAGATACACATACACACATGCATATATGTATGTATGGTATGTACTTATGCCATGTATGAAAAGTTATTGATATGCAATATTTGTGTTTTTGTTGCAGTCATAGTCATCTTCATTTCCAAGTAAGTCGGAGCACTTTGGGGTCTCGTTTGTGCATTAAGTGCTCTCGGTTTTGTCTATGTCTTGTCTTCTTTACTTTGTCTATGATGCTGAACCTTTCTTCTGCGTTGCGGTTGTTCTGGTTGCTTTGAGCCTGGTTGCTTGACCCTTTGGCAAAGTGTGACCACAATTAGCCGTTGCGGTAAATGCCGATACTCACAGGCCAATAACATGCGGCCAATGTCAGTAAAAGCAGCAGCAACAACAACAACAGCAGTTGGCCAAAGGACCAAAAGGACCCTCGAGACGCAGACGCTGCTCGGCTAAATGAAGCGTCGGGAATTGAGTTGAAAGTTATTTAATTTTTAATTGTATTAATTACTGTGAGCCAAAAAATATGCAAACTTGTGCAAATTTGTTTATTTATGCAGTAGCAATAGCCGAAACATCTTTTCTTTAGCTTCTGCTGTTGTTCTTGTTGTTGTTGTTCCCATTTCCCAACGGCTCCGCCCAAAACTTAAAGTTTAAGCTAATTATGCAGCCTGAGCCACAAAAGTTGGCGCTTTATTTTTGCTACACATAAAAATATACACGATAAGGCATTTAATTAACTCAACAAGCTACAACTTTCATAATTGCTTAATGCACACACACATAGAGAGGGAGAATATAACAAACCTGGCCCACTGATAAACTAAAGAAATTAAGAAATTATAGTCGAAATTTTGGCACTATAGACATAGCCTGTTGAAATACTTGGAAAAGATAAAAAAATAAGGAGCGAAACTTGTAAAATACTTCGAAGAAAAGCTCTAAGATATGTATTTTAAAGTTCATATAAATAATAACTAATTCTCTTAAAGTTTCTTATATGTATATAACGAAAAATATTTTCTTTATTTGCTTTATTAACTCTTAGTGATAGATAAAGGTATCTGCTTTGGCTCTGCAGTGTTTCAACTGTTCAACTTTAACACAGTTTCACAAAAGGGCAACTTTCGGTACTGATTTACGAAAAGTGCAACATTCTTTACGGCGTAAAAAGCATGAACTAAGCTTCCTCCTTTTATTTCTGACCTTTTTTTATCTGTTTTTATTTGGCAGTCAGTAGCGCTCAAAGCGAAAGCAACAGCAACGCCAACAGCTTCGAAAAAGTTTACTTTGAGCTGCGAATATTTTAAAACTAAAGCAACAAAAAGTATACTACAAAAATATTGTGGTGCACGTATATATTCGGCTCTTGGCAGGCGACAGGACATAGCAAGGATGCTGCTACTTTAACTCAGGGCCAAAAGGTTGCTTCTCTCTTTGTATGTTTCAATTAACTGAAATGGAAAACGACAATCGTAAACATTAACATTAACATTAACCGCTTTGAGCGTGTGTGGCACAGCAGGAGCACAAGGGGGCGTTAGGAGCTTGGGGGCGTGGCAAAAAAAAAAACAGAAAAAACTAGAGCTGCAGCTGCAATGCAAATCGTTTTGTTGTGGCTAAAAAAACACGTTGACGAGCAGCAGCAGTCAAGAAAATGCATTTCAATAAGCCAAGAAAACGGACTTGGTAATAAAACGAGACAGATGCTGTGAGCGAGCGAGATGGAGGGAGTGGGAGAGGGAGTGAGAGAGTAGGAGCAAGAGAGGGGGGGAGGGGTAGGGGGGGCAAACAAGGGTGCGTGCCGGCATCGTAAATGAAAATAGCAAACAAACGTAAAATTTTATTTGTGCGCAATTTTCTATAAATTTTCATCGATTGCCATTGGGATATTGGCGACATTTGCGTTTGGCATTTTGCTGCTTACAGCGTCCTTCAGTTCCACACACACACACACACACACATTCACACTCACACACACACACACACACAGTAAATGTTGCTACTTTAGATGTTGTTGCTGTTGCCATAACTTTGACTGCACTTGGAATTATGTTTTGTTGTTGTTGTTGCCACCTCACATGAAATTGAAAAACGCTCTGTGTGTGTGTATGTGTGTTTGTGTGTGTTGATTTTCAATCAGCAACCAATACCGACAAAAAAATGAAGTTTCTTTAACAGGAAAAACGAGTTTAAATAAATTATGTGCTCAAGCCAAGCAAGAAAGAAATACCTATAAGCAGCAACAACGACAACAGGAACAACAACAATGGGAGGCAGCTTGGACATTGGCATCGAATTAATGTCTCAGCATGCCGCAAAATGGCCGACGTGGCGGAATTTATGACTCCGGGAGACAACTCTAAAGTGGCCAGCGCTGCGGTGTGACAATAAAATGGCGTCAAATTGCCATAAAAATGAGGCCCGAAGTAGAAGACGATGGTAACCCGAATCGTTGGCAAACCACAACCAAAGTAATGTCGCCCATATAAAAGTGAAATAATAAATAAGCACATAAACACTGAAAGTGGTTGGGTATTTGACGGAATTGGCGGGATTGGCGGGGACTGAGGCGGGATAACACACAATCTATAAACCAAAGGGTTTCTGACTGCCAATTTTTGCCGTTAGGCTCATAAATTTATCGCAAACGAAAAGAAATATTCCACTCGGAGTTGCACTTCATAAGCAGCTTTAAACAATTTGGCAATAAGTCTTTAATCAATTGGATAATGGGACAGGTCAGTTTAGGAGTATATTGCGAGAAGAATCAATTTCACTTGTTCTATAATACTTAGCAGTGGTATATAGCAGTTAAAAGAGTCGAATTGCATTTAATAGGATTTAAAAAACAAAAAAATTATATTAAAACTAATTCAGCTCAGAGATAAATGGTTTCAAAATACTCTACATAAAGCAGAAATTTTCAAATTTCAGTTTTTTAAAATTTATTTTAGATAATTAAAAACTTTTAAGTGTGATTAAATGTATGAGATCAACAGATAAGCTCTTTAATTTCAACTACCCTTGCCCACCACTTTTTCAATAGGTATATCGCATCAAAATTGTATTTGTTGCACAAAAAAGCTTTTGTATTAATTTGAACAGTTGTCAAGTCAGCAGACAAATGTGGAATTAATACAATATATATATGTATGCTACAACCAAAATTGTCACATATTTCATTTTTATTTTTATTTTCCAGTCAAAGTAATTTTTGTGCCACATAAATTGACACGTTTTCATTTGCTCTTGGCCATGTTGTTGTGTCTGTTGTGTTTGTTGCCTGTCACAGTCAATTGTGAGTGTATTGTCTTTGGGTTAACTGTTCAGAGACAAAAGTTTAGTAAGGCAACACATAAAGTTTTAATTTAGCCAATTTGATTGGTCCTTTTTGGAGAGTCGTCGACACGTTTCACGTTAAAAAGATTGTCAAAAATTGAAGAGAACTTTGGCAGCTGCTCAGAATGCAGTCTGACACGTCTGTGATTGTGCAGTTAGTCAGTCAGTCAGGACAGACAGACAGACAGACTGTCCTGGCCCCAAACCAAGTTGGTAACATAAACTACTCGCTTTCAATGCAAAATGCCACACAAAGCGCATTAAATTTAATTAGTTGACATAAATTTTCTGGCACTGCAGCTGGAGAGGCACAAGAAGAAGGAAAAGGAGAAGGATGTAGAGGAGGAGAAGGAGATGAAGCTGTGGTTTGCTATTTGCATCAAAGCGAAAAGTAAAGCAAGCACGAAAATCATTCGAGTTGACATTTTTAATGGAAGAGGAACAGAAAGAGGAACAGGATGAGCCAAAAGGAATAAGTCTGGGCCATTTTATACAAAAAGTCTGGACGGATTCTGTCGAGTTGAGTGCATGCATTTTCATGACTTATGCAAGTTTTGACGACAGGTGCACGTGTCAGTGTATGTATGTGTATGTGTGTGTATGTGTATGTGTGTGTTAGTGTATTCGTGTTAAATCAACTGTCATTTCCCGTTGGCAAACTTTGTCCTGCAATCCAGCCAGCTAGCCAAAGCCTGTCGTCTGAGAGCCACTTCGAGTTATGATAGCTTCATGCGTTTCAACAATTTACTTGACTGTTAACGGCGCTGAATTATATATATATATAACATCAAGAGGAAGAAGCAGAGAAATCAGAGCTGGTTAAGGTAGAAGCATATCAAGAAATCGGAAAGAGCATTGCACGTAGGAAACGATAACGAGCAGGAAATTCTTTTCAACTACTTAATTCTTTAATAGACTAGTTAAAGTGTTTTATCACAATCTCCCAAACTGAATAGATAACTAACTCAAATATATAACACTTGCAAATTAAATTCAATAACAATAGCTTAACAATAGTTCACGAATTCAAAGCAATTTCAACAGGTTCAATGGCAGCATTTAAAAGCAATTATAATTGCCTATATTAAATTATCATCACCCCAAAATTCAATTGCATTGTGTGTATTTTAAATAAACTTAAGCCTAGCAACAAGTAACAATAAATTGCCAGACTGGCAGACATCCTGTAAACAATTTTAAAGCTTCTTATGTCTGTACAAAGTGAATGAATGAATATAAATAAAATTAATATTCAACATCTATGAAATACACGATGATTTTACATAAACGACTTACAGATACTCTCTCTAGAAACATAGTTGTTAGGTATCTTCGCGTTCAAGCTTACTTTCTACACCTTACACACATAGTTATGCGTTATTATTGAAGGATTTTCACATCATTCTTTTCTCGCTACCAGGTATAAAATGATTTAAAATTGTTGCAACACTTTTTTCACTCTTCACGTTGCACTTTAAGCCGGCATGGGAATATTTGTTTTTTGTGCGCGTAACTGTTGTTAATTAAATTTTTTTATTAACACAAAAATGTAGTCGGATGATGGAAAGAGAGAAGTGGATGAAAGGAGAGAGAGAGTATCATTTATGGCATGCAATTAACGCCATTAAAAATCACTGCATGCTAATTAACTATGATACATACAAGGATAACTGAGCTCTTTTTACCTGTATAGTAGTTTCCCCTCTTGTTGGTTATATCTACTGGAAATGAAAGACCAAAATGGCAATTGAAATGGAATTTGCTGTGTGGCAAATATTGTGACTTTGGCACGCGAAATGATGAAACAACACAATTTCACATCCGCAACTGCAGCTGCAATTGTGAGAGGAGGAAAGAGTTGAAGGTGAGGAGAAAGAGGAAAGGGACAAACTTCGATAATGTCTGTTAGAGTATTGACAACTGTATTCTCACCGTTGTTTGACTTGACTGACAAACGGAAGCAAGGAGTCAGCCAGGGTTTGAGTTCTGTTTTGTCCCGTTCTCTTTGTGCGCTTTGAGTTCCTCCCCCTACCCCCACACCTCTGCCACACTCTCAACGTTCTCAGCTTGTTTACAAAATAAGCGAAAGCTGTGCCAATAAGCCTCAACGTCGCCTGCACTTAATTTATTTGCAACAAAATGTCGAGAAACTGAAACTTTTACGCAAGTGCAACTTTGCTTTACGTGTTTTTTACATTCGCATCCGCATCCTCATCCGCATCCGCATTCACGTCCGCGTCTGCATCACTTGGCTTGTTTTCAACACGTTCGCGTTGAACGGGAGAACATGCAACGCGCTTTTTGGCGACCGCAAACACGAAAGCGGTGGCAGGAAGTCGATTGAATTGGTAAAGGATCCGAGCTGCGAGGGGCAACTCAAGGAAAGGGGATGACGTCGCGACGTAGACAAACTTGGAGAGGGGGGAGGGGGAGCTGAAATCGATGTGAGTCTGTCTGAATGCCCGACTGATTTTTATGTTACAGCTGTGAAATTAAAGCATTTACATATCAGTGACTGCTTCGGAGCGCAGGCAACAGAATAAACAGAACAAACAGATTCGCAACCTTCAACATTGACTCAGTTGATTCAAGCAAACAAATTTTTATATGAAACGACCTCACGGTAACGCCCTCTTTTTATTTTTTTTTTACTTACCACATAAACATCCTCTTTACTCACCGATATCAGCTGTCTTCGCTATTAAATGATGTTGGTAACACACTGACACAGAAGATACTATCGAAATTGGATATTAACAATGCTATATATTTTTCAAGGAAATCGGTAAAGATTTGACAAAGTTATGACCAATTTAAGTTTTCGAAAATGTGTCAAGGGGAAAGTATGGAAAAATTAGACAATGATGGAAAAAAAATTCAATTTTCCAATTTTGATGCAGAATTAAAATAGAGGCAAATTAATGAAAAAATTGATATTCCGCAAGGAAATCGGTTAAGATTAGACAAAGTTATGTCAGTATGAAGTTTGTGATAAAGTGTCAAGGGGAACGTATGGAAAAATTGGACAATGATTGAAGAAAAATTCAATTTTCCAATTTTGATGCAGAATTAAAATAGAGGCAAAATAATGAAAAAATTGATATTCCGCAAGGAAATCGGTTAAGATTTGACAAAGTTATGACAGTACGAAGTTTGTGATAAAGTGTCAAGGGGAACGTATGGAAAAATTGGACAATGATGGAAGAAAAATTCAATTTTCCAATTTTGATGCAGAATTAAAATAGAGGCCAAATAATGAAAAAATTGATATTCCGCAAGGAAATCGGTTAAGATTTGACAAAGTTATGACAGTACGAAGTTTGTGATAAAGTGTCAAGGGGAACGCATGGAAAAATTAGACAATGATGGAAGAAAAATTCAATTTTCCAATTTTGATGCAGAATTAAAATAGAGGCAAATTAATGAAAAAATTGATATTCCGCAAGGAAATCGGTTAAGATTTGACAAAGTTATGTCAGTTTGAAGTTTGGGAGATAAAGACAAGGGGAAAGTATGGAAAAATTGGACAGTGATTCGAAAAAAATTTAATTTTTCAATTTTGATGCAGAATTAAAATAGAGGCAAAATAATGAAAAAATTGATATTCCGCAAGGAAATCGGTTAAGATTTGACAAAGCTATGACAGTTTGAAGTTTGTGATAAAGTGTCAAGGGGAACGTATGGAAAAATTGGACAATGATGGAAGAAATATTCAATTTTCCAATTTTGATGCAGAATTAAAATAGAGGCAAAATAATGAAAAAATTGATATTCCGCAAGGAAATCGGTTAAGATTTGACAAAGCTATGACAGTTTGAAGTTTGTGATAAAGTGTCAAGGGGAACGTATGGAAAAATTGGACAATGATGGAAGAAATATTCAATTTTCCAATTTTGATGCAGAATTAAAATAGAGGCAAAATAATGAAAAAATTGATATTCCGCAAGGAAATCGGTTAAGATTTGACAAAGTTATGACAGCTTAAAGTTAGTGAAATATTGTCAAGTATGGTATGGAAGTATTAAAATAATGGACAGTGCTGGAAAAAAATGTAACTTTCCAGCTTTGAGGATGAATCAAACTAGAGAAGAGTTGTCGAGTTTTCTTGACAATGGAATTCGATTGATGGTGAAAAATATTCTTGAGTTAAAGTGGCTGAAAATCGATTTTCCGATGAATTTTAACATTCCTAGGACTGTATCATATGAAGAAACTATAGATAGCTATCAAAGTTGAGTTCAGATATATTTATTAATGTATTTTAATTTATTAAATATATATAATTTTCACACTTTTATAAGAGAAACTTCAAGTTTGCCTATTCCACATCTTAAAAAAAAAAACATTTACATACTGTTTATTTTTTTCTATTTTCTTTTTTGGTGGCAATGAATCGCTTGGCTGGGAATTTAGAAAAGTATCGTCGTGGAATGTACGAGTTTGTGTTACGATATGCAATCAAATAAAATGTGTCACGAACACACACACACACACAGAGGAGGAAGGGAGGCACGTTTATAAATATTATTTGCTGGCAGACGTAACAAGTGTAAGGAGCACATTTCTGGTCTAATTTTGCATATAAATTACAAGCAACAAATAATCAAATGCAAATATGTTCTTAAGATTCAATTTTTGTGCAATCAACGCACTTAAACGCATCATCAGCAAATGCCATCAAGAGAGATAGAGATAGAGAGAGAAAGAGAGAGAGAGAGAGAGAGAGAGTGAGAGAGAGAGAGGGAGGGAGAGAGAGAGAGAATGTGGGGGAGATAGATTGCAGACATTGCCAAGACATTGAAATGGCGTTGAGCGTTGCTGTTGACAGACACAGGGCATCATAGTGTGAGTGTGAGTGTGACTATGAGTGTGAGTGTGAGTATAGGTGTGAGTATGCCTGTCTGTCTGTCTGTCTGTCTGTCTGTCTGTCTGTCTGTCCATCTGTCTGTCTGCCTGTCTGTGTGTGTTTTCCTGGCTGCTCTTCAACTTTACGCGTTGTTTGGCACTGCCTCAACATGACATTCTGTGACTACGTTGTCCTTCACACTTCTGTCGTCCTGTCGTCCTGCGTTCCACTTTTCCAGCATGAAATCACATTTAAATTCCTTGCAATCTCGCGACTTTCAACTGCCCAGACTCGGGCGTTATTAAAGATCTCTCTTACAACTCGTAGTTCACTTGACTTTTGTGTTAATCAAATTTATACTTATACTTTTGAAACAATGACACTGGTTGCAATCGAAGTAGCCTTTAAGCGGGTTTTCAGCAGCTTTTAGCTAGTGTCATTATTACCTAACTAAATTAGCACTGTGCATGGTCACAAGTGAATTGAATCTAACTGATTTATGATCGCACTTAATGTGCAAATATGTAACGAGGACACTAAGTCGACTATTTGCTTGTCCGTCTGCTGTGTCTGTCTATTCGAACAGTCTGCTTGTTTGTTTGGCCATGCAGCGCACATAGCACCCAAAGAGATAAAGCAAAGTGGAGAGAAAAGGAAAGAGAGAGAGAGAGACGGAGTGGGAAGAGGAGACTCTCCCAACTAGTTTGACCAACATTTGCTTAAGCAGGCGTGTGAAAATTGACCATTAGCAATGCAATATATTCTCAATCTCAGTATGATATAACTTGTTGTCTGCGTGTGTGTGCGTGTTTGTGTGTGTGCGTGTGTGAGTGTGCTAGTATGATAATTGGTGTAAATGCCGCAAAGCATTGGCAGGGGACAAGCAACCAAAGCATAGCTGTCTCTCTCTCTCTCTCTCTCGCTCTCTCTCTCTCTCTCTCACTTTCTCTTAAACACTCACATGCGTTTAATATGCAGCTGCATATTTTATGGCAATGGCAGCCATTAATTTGAGTGTGCCAACTTCCCAGCCAGGCTGACAGCAAAGTGAGGGGGCCTAAAGGGGAGCAGAGGGGTGCAGATAGGTGGCTTTAGGAGCAAACATACGTTGCATAGCCACAGGCGCACGTGCGTGACCAGAGAATACGAGACTCCAAGCCAGTTGCAAGGCCTTCAACCAAGCAGCATATATTTTATTTTAATTTGTTTAGCAAATGCCAAAGCCAAAGCCAAAAAATGAAAACGAAAGCGAAAGTTGTCGACGTTCGTTTTGTCGCTTTGTCGTTTCGTCTGTCGTCATCATTCGCATTCGCAACTTTATCATCATTACGATCGCTTCATTTGCCTTATTCAATCTGACACACGTTCCCACAAATAGTTCAGTTCGGCTCTGACTGAAGCTCAAACTGAGGAAATCACAATGGAAGCACAAAACAATATGCAAACAATTTTTACCGTTACATGACTGAAATACACAAAATGGCCAAAGGAGAAAAAAGACAAACAGACGCATTTATGGTCACGTGCGACACTCACACACACATATCTACATACATTCATAACTGACCAGACACCAAACTGTTTTGGCGTATGAAAATTGCTTGCCAAATGACAAAGAATGAGCACTACGAGCTGCTTATAAAGGCTGCCACGCCCCCTGCTCCTGCCAGCCGCCCCCTTAACCTAACCCACACACATTTTCATATATACTTATATTTATAGATATACATATAAGTAATTCTTTGCTTTTATTTTATTTCCTATGCGAAGCCATTTCATATATTATTTTTCTCACCCTTTTGTGAAGCAAGCAAAAAATTGTTATTTAATAAAATTGTTATGGCGCCAAAGGCGTTTTGTGGTTAAGAGTTGGTCCAAAAAAAGTAAAGAAATTGATATATTTGGCAAGGCTCGAATCTCGCAGCTGTTTTGCATGCTAATTAGCTGGACATTTGAAAGTTTATGTGCTTGGCTTAGAAAACCCTTTTTTTTATTGGGCATCGTCTTAGCTTGATCGACATTTTCCTCCTTTTAACGCACAAAAAATTGTCTGTCATGGCGTCAATAGGTGCGTGTGTGTGTAGGTGTGGAATCGTGCGTACGCCAATGCATGTGTGTGAGTGTCCTTGGTGATTGATGATGTCCTTCCTCTGGGCCAGCAGTTGGCAATATGTATTGTCCAATTTACAGTTGACAAGCCAATTATAATAAACTTAGTATGGACATTTTCTGAAGGCGACTTAAAAATACCACAGCATACCGGAAATTTGCTATTGCAGCGGTACTTATTCTGCCTTAATAGTATAAGTGTGAATATAACAGCTGACTAACAGTGCACTGTGTACAGCGAGGTGGAGCAGCGCTGTTATGCTTATTCGTTCAGTTATCAGTCGTGTGGAGTCAGTTTGTCGATTGTGGAGTGCATTTTCGTTTAGTTTAGAACATTCGTTAAGTATATAACAGTCGAGGCATAAACCAGCAAAGAACTCCTGTTATTTACAGGAGCAGCAATTATTTTAAAGACTGACTGTTTTAAGCAATGTATTAAATATGCAAAATCCGAGACCCAAACCACATATCAAACTCTGTTACTGCATTAACAGGAGTGCACTTGAAAACGATAGCATTTTTGGAGTATGCGATAGCTGAGACATAAACCTGAATAGAACTCTGGTTATTAACAGAAGTGGCATTTATGTATAAGACTGATTCTTATAAGCAATGTAGTCGAAATGTAATAGCCAAGACCAATACTACATATTAAATTCTGTTATTATATTAACAGGAGGAGCAGTTCTGTCGACAGCATTTGTTATTTTATCGGGTTTCTATTCAAAATAAGAGCGGTTTTTATATTGCTTATAGATTTTATTATTTGTAAATAAAACGATTCACACAATTTAAAATGAAATCAGGCCTTGTCCAGGTGCTGTTAATCGTATCGATTCATTTAGTTCTTCAAATTCTTACCTTTCTCTTGAATCGAAGAATTAAATAAAGAAATCAGTTTGATTTAATCGCTTATTCGCCTGCACCTTAGTTAGCTGCTCCATCAGATCCGTTAACATTTGCTGAGCGATGCTCGCTTTGCGTATGAGTGTCTCCAGAGCAATTTTGTCCAGATCCTCCAAGTCGATAAGTTTGGGGCGTGGCTGTAAGCCACTACAGCCCTTACACGCCTTAGGTGGTTCACTGGCTATTGCCGGTTTAGTTTGCGTGTTATCAGCATGCGACATTTCTGCACTAGTTTACAGTCTTGATAAGAATTTAACTTACGTTGCCGCTGGGGCTGCCGCTATTTCTGCTTATACTGTTGCTGTTGTTGTTTATGTTGCTGCTCCACTGAATACACAAATCAAACTGATATTGTCTGTGTCGCAGCTCCAAAGCTTAAATAGCCAGCGGGTAAACGTTTTAAAAGCGTCGTCAACTGCAGTTCCCCCCGCCTTCTGCCCCCTCCCGTTCCCATCATGCTTACCTTATAACGTTTTATATATTTACTCAGTAAACGTTGCCAACGATTTTGTTGCCGTTGGCGTTGACTTTGTTTGTTTAGATTTGAGACAAGAAGAAATAAATTATAAAAATGCTCGATTTAAGTTTTTTGTAGTAATTATTTTTATACTTTTTAATGATTTTGGTTTTTGGTTTTTACATTAATAGTTTTTACTTTTGTAGTTTTTGTGCTAATTATATTGTTAAACATAAAAATGTTGTTTTCTTTTACTCATATATTGTTTTGTTGTATTGCATTTTGATTGTATTATTTAGTTTTTAAGTTAATTGCCATCTTTTGATTTGATTTGTTGACTTTGCATTTGTGATTTTCCGTTTGCAACCATTTTTTTTGTTTTCGTTTAATAAATTCGTAAAATTCGATGTTAAATTTAATAAACCATTTTTTACATATTATATAAATAAATGCGTATAAAAAACGGATAAAAAATACTGCAGCGCTTTCGGTTGAGTATACATATTAAAAATTCAAAATAAAGTGCTGCATATAAATTCTATTAATTATAGACTTCTTGTTTTTTAGTTCTTATAATTTTTAAATTGTTTCTAACGCTGCAGCAAATAAAACTCGAAATTACAGACTTGTTGGCTGCCAAAGGTTCCTATATAAATACCCTCGACTGTGATCTGTTAACTGTCTGGCAACCCAGACGTATACCACTGCAGTTCCTATATAGTGTTATAGTAAATATTTCTGTTGTTTTTTTTTATTTGTTTTGCTATTATTATTTCTGGCGCTTATAACTATAACTTTCTGCTGTTAAGTCAATCAATTATTGTATATTTTGTTAATACGATTTTACGTGTATCTCGATTTTTATTTGATCTTAAACAAATTTTGGCACATGGTTTCCGAAAGGGTTCTCAAAGTTCTATTGATTTGCTGCTAATTCTCTTATGCTGTTGTTGCTCTCCTTTTTGTTGGCTAGTTTAAAATACAGCTAATTATTATGTGGATTAATCAATACGAACTAATTTTAATTTTAATATTAATTTGTAGTTTGTTTTTACTGCTCTTTACTTGGCCATTTTATATGTCTGTGTGTGTGTATGTAAATGTTTATGTGTACGTGTGTGTCAATATTTGATTACGACTTGCTATTTGATTTCTAGAATTCATTTTGGTTTTTAAAAACATTTATCTACACGTTGACGAACGACAGTTTATTGTAATAGAAACACTAAATTGTGTAGATACTGCGATATCATGTCATATCATATATGAATACTGATTCGATTCATTCGTGTACGATTCATTCGAGTATTCATGTACACTTTGAATATATTAAATACATTTAGTTAACATTTTTCATTGTATTTATGCAATTATTTTTATAGATTTTACTTTGCTTTTCACTTTTCTGTTTTTATTATTCATTATTTTGTCAGTCATTTTCTTTTGTTATATAATGGGCGCCTTACAGGAATCTATTTACAGAATAACAGCTAGAGATTTATCATGTCTGAGTGTGTTTATTTTGGGTATGAATGTATATATTTTTATGTTTATGTACATTAGAGTCCATCTACTATATGTGTTTTTTGTTTAGACATAAATATATATAAATTTGTACACAGCATATGTCTTGAGTTTAATATTAGTTTAAATTCCTCGTTTTACAAATCGGAAAATGCAGTTTTCGAAACGGAATCCATAAATATAGAATTTACAAAAATACTTAGAAAAAAAATACCTATACGATATACTTGTAGTTGTATCTAAAATGTGTAACTCAAGTATCAGTACTATCTATATGAAAGATACGATATTATTAACGATATTAACCAAAGGACCAAATACTTACAACCTCTCTCTACATACAGTTTCGATTATATGTAAGTAGTACGAGTAATACGCTTTACGTTAGTATTCAAATAGTATTCGAGTTAGTAGTTCGATTTACATTAGTCATAAGTACTTACAACTAGGTTAGTAGATAGTATAAGTATGCATATGTATATATACAACATCTTGGAAGTTCGATAACTGACCTGGGTTCTGGATGGCATGCCATATAACATGCACAAATCGTAATTACCTTTATAATTATATGCTAGTATAATGTATATAAGTATGTTTATACGTTTATATGAGCTTTAGATTAGTATTTGATTATTTTTGTTTTTTTTTTTTTTTTTGGGAATGGAGAGTTATTAAATGGGAAGTGTTTAGAGTTTCCTCTTTCATATTTTATTTTGTTGGATGGTTGTGCAAAGAATTTTGATACTGATTGTCCGAAAGTTTATCATTGTGTCGTTTTGGTTGTTGGGGTTGTTTTTTGGGGCTGGGGTTGTCAAGCTGGTTACGGGGTCAAGGCGGATACGGTGTGGATAACGGGCAACGGGCAACGGATAACGGTTAACGGATAACGGTTATAACGGGAGAATATTTCAAGTGTTGGCATTACATAAATAGAGGTACTACAATAGAACGGCTCAGCTGTTGGTTTCTTGCATACCCAAAGTGGGAATAACTGGGAATGTTCCACTTGTTTATTTAGTGCTAACTTTTGTTGACCTGACCTCAACCTAAGTGCTGATCTTGGCTCGATCAGATCTTACCAATGTCTCACACGGATATCGAATAATCCGATTTTTCGCTAAGCAATTTCTGGCCTGGAGCGGGTGAATGTTGTTGTGGGCGTTGTTGTTGCAATGGTTGTTGTTGTTGCGGCTGCGGTGACTTTGAATGTGCTCGTTTATGTGGTGGTTGCTGTCGTAGTGGCTGTTGCTGCTGTTGTTGCTGTTGCTGCTGTTGTTGTTGCTGCTGCTGTTGATGCTCCTGCTGCAACTGCGATGTGGTTGAATTTGGACGCGACCACAGCGAGGAGCGCTGTCCAAGCTTCAGCTTTTTGATAGTATCCACATCGCACTCAACCTCAGCCAGCTCTATGTGCTCGCCGGCATCGCGTTCGCCATGATGGAAGGCACCAGCACCAGCAGCGGCACCAGCGTTGCACTCGGCCTGCAGCTGCAGCGGATGCAGAGTGCGCAGGATGCCAGCTCTGCAGGATTTGTTTGATGTGATGTGCATGATTGAGAGATAGAAGAGTATCCAGAGTTGGTTTTGCATACTATGATTTACTCTATATTTTTTGGTTTTTTTTGGTTTTTTTTTGCTAGCAACCACACTCAAGCATTTAGAATAAGAGAGACTTAGTGGTGTTGTAGTTGTAGTGTTGTTGTTGTTGTTGTTCCTATTGGTGGTTGGTGTTGTGGTGTTGTGGTGTGATGGCTGCTGTTTTAATGGGCGCCCTCAGGACCACACACCTCACCGTACGCCAAGTCTCATGTCTGATCTATGGGATCCATATAGGTGCACGATATCTCGCCGCTATTATAGCCAAAGTTGGTGCTACTGATGCCATCAGCAGCAGCACCACCGCCCATATATTCACTCCCCCCATTGGCCGTATCCTATTTGGGCAGCGGCAACGTTGGTGCCGTAAAGAACTTGGAGGAGAGCAGAGCCGTCGAGGGATTCAAGAGAGCAGTGCCAGAGACAGCGCTCTGATGATGATGTTGCTGATGTTGCTGATGGTGATTGTGGTGTGACTCATGCGCGGGCATTATGGACTTGTGTGGTATGGGTCGAAACTGTGAGGAGGGTGGCATGCAAGTGACGGGCACAACAGATGCTAGGGTACTAACGCCTCCATCCAAGCCCATTAGCTCCTGGCCATTAACATGCGATGACGTCGGCTCGAGCTGATGGAGCTTTGGCTGGATCAACAGTGGTTGCTGTTGCTTCAAACTACTGCTACTACTGCATTGGGTCTGATTGGGATTTGGATTCTGATTCTGATTCTGACCAGATTTACTATTCAATTGTTGCTGTTGCTGTTGTTGTTGCTGTTTGTGATACTGTTTCTGTTGTTGTGTACTTATCGATGGCGATTTAACCAATGTGGGTATGTGACATTGTATTGAGTCTTGTGATTTGAATGTGCTCGATATGGATTTCAGATTGCCAGTGCCGTTGCGTGGCGATAGAATTTTATTCGAATTAGTTGTCGATGTGCCTGTATTTGTATTTGTGACCGTGTTTGTGGTTATGTTGTTGTTGCTTTTGTTGCTATTGTGATGACGCGGTGTTGTATTGGTGGAAAACTGATATTGCTGATGATGATACCTGGAGCGACCGCGTCGTGGCAATGATTTTTGTTCGGACATTGGTGACAGATCGGAGGATGTGCTTGATTGTGCTCCATGGTAGATGATGCCTGCATCGCACAGACCAATTTCAGTTTGGTTTTTTTTTTTTTTTTTTTTTTTTTTTGGAAAGAAAGAAAGAAAGAAAATACGGGCAAATAGAGATTTGGAATAGGGGAATAAAACACACACAAATCTTATCAACTAGCTTAAACTCTAAATACGCGTATTAATTAACAAATATATATTTGATTAGTTTGCTTAGTCTTCAGATTACTCTCTTTTCTTTACTGGTCGAATCATTGTTTCTGTTTTTTTTTTATTTTTGTCTTTGGTAATTTTAGTGCAGATTGCTATAAATTGTGCATATGTCGTTGATCTACTACAGATAAGTTATCGATATGCTGTGATTTGGAAAGTGTTGTATTAGTCTAGAGTCGGAGTCTGCAATATAGAATAGCGCAAAAAGAGAAAGAGAGCGAGTAGATTACTCCATTTGATAGCCTAAGATTACTACGAACAAATACGGGAGGATTTATCTTTATGTACTTCATTTGGAAGGATCACAGTAAGAAGATCAATCATCAATCAATCGTTAACCAATCGTCCATCAAACATCAATCAATCATCAATCAATCATCAATCAATCATCAATCAATCATCAATCAATCATCAATCAATCATCAATCAATCATTAATCAATCATTAATCAATCATTCTTCAATCAATCATTAATCAATTATTAATCAATCATCAATCAATACATTTTGAGTATTCGAACTATAGAATTGATTGACCTCCTTAATGGACAGCTTCCCTAGTTGTCTTTGGGGGTCTTTGGGCTACGACTTACTGTGCTTGATTTTGCCCTCGTGCTGATTGGAAGACTCGGTGCGACTGGAAGTCAGTTGATCCTGATCCGATTCGGATTCCTCGCTTTCTGGTTCAGTTTTGCGTGAGTGACGACGTCGATTCTTGGACTGCGCAGAGAACAGAGCATGACATTAGTTGGAATTGGACTTGCGTACCGATAATGCGACTAGCGACTACAAAAGCGCCTTGGGATAATAAACGCTTTCAAATAAAACAAAGGATTAACTCAAAATTGACATGTGACACGAGGCAGAGCGCTTCGCTCAATGCCCATGATATATGGCATTGCATTTAAGAGAACTTAGTTGGAAAGTAAGACACGAGCATAGAAACAACATAAAAAGCACGTAGTAGTCTATAGAAAAATACACACTAATTGTTGGACAAACCCCCCTTCCCTCATATACAGATAGAGAGAGAAAGAGAGATAGAGGTAGAGAGAGAGCTAAAATCAAAGAAATGAATAAACAAACGCACGATATTATGAAACGGTGAGGTCTGATAATAATTATGAATTGTCTTTTGTGGACGTTGGTTATGGTGGTGGTGGTGATGGGTGGTGGTTGGTTTTAGTACCGCAGCTGGTGGTGGCGACGAGCAGCCCTCGGCCAGAGCCCTCTCATGGTACATGAACGAGTGCAGCAGAGTGTTGGCTGGACCGCCATGATGTGGCTGTGACAAGTTGCCAGCCTCCGACAATTGGAAGGTGGCATATGGCGAAATGTCCTCAGAGGTTTCTGTGAAATATCCTCAGGCTTACAACTCAAGTTCGATCAAATGATTCAACAACTCTGCTTACCCGGAATTTTATCATTGTTCTGCATGGAAACCTTATGAATGGTGGCATAATAACGCTCACGCTGTGCTGCCTCGGAGTTGGCGCGATTCTCAAGCGATTCCTTTTGTATATGATTGCTTTGTTCTATTAAGGATAAGGATAACAATTAGTCAGACATTAATTAGAAACTCCACTTGAGTTGACGTACTGTGCCGATAACAGACGATGACCAAGGCTATGGTACAGATCATGCCGGAAACAGCAGCGATGCTGGGTATCAACAGATTGATGTTGCCATAGAAGACGCTTGGACCGCGCTGACCTCTCTGCACAATCTCCGGCGGTGGCGGATCTCCATCCTTGGTGAGTGTAACGAAACTGAACTCAGCTTGTGAAACACCTGCCACATTGTGCGCCTCCATTCTCAACTGATAGAGTGTCGAAGACTGCAGATTGGAGATGACCACACGTCGTTGTGGCTTCAGAGCATTGGAAACTGAGAGGAGAAAATACATGTCATAAGTTCAAATAGTTTACAAAATAGAAAATTTAAAATATGATTTATTCGTAGGTGTGTGTTATAAAAATAAATTTAATTCATAGTTTTTATTTAAATTTAACTAGTTACGCTAATTACTTTATTAGGAAAGCGAAAGATATAGATTTAAATGAGGAACCTTAGCATCGAAATTCATATCTAGGATCTATAGGAAAAAAAAATTTTTCAACAAATTTCTTAAAATTTTAATGGACAATGAATTAAGAGGCCAAAATAATGACAAATTGACTTTCCGCCTGAAAATCGGTTGAGTTTTGATAAAGTTATGGAAGCTTGAAGTTGGTCGAACCTTTGACCTAGCAACTTTACAAGCCAAAATTTTTGTCAGATTTCACATGATTTTTTACAGAAAAATGAAACCTCTCAAAATCAAATTAAAAGTGTTGTTTTATACTAATTTGGGCACCAGGAGTCGTTTAAAAGTGAAAACTCTAAATTTAAAATTTTGAAAAAAATATTTTTTCGAAAAAGTCAAAGGGGGGAGTACATGATTTTGTCGGAAAAATATCGAAAATAAATTTTTTTTAAAAGTTAATAATATTTATATGCAGAATCAATGTAGAGACCAAATAATTATCAAAATGACTTTCCGCATGAAAATCTATTGAGTTTTGACAAAGTTATGGAAGTTTGAAGTTGATGAAACCTTCGACTTAGCAACTTTACAAGTCAAATTTTTTGTCAGATTTCGCATGATTTTTTACAGAAAAATGAAACCTCTCAAAATCAAATTTAAAGTGTTGCTTTATACTAATTACGATATAAGGAGTCGATTAAAAGTGAAAACTTGAGATTTAAAATTTTCAATTTTCAAAATTTCAAAGGGGGGACCCTTAGCATCAAACCCATGTTTTTAAAGAAAATTATTTTTTTTACAAAATTAATAAAGTTTGAATGCAGAATGAATGAAGAGGCTAAACTATGAACAAATTGACAATCCACTTGAAAATCTATTGAGTTTTGACAAAGTTATGGAAGTTTGAAGTTGATGAAACCGTCGACTTAGCAACTTTACAAGTCAAATTTTTGTCAGATTTCGCATGATTTTTACAGAAAAATGAAACCTCTCAAAATCAAATTTAAAGTGTTGCTTTATACTAATTACGATATAAGGAGTCGATTAAAAGTGAAAACTTGAGATTTAAAATTTTCAATTTTCAAAATTTCAAAGGGGGGACCCTTAGCATCAAACCCATGTTTTTAAAGAAAATTATTTTTTTTACAAAATTAATAAAGTTTGAATGCAGAATGAATGAAGAGGCTAAACTATGAACAAATTGACAATCCACTTGAAAATCTATTGAGTTTTGACAAAGTTATGGAAGTTTGAAGTTGATGAAACCGTCGACTTAGCAACTTTACAAGTCAAATTTTTTGTCAGATTTCGCATGATTTTTTACAGAAAAATGAAACCTCTCAAAATCAAATTTAAAGTGTTGTTTTATACTAATTTGGGCACCAGGAGTCGTTTAAAAGTGAAAACTCCAAATTTAAAATTTTGAAAAAAATATTTTTTCGAAAAAGTCAAAGGGGGGAGTACATGATTTTGTCGGAAAAATATCGAAAATAAATTTTTTTTAAAAGTTAATAATATTTATATGCAGAATCAATGTAGAGACCAAATAATTATCAAAATGACTTTCCGCATGAAAATCTATTGAGTTTTGACAAAGTTATGGAAGTTTGAAGTTGATGAAACCTTCGACTTAGCAACTTTACAAGTCAAATTTTTTGTCAGATTTCGCATGATTTTTTACAGAAAAATGAAACCTCTCAGAATCAAATTTAAAGTGTTGTTTTATACTAATAACGATATAAGGAGTCGATTAAAAGTGAAAACTTGAGATTTAAAATTTTCAATTTTCAAAATTTCAAAGGGGGGACTCTTAGCATCAAACCCATGTTTTTGAGGAAAATAATTTTTTTTACAAAATTAATGAAATTTGAATGCAGAATGGATAAAGAGGTCAAACCATGAACAAATTGACATTCCACTTGAAAATCGGTTGAGTTTTGATAAAGTTATGAGTTCGAAGTATGAAGTATTCGTAGCTTTCAACTCACCCAAAATCCATTCCTTGTCGGGATCATCAGTCACCGCACGATACTGCAGCACGAAGTACATTAAGGGGCAGCCATTGTCTGGCCAGGTGTGCAGCCGTATCAATACCGAGGTGGAATTGGGAGCCAGTAGACTTGTAGTTGCTGGCAGACCCGGCGCCTGTCCCTGAGTGCGCACATGGAGCATAATGCTGGCCGGGGAGCTGCCCACTTTGTTGTGGGCATTCAAGTGGATCTGATAGGTGCTGCCGCAGACCAAACCCTTCAGCTCGTGACTGGAGGCATGACGTGAAAGCTGCATCTCATCCGTGTTGCCAGTGGCACGGCGATAGAACAGAGTGTAGCCAGTGATCGGAGCATTTCCAGTGAATCCACATTTCCAGTGCATCAGGATGCTGCTCGAGGTGGCGCTGGTCACATAGAGCACAGGCGCCGAGGGCGGCACCTGGACGAGCAGCATGTGCGTGAGGCGATCTGTGCCAATGCCATTGTCCACCTGGCAACTGTAGTTGCCACCGTCCGCCAGCTGTAAGCTGGAGATGATCAGATCGCCCGTGTCCAACAGCTGAGAGTTATGAAGACCACCTTGCCGCAGTGCCACATCCGCCTTGAACCACTCTCGCTTCGGTTTGCCCACCGCAGTGCAGGGCAGGGTGACGGTAGAGCGCCAAGGACGCACCACAGGACCGCCAAAGGAAATGATTCTGGCCGGCACGCGATTCGTGGTGATCTGCGAGGACACCCTGGAGCTCTTGCCCTCTCCCACGCGTGTCGAGGCCGTCACCCAGAACTGATACTCCATGTGGGGATGCAGATTCTTGGCCTCGTAATAGGCCTGCTGTGAGGGCAAACTGCGCTTCTCATTGTTCAGCTCCTCGCGGCCATTCACCACGCGAGTGTACAGACTGAACTTGGTAATGACGCCATTGGGCTCGGTCGGAGGCAGCCAGGAGACGTAGAGCGACTGCGGTGAGCTGACAACCACTTTGATGTCAGAAGGCGCCTCGGGCACATCCTCCTCGGTGTGGCAGTAAAGCGGCTTGGATATGGCGCCATCTCCCATGCGAGTGTGTGCCAGCACCTGGATGCTGTAGTTGGTGTACTTTCGAAGACCCGTGAGCACGGTGGTTAAGGCCGTGGTCTTGCGTGATTCAACCTCGTCCTTGTTGGGCACAATGTCATCAATGATGGGCTCAAAGACGAGCTTGTAACCCTGCAGCAGTCCATTTGTGTGATAGATTGGCGGTGGCTGCCAGGAGACCTGCAGCGACTGGGAAGTCAATGCGGCACAGCGCACATCCTCTGGCGGACGACTTGGCACTGTCAAAGTGGAACATGAATAACTGAGGGAAAGAGAGGAGGAGAAAAGACTGAGCAAACTCCTTGCTTACCATCCTCCATTGTCTGCGCTGCAGTTGGCTCCGAGAGCGGACCAGGACCCACTTGATTAAAAGCCTGCACCACAATACTATAACGTGCAAATTTCGAGAGTCCACTGAGCAACAGCTCCCCACTGCCCCCCTCGCCATCACCCGAAACCGAGGTGAAGTTGTAGGCCGTGTTACCCGAACTGGCCAATCTATAGCCCACATTATAGCCCTGTATATCGCCATGTCGCAGCTCTGGCAGCGGTGCCACCCAGCTGATCAGCAGCTCCGTCGAGGAGAGCGGACGTGCGGAGAGACTCAGTGGTGGTCCAGCTGGTCGTTGTGGTTCCGTGCGTATTATCAACTCTTGGCTGGGTGCACTGCGTCCTGCATTGCCCTCGGCAATGACGCGGAAGGCGTAACGTGTCGCTGGCTTGAGGTTCTCAATCAAAGCATTGTAACTGGGCGGATCCTTGACTTCAATGTGCTGCCACTGATCAATAAAGAGTACGGCTAAAAGGAAAGATTCCAATTGTAATTGAGATTGCCATGAGACTGTTGGTTAAGTCCACTTACGATCCGCCTCGCGATACTCCACAATGTACTTGGACACATCGCCCGTGCTATGAGCCTTGGGCTGCCACTTGAGGTTCACCGAGCGACTGCTGATCATGGCTGCTTCCAGGACGCTCGGTGGTTGCGGTGGCTCCTGCACTTGGAGCTGCACCAGCTGCTGATCATTGCCATAGAGATTGGTGGCACGACAGAAATAGGGACCGCTATCAGTGGCATCCACAGTGCGTATTTGCAGCTCCGCTGAAACGCCATCTGGTGTTGCCTCCTGCTTAACCGATATTCTGTTGGGAATGAATATTGCCAGGTCATTAGATCGGGTTCAGTTCGCTGCACTCACTTGTAATTGGTGGATGGATTCAATGTATTTTTGCCCGAACGCATCCACACAATGTTAATCGGCTTGTCGCCGCTCACAGTGCATTGCAAGAGCGCCGTGTCGCCCTTCTTAACGGTAACCGAGCGCGAAGTGGAGGAGAAGTACGGCGAGGCTGCAATTACAACATTACAATATTTTGCATTTT